>NW_027466840.1:3127500-3722500 GCF_046128005.1 Genypterus blacodes
TGGATAATTTGAGTGGTAGGGTTCCCAAGGAAACCAAATAGGTTTGTAACGATTGATCCATTGGTTGGTTGAACACAACATGGGCCCCAACTTAGCACATTGTAGTGAATTTGGTCATTTTTCAAATATGGCTCTTGCTTTCTCCCTCATTTTATTAAATTCTGCGAACTTTTACCCCCTAGTGTTTTTCCAAGATTTAAAGTTGTCATCTTATTGTTCTTTCTCCTGATATAGAAGGGAGCTTAATTGAATTTGGCCCATTGGGCATTAATCTTGGGGGAATTGTGGTCAGAGGCTGAAAATTGGATCCAGGTCAGGTTTTTACATGTTGTAATTAAGGTCACTGGGGGCAAGAGGGAGTGTGTGCATGCTGGGGGGAGGAGGGATAGAGGAAGAAAGAGAAGGAGATGATGGAAGCACTGAGTGAGGAGGAAGAAATGGATATTATTGAATAGTATGAACAGTATGAATAATATTGCTTCAACTCTCAAGCCTAAAATAAACTTTCCTTGGACACCAACTCTCAACAGTTACGACAGGGAACATCAAAAGAAATAGGAGAAGATAAAACGGTGGTTAATGAGGGAGATAACAGAAACACAGAATGAGGAGGAACAGGTGAGCTTTGAGGCAGTTAAGATGATGCTGTTGTACAACAAGCATTAAATAAATCCTGCCCAGCAAATATATACTACTGCAAAATTGAAAGCTGAATAAGTCCTTTTTAGGCCAGATTTTTAATAGCCTTATGAGGATAAAAGGGGCTACGGCTGGCAGACAAGAAGGAGAAAAATAATCAGGTTTGTCCTGGGGGAAATTGTATTTCTCCATTTAGTAAATAAAGAGAAACAAGAAAAGAGAGCTAAGCTCTCTCTAAGAGGAGGATGGACTAATGAAACATGTTGACACATGTATAAGAGGCAGCCATAATTGAATATAGGGATTTGGGAGAGAGAGAACATTAATAAGATATGTGGGGATTTAGAGGAGAGCCATGGCTTACACAAGTAAAACTATGACCCAGAAACTTCTACCTTAAGATGCAAGTACTTGCTTTCTGGGAATTTGCTAGACAACCATTTAGCTAATGCTTTTAGTAGAAACTACCCGTCCGGGTTAACGCTTACAACTACATAAAACACTTCCCTATGGTCTGCTTTTATCATTACATTTTTACTGAATTGATAGATTTCCCAGACATTGCACCAAAAAATGGACGTTACCCAGACCCGACCAAACTGAAATACAATTAGGAACAAAAATTAAAACGCAGCCCACCCAGATCCACATCGCTTGCCAGTGACACATCTTCATTATTCCATTATTTCCAGGTGAGATTGGATAAATGGCGGAGCATTTGAGCTGGAAAATGAAAGCTTTGGATAGTATTTTGGCTTTTATCAGTAGTAAAAGATAGGCTGAATTAGAATTGCCATTACCTCCATTTTTAGGATTTTTTAAGTATGCAGCTCACTAGGTAATGGGACAGACCCATTGAAATTTAGAGAAGAGCTATGATGTGTTTCAACCTGGAAGTCAGTATTCAAAGGTATTATTTTTGAAGCTCCACTCCTAAAACAGCACAAATGGGTCATGCTCGGCCAGAGTCAGTGCTGTCACCCAAATTATCTCCAAATGGGCTTAATTGTGCCGAGGGTTTATGTTGTGGACAGTTGTCACATCTCAGTTAAAGTACATCAGTGCCAACTGTCTGATGTGCTTTCAGTGCATTCACACTGTGCTCTGTGCATCAAGGTGAACTGTTGATCAAGCCAGACAACAAAGTCTCTCATCAAGGTTACTTTGAGTTTGCAGCTTTTCACATTTTAAAACGAGTGTTAACAATACATCCGGTGGTTTTCATACAATTACATCAGATCACAGATATAAAAGGCCCAATTGATAGGAGTATGGACTAAGCAGCAGCTGAAAGACTTAAATGGCAATGTCTTTGTTATTTTATTGTGCCCTTGAAAAAAAGAAAATGAGAGTTACCTAACGCAGAGCAAATCCCTATTAGAAAATACATGCTTCTGTGGCGTCTCGCAAATGAAAACAAAAGCCTGGAAACGCTGTCAAAGCTGTACTGCATTAAACAATTTACACAGAGCAAAATTCTCCATGTCAATGCTAATTTTGAGTATTCACAGGGCAGTGGGTGGTCTTCTGCTCACTGGAGCATACAAGCGGAGGCAATGAGGCAAGTGGAATAACATTACAGCCCCTTGTTTGAATCCACTGAGCAGGTAGAAGAGGGTCGGGACAGGAGAGGGGGCTTTTGCTGTGGTTGCTGTGATACAAGTGCATAACTAATAACTGCCGCTTTAAATGTCAGCGTAGATGTAGTGCCACCCTGATGGACACCTGCCTAGCCAAGATCACACAAGGAAGATCAATCAAGACAATGAAGAATGAATAAATCAATCAAAACAAGGGGTAATTTTCTCAGCAAGCAGCAGGGAACAGTGACAGTATAAGTAGAAAGTGAGGATAAAAAAGAAATATGACATCAAATGAAGCCATTACACAGAAGAAAGGACACCATGTCACACTTTTAAACTAAAGGAGGCGCTGTGTTAGTGACAGACATGCTCAAATGATGCACATGACAGAGAGCTCTACTGTCGCATTCATGAATAAGACATTATAGCTATTTCTCTGTGTGCGTGATCTGCAGTCCCAATTCCCGAAGCCAGTTTGCGAGAAATGTTCATCTTTTGATCCTTATGAAGTGCCTTTACTTTTCCAGAACAGTGGATTTGGATACAATCTCATACAAATACATGCAACAGGCTTCCACACACATATGCTTTTTCACCTGGAGCATTCACCTCCCACACACTGCCGCTGTGTGAGGATGTATATTTCTACAACAATGCCCTCCTGAGGAAATTCAGAGTAAAACACTGCACAGGCACTTCTCATTCAAACCCAGTGAGCGTTTGAACATCAATCAACCCATCTGACTCTCAGTTTATCTCTCTGTCTGACTTCATCAATGTGAGTTTCTGTCCGTCCAGCCGCCCATGCGTGTCCAGCTTTGATGGAGATAAAAGGTTGATGATGAAGCCAATGAAAAATCTTCCACAGTTTAATTAGATTTCTTCTGGCGGTGCATCGTCGGTGCCCTGCAAATTCAAATGACCTATTATGTTTAGATTCAAAGTAGGTCCATATGCATAATAATCTTATAAAAGAAATGCTGATCTGAGTCCAGTTCTTCTCTGAGGTCCATGTCAGCTAAGTATTACTGACATTTGACCCTGCTGGCCATTGATTTAAGGTCAAAATGGAATAGGATATCACATCAACATCTCATCATGAGCATCGAAAAAGGGAATGAAAATAGTTTTAACGGCAAATATACTACTATTTGCAGAATAATTTTATTGAAGAAAAGCATTATTATTATACACAGAGAGGGGAAGAAAAGAAACAAAAACGTGTGAATGAGGTGAAAAAAGGAAGAACAGCAACAAAGCGCAGCCAGTTATGGTGACATGAATTAACAATATAACCCTGCAGATTCAGATGATATCAATGCTGATAGTAAGATAGAAGGACACTCTTGCCAAAAATGAGGTTTAATGCAAATGAGTAACTCTTTTTTGAGCACAAAACAAAAGTGTCTATGATAATCCTCAGCCATAACATTTTCACATCAAGCACACACACGGCATTGTAACATATGGTTTCATCTGATAAGTGTGATTTTGAGCTTTAACACTGAATGGCATCATAGCGCATTTAGCCTGGATTTACATTTTCACTTAAAATTAGCAATGTGGATGATATTTGATATTTAAATCCAATTTCCATAAAAATAACAGTTGCTATAAAGATTTGCCTTTAATGCTCTGTGTTGAAGTTAAGGAGATTTAGCCTGATGCTTTCTCTACGCCACTTATCCCATAATTCCTGCCCTGCATCCACTCATTAAATATTCACTTTCTGCCACCCAGGCCCTCTCTCATCCTTCTTTGCTTCAGGACGTTTATCTAGTCGGCTTTTTCTAAACATTTCAACCTCTTTTTAAGTGTTAAGTACCTTCATTTATGTTATGTTTTGCTGCCAGTCACACTATTTGGATTTATATGATGTGGATTATGTAAAAAATAAATGGTTGTAGCTTTAAACCAGCTTCCTTATAATTAAACGCTAACTTTAACTAAAAGACAATATGACGTAATGACACAATGCAAATACGTGCTAAACCTCTCTGCATTACTCTTTATTTGTACGTGTTTACTGGGAGCAGCACTTTAAAAATGTGTCTGTCTGGAGCACCCGAGGCATTTTCTCCTCCAAATTTGGTTGTTTGGCCTGCGGTATTTAAACTTTGGCCCCATGAAATAAACAAAATCAAGCTTCTAGAATGTCCCCCTCCATGTGAACTCTGGTACATCTTATTACCAGTAAAATAGGCTGTGCTCATTGCTGGAAATGACCTCAAAAACAAAAGGGCTTTTGGTGATTATCAAGCCCAATGTTGCTGTGGGAAAATGTGGAGAACACAAACCAAAGTCTGGACTGATGCTCAAAATCGGATATTTGTTTTGTGAATGATATACTTTCAAATATGATTACAGACAAATTAGATTTAAATTCTATTGCTATTTATATGCTATGGTGCTACGTTTTCAATTCCATCAGTCTGGAAACCTCACCTCCTCTTGTAAAATTGTTTAGTTTGTGATTTCCTCAGATGTGAGAGGGTTGTTCACTGCAAAAACAACCTTTTTCACCAGAAAAAAAAAGGAAGCTACACAAAGAAATGATTGGGATTGGTCAGCATCACCATACATTATGGGGGCATGCAGGGAGCCAATCACAGCAGCAGAGAGAACGAACAAGAATAAACGCAGACCCATGGGAAGAACCGCAGTAGCTCCTCCGTTGGAAAGAGATGTTTTTAGAGCAGTAAAATATATCACTGCCAAAACAATCACAACTCAACACTCCATTCAGTCGTATCAGGTCCCAATGGTGTGCCGATGTGTGCTCATGAAATCTGGATGATTGATTTGGAACACATCTACCAAGCAACACTTTAAATGGAACATATTGTAGTGCTGTATTATTTCTTCATTTTATAGTCTAATAAAGTAGTTATGTTGGATGTTGTCGACATCACAGAACTTGAGGTTGAGGTTAAACACGCCCATGACGTAAGCATAAAACTTAAACTGACTGTGCCTAAATGTACCTGTGTTCTTTCAGCCTGCAGGAAGATAGGATAGAAGTAGATCACTGTGTTATTTGCACATTTAATCATTGCAAAGGTTTCACAATAAACCCCTAAATGGAATAAGAACATGGAAATCTGTACAGTATGTCCCTTTTTAAGTCAGTAAACTGGAAGGAGCAAACCACTGTGAAACATTGAAGTTTGAAAAGCGATCCCTTTTTAGTTAGCTGTTCCACAAAGTCTCTGCAGTTACAAACATTTTGACCTTGCCAATTAATTGGTAGATTAATCAACTAATACTTATACTAAGTGAATAATTTAATCAAGCAGCGGTGCTTTTCAGCAGTAACCACAGACCATTAAATCAGGTAGTGCATTACAGTCCAATCATATTTAACAGAACAAGCTCTCAAATCATAAAGGAACAGCGGAGGCCTTGATAGTGGCCCACTCTTGCTTTTAGCCTTCTTAACCCCTCACAAAGCAGCAAGGCGGACAGAAATATACATGCTTTGTTGGGCCCAGGAGAGCCTTCAAAGTGGCCTTCATTTTTGTGTTTTACATTAGCTCAGTCACACTGTGCCCAATCCTTTATTTTCCCTTCCGAATGCAGTCTGTCCCTATTTTTCACCTTTCATTAATTTTTTATCCTCAAAATTTTCGACGACAATCTCTTACTATTTTTTGTTTCACTATTACAGCTTTGTGTAATTGTCTATCTGGACTTTTCAACAAATGGCTAGCAGGCATCCTTTAGAATCACTTATGAGTGTAATTGCCTCACAGAGGTGCATAACCTAAATCATTTCAAACGAGAGAAAAGAATGTCGGCTGTATGCAATGGAGCAAGCAATTAGTAAGCAGGGAAGTATATTTATTATCCTCAAATCATAACCATTCTACAAATGAAACATTTCCTAAGGGATCAGCCACATTGGCTTTGCTGCAATATGAGAAGCAATGATGCCAAATGACACATTTCTCTCCCTGATACCACAGACAAACCTTTATTTGAAGAGACGATTGACAGGTTAATAGCAGAATGTATGTAGTGCCCATTTTCTACAAAGGAAAAACATTTAAAGTGCTGTCTTGTGTTTACCAGCTGCATTTTACTCTTGACTGACGTCCACAGACAGTGCCAGTGGCAGGTTGAAATTATACATTGTTCTTATGGGGGCGCTCTAATGGCAAATCAGGGAACACTTTGGCTTTTTGCAAGGAAAAAAACAAAGCATTTAATGAAATCCGCAACCGAATGTGCATGTTTCCCCAGCGATAGGTTTCAGAATGGAGACATAACAAATGACCTCATTACTGGAAAAAGGCAGAGAGCAGGAAACTCGACAGTCCATCAACTAAAGCACAAAAGAAGATGAAGCCATGAAAAACAGTGTTCAAAGTGACAGATCAGAAAGTAAAATTGGAATTCTGCATAGACGTTTTTGTCTGCGTTTTGCAGTCCGCGTCTGTGTGTAAGTTTGTATGTGACTATATATGTGTTTGCTTGTGAACTCTCGAGGAGCACTTGACATCAGAGAAGAGGTATGGGCTCGGGGCGGTGGAAGGGGATTTGGTGAATTACCAGGCTGCAGCCTCAGCATCGAGTCCAGAGGATTAGAGCGAGGACATTGGTCCAGGAGAGCGATGTGCAGACGCATGAGGAGAGGGGGATCAGTGTGTGTGTGTGCGTGTGTGTGAAGCACTGGTCAAACACTGGTTTCAAGTGCTATACAACTAAGAGCTGCTATTTCTCTTCATGAGCAACACCCTCAAGGTCAAAGGGATGCATAGGAAGCACGAAGTGATGTGCACAGAAATGTCCTTTGACAAAAAGACATTTTCCATGTTTTGTATTTATGAAATAAAGAAATAAAGCAAGTGAAGGTAATGGAAGAATGAAAGAATCAATCAGAAAACAAAGCCTTCTGCTCATTCCTGGGTCAGAGTCTTTGTCTTAGTGGATGTATTTCTAATACACCTAATCAAACGTTTTGAAGCTTTGATGATAAAGCATTAAGAATGAGGAAAAATAGCAAAAAGCAAAACACGTCCCCTTTTGAATGAGGTTATGTGTTAATGAGGTGTTTGGGTTTGTTGTAAGGTGGCTACCATAGAGGTTTATCTAAGTTTTGTGAACGGAATACAAATCTATGTACAACCAGTGCACTATGCTTTAAATAAGTGAGCCAGTCAACCTTTTAAAGGATGAAAAGCCAATTTTTTCCACACAAACATATTTACAAATATGCAGATATAATCATGTCACATCTTAAATAACATTTTCCCCAAACATAATAACAAATGTTGCCCCTCTTAAATAAATACAGATGGCCAGGTAAGTAATCTCAAATAAATCAAGAGTGCCAAAATTTATCACATGCAAGGCAATGTAATAAAAGTACTTGGGTCACAATGACTGTCTCTGTAGCACAACCATAAAGTATTTAACAATAGATCTTCACAATCACAAACTAAATGGCAAACTGTGATCCCACGTGGGCCCACTCACACTGACTCACACTAACTCACACTGACTCACACTCACACAAACCTTGTTGCAGGCCTGGTCAGTTGCTTGGCATATGCGCAGGTAAATTCCTCTTCGCCGTGAAGTAAGCAAGCAAAGATCGACAGTTCAGTGTCCCGGGTAGAGGTCGTTCTCAGCTTCTGAAAACAACTCACAGCATCAGCTCTCCTCCTGCTGAAAGCTCACAGTCCAGTCCTTCATCCAGGAATCTTGTTTCTGTTAGTCCGAAGCAGAATGCGAACAGGTAGCATTAGCAGCTAGCAGCTAACGCCTCCTTGGCAAACACTGTCCCTTTCCATTGGTAGCGCCGTCCTCTTCTGTGTAACTCCACAACCACACTGTCACACACTTACTTGAACGAAATACAACGGTTAATACAATTGTTAATATGCCACATAAACTTTGCTAATGAAGCTAATGTGACGAGCTACACACTGTTAGGGTTAGGGTTAGAGTTAGGGTTAGGGTTAGGGTTAGGGTTGCTCTTTTTGTCTTACTCCTCTCCTGCGCTTTTCTCTTTTCATCAGCCAAAACATTGCTTTATGTTTTAGACAGTAAATACAAGTTTAATACATCAATACTGGTAGTTAGAGAACCAGCCACACCACAAAGTCCCCAAATGTAGAGTTTCTTACAAATGTGTCTTACTCCCAATGTTTTTTTCAGTAGCAGTGAGCCGAGTTCAAGAACCCTGATCTCTCTTCCGTGCTGTATTTTTGTTCTCAAGCTTTGGGCGTTTGTGGATAGTTCAGCTGCATCTAACTCCATTATTTCCTTTTGAAGAACTTTGAAGGTATAGTGTAGCTTTGATGGATACCTCATATTTAAGGTATAAAAAAGTCCAAACAGCATTGGACCACATTCTCCAGATTGCGCAGTGCCTCCACACCCTGGATGATTATGCCCACATCAGAATAGTCAGACCTGACATAGTTTAACAGCTCCAGAAGTTCTGTGTGCATTTTAATGGGAGCAATATACGAGATAATTAGGCCTTAGACACAGAAAGCCTAAATAAAAGAATAAAAACTAGCTGTCTAATTTCCACAATTCTACTTTTCACTACTATTGTGTCTGGGAAGCTGCACTGGTCTCATTTGTTTTTTTCTCTTTTGCTCTGCCAGCTGTGGTGACACACTAAGTGATTAACCCGGTTTGACTACTCAGGATTCAAGTAATGACTCTGGAAGATGATCAAAGGCGAAGCCACATCTTTACCCTGGAAATACAATGCTCACAGAGAGGAGAGATAACAAGAGATGGACACAAAGACAGCGCATGAAAGAAACATGAACAGGGCAGCCAATCATCTGGCAAACAGGCTGCCTGCAAAGCTACTAATGAGCTTCATGTTCTCCATGTTTGTTAAAGTGCTGCCAGGATCGGAGTTGAGGTTGGGTTGGATGGGGGCACTCTGACAAGCCTTTTCTTCAGAATGAGCCAGTCGATCGCAGGGCATAATATGCAACTTGTCTGGCCTCTCACATGAATCCTTTGTTTAAATGAATCTGTCATTTGAATCCATTTTCTTTTTTGACTTGTTTCTCATCTGGATTCTTAATTATACACTTTTACTCCGTGTCTGTCTTTGGGGACTCTTTGTCTTACACTCCATGTGAGTTCCACAGCGACAGAAGGATCTCTGTTCCCTACACTTGCTAATGAGTCACTTTCCAGGTGGTTGCTGGAAAAGAGTTCACCTGTCTTTCCAGTTGGAGGCATGTAAGCCCCATTATACTTTAGAGGATAAAAGTCTAGGGACTTTGGGAGCACTGCACAAAGAACACTGAAAGAGCCTGAAACACAATTACACTACTTGTGCACAGGGGTCCATCAAGGTTCAGTGCTTGGACCCCTTCTCTTTTCCATATACACAAACTCAATTGGCGCAATCATCCACTCACAAGGCTTCTGCTACCAGCTCCTTGTCGTCCCAGCCAATTATTGCCCACAACCTATAATAAGCATCCAGCTTGACCCCTTTTCAAGTTGAAGTTTCTTGCTCATGACTTTCCCTGAGATGACACAACCTGTAAATGATCCTACTGTAATTGACAAACTTACCTTTACTAAGAAATCTACCTTTTACCTTTGCTTTTTTCCTGTAAAATCGTCGTAAAGCGTCGCAATCTGGAGTCTATAGACTGCATTGTGGATGTATGGTTGTATTACACACACATATAGTAATTACAGCTTAGATTTGAGTGTTTGTCAAATATACACAGGATGTTTTTATTGAACTTGTCACATTAGGTTTTGTTGCTGTTTGCACCACCCATGTCAATTTGACTAAAAAAAACGGAGCAGAGACAAAGCCGCAGTATTTTGTTCTGTGTATGACACCTATCACACATCTCAACAAACACCGTGAGCCATGGTGATGTTGAGATGTTTGTACAGTGTCACTTTAGTTTTTTACATCCAAAAATTAGAGAGACACAAGACACAATCTTGCTTCCATCATACTCTGGCGTCCTTTTGAAATACTTGTATACTGTTTAAAGAGAACCATTAGACAGCAGCTGTGAAATTAAATACTTTTTTATTTGCTGTACTGATTAAATGCTCCACTTAAAATGTAGCTTCAGGCCCATCGTGTCTTCTTCAGCTGGTTGGATGAATGAACACTGGACTGGGTGCAATATTTTGTAACGCTTGAGTGCTTGTAGCACATTAGAAGCATTGAATCTTTGATCTAATACAGACTGGAGATGGCAGAGTTCAGCCAGCATTCTGACACCAGATGATGGACAGCCAATGAAGTGAAAAATGAGGAAGAATTCAAATATTTACAAAATCAATTGGGTATTCTGTCTTGTTCATGTTTGAATGGAGGTCAAACTGATAACACTAAATGTTAATGTACGGCATTCTCTACATATGTAATTGCCTCGGTTCTCTGATTTATAGTCATTTCTAAGGAAACACAATAGAATCCATGCCAACTAGGAATGTACTTTCTAAATTCCTGGTGGGTGTTTATGAGGAGCACTTGGAGATGCAAATGTGTGTTAGTTACTAAATTCAAATTAACCTTATTTCACATGCTTGTCTCTGTTTCAGGAGAACAAACCATAGGATTTTGTGACTGGAACATTATTTTGAAATTCTGATTTTACTCCCCACAGTGTATCCATTTAGCCCATTAGATGCAATCCACTAGAAATAAGATCTTCATTAGGGCAGAATGCCAGCACTTTCCCCCTGTTTGTTCACTGCTGTGGGAGATGCACACACATTTCAGTAGTTAGCCTCACACCTTTGTGTGTAAAGAGTATGGGTATAGACTTCCCCACACATATCTGCATCGTTTGCCTGTAGCAGGGGGAAAGCTGTCTAGTAGAAGCACGCCATTGCCATTTTGTCAAACATTTTTACCTGCTTTCACATTGCAAGCACAGGCCTGACTGCGTGCAGATTTAGCAGTTATTTTTCACTTGAAAATGTAAGAGAGAAAGGAAGATGACATGAAATATTAATAGTGAAACAGTTGTGCTGAGTCAAAGGTTTTGGACTGGATTGATTGATTCATAATGTCTCACCATTGCTGCATTTGTCCCAAAGAGTCTTTGTCTCTCTGACTCCCTCCCCGTCTGCTTCTCTCATGTTCCCTTTTCCCGAGGCATAACACCTATGAATGCAGATATATTCTTGTTTGGTGGTACATTAGTCAGTGAGAGCTCAAACGCATATCAAATTACACTTGATTTCTTAGTCCTTTTCATGACCTCAGCATTCATTGTAGTATTCAGTGAAAAGAAATACCACCTTCTCATTGACAGCCATTCAACATTTATTTTACTTTATTATCTATTTTGTAAATTGTTTCCACACATTGGAACAATAGGATTAACTGAGAGTACTGTAGTCCTAATGAGTGAACGCGCCTGACTCTACCATACATAATGAAAATGGAAAGATTTATAGAAGAAGTGAATCTGAAACCTCCTCAACTTACTGACACCCATCACAGTTCACTCCCAGCAGGATGTCACGTATACTGTTTGATTGACAGCTGTGTCAATTAGCTTGTCTGGCTCGGGAAAAAATGGCAACACTGCTGTGTCATGTTGAGCAGTCGAGATTGCAAGAGAAGCTTATCATTTTATTGGATTACCCTAACATAGAAATTCAGCGAAACTCAGCTATTAAATTCTAAATGACAATAGAAAAGGATAATTTATGCAGGCAGAATGTGAGTGAGCAGGTGTGGGGGACACTGTGGTGCAATTATTGTGAGTTTATGGAGCTGAGACAACAAATGAATTGTCCATTGGCACTGATTGTACATTTGTTCTCATTAAATTAATCAGAAAATGACATTTACACGGTTATGTTATTACATTTAGATGTTTCAGCCGAACAATTGACCATTCTTTATCACAAGATAGAGAATGTTGTGAATATGCTGCGGTACTCGAGTCAGACATGATGTTGACGAGTTTTAGTGATCCATATAATACAAATACAGTATGGGCGATCGTGTATATATATGTGTGTGTGTGTGTGTGTATTGTTTCTAGTGTTTGTGCTTGCTTGTGTTTGCATTGAACATGTCTCTTAGATCAGATCAACCCATTTCTTTTGTATTGGAATATGAGAGGAATAACAATCAAATACATCTCAATTGTATTGTACTTACACGTGATTCTGTACATGCACATTCCTGCTGATTGGATCTCAGTTAGAAAAGCCAGTTGGTGATGTAATTGAAGGTCCATTTCTTTTTTTATTAGTTTTTATTTCAATATTTCAATTTTTTTAGTTTATGCCTCAGTTTACTTTTATAAGCTTGAGTACATAAAAAACGATTATTCCTCAGTGTTCCTCTTTCTTCATAATTTCCACCAAAGAGATGGAAGACATTTTGTGTCTCACTTGTGCTTTTTAATGCGTTTTTATTTGCATAAACTAAATGCTTTGTAATTGTTATGTTATAATTACCTAGGCTCACACTCACCTTCTCTCTCACTTGTGCCACATTCTCTCCACATTTCTACACAAGAAGTGTTGACAGCTGAGCAGTGCTTAGAGAAAGAGAGAGAGGTACGGAGACGTGGTTAGAAAATAAACGGGAAACAACGGTCGCTGCTTCTCTGCAGTGAGGCTGAGCTCCTGTAAGGGTAACCAGGGGCCCTCATGGTACAAGTCAGAGGTCAATACCTGACTTGTCTCATCGATGGCTTCAACCTTTGGTGAAATGAGAGGTGTCATGGAGTGGGCTGTGTGTAAGGCATATGTCGAACGCCAGCCTTGGCCTCAATATGTTTCAATCATGAAATACTATGCGGCAGGCTTGTGTCGGCATCTTACTGACATTATTTACTATACTACTGGGGTCACCAGGGACTTTATAGCTGTGTCCCTGGGTCCTATCACTCCCTACGAGTGATATATCATCAAAAAAACTCTGTCGACCTAGCTTTGTCTCTCAGGCTGTAAAATAATACAGCTGCCATAACTGATTTTTGTTCGCACATACCATGACATGATTTTGTGTGCGAGCACGTATGGACTACTGTACATCTTTATGTCACCTGTGGTGTGCTCACCGTAGCCTGAGAGAAGTGGAGAAACGTGATAGAGGAGTAATGTTTGACCAACTATCTCTTCATTTGCTCTGCTGTACTATCTGCTTGACACACTCATTGTCTCCCTGCCCCCTTTATTGGCTTTACCTTCAACTTGCAAGAGCGTGTATGTCTATGTGCAAGTCTTTGTAAGCTGTTACCACTCGGGTGGAGCTGGAGATATCCTTGTCAATATCCAGGATATTAACAAACAGGACCTGTGAGACTGAGGCGTATTGATTGAGTACATTCCTCTCGCTCGTTTTTCTGCCATTGCCTTGATCCAACACTGTGGTCCGCTAAGCTCTGTCTTAGCTCTTCTGCCTGGCCTGTAGATCACGAACAAGGCCACAGCACAAGGCGAAGAACGGCACAATCCATCTGCTCTGGCTGGGATTCATACACTGGTCCATGTGTTGAGACTAAAGAGATCTCTTCTGCTTTGGCCAGAAAAGAGTTATACTCTTGCCACCAACACACTGCACCACTTTCAAAGTTGTTGTTGTAATCCACAGCACATGAAATTTTCTTGCATTTCAGTCTATTGAAGTCCAAAGGCTCGAAAGGTTGGTCAGAGGATTATGTACTACATTTACCTTTGTTTGGTCAGGTCTGAACACAACAAGAACAAGTGGTCTCAAAAGAAGGTCCAAATTTGCTCTGAACTAACTACAAAGTGTTGTATTCTTTTGATTTGATCTAGAACCAGAGGCAGTAGGCTGCTAAGTGAAACCACATATAGCCAAAAATGGTCCATGGACTTCATTCACGCTCCATTCTCCTGTTCAGCCACCCAAAGGCGCACAGCTTGTTTTTTGAGATTGTGATACTGCTGGCACAGTTTGAGCGGTTTAAATGATGACAACCACAAGGAATGGATAACAGTGTTCTCTGTTTCGTAAACTATCCCATCGGAGTAACCTTTTTTGAACTGTGAGGGAATCAAGTGTTCTCACGTGACTTTTCATGTAATTTGGTTTCACACGCAACATTTCTCTGTAAAACCAAGGTGAACCAAAGGGAAATTACAGGACCAGAAGAAATTACTAGAAAAAAGACTACAGCTTCCAAATGTCCAACCTGTCTCCCAATACAGAATAACCCAAATGAAGTTCCAGGAACTCACACACTCACACACACACACACACACACACACACACAGTACTTCTGCATATATAAGTAGTTAATTTTCTCTTCTGTCCATCTTTTCTATCATTTCACAGATGAACTTTAAGATGTCTAATATGACAGTTTTAGCTCTGTCACAGCTCATTTGTGTCAACCCATTCAGCTGTGATTCTTCCATTACACCTGTGCTTTTCTTATGTCACATGTCTTACTGCCATCTCTCACTGTAATCTGCTAGGGTGCAGTGTTTACTCCCTATCTCTCCTCTGCCTTCATGTATGTGGCATCTTTTACCTGCTACAAATTATTATTGGGTTACTAATTACTTTTAATCAGGTCATGTGCTTTGGTTGCAGTGACATAAATAAATGCTTTTTGGAAGACAGGTTCATCCACCACTGTCTTATTTTTATGTCCTAGGAAGAGTTGTTTGCAGAGTAGGAGTAAGTGGAAAGTGAATGTCAAGAAGATCGTTGTTGTAGTTGGGGTCCTCGTCTGACTTTGAAGTGTTGTTTTATGAAGGGAATCAGAAATGTGGACAACACCACTTGCTGTTTTCTCACTGTCTCAATTAGCTGTTCTTTGTTATGGCTTGCTCTTTGGAATAGCGCTCATGTAGAAATGTACTGCTGGTTTCAGTCTGAATTTCCTCTCTCACCCTGTGCTATGATGTCTCATTCTGTTGTGTCTACAGTGTGTTTTTGTGAAGGGGTTTATGATGGTGACATTTTGCTCCGCTCTTTGAACTGATCCATCTTGTCTTTGTCTTCTTTTCTTCCCCTCAGGTGACTCATCACAAGTTGGTAAGTTGACTTTTCTCCTTCCCTATACATTTTTAACTGACATTCCTTTCAGAGGAAACGGACACATTTCTTCTTTAGCATACAGTGCTTTATGATATGTGTGAGAAAGTCTGTGCACAAAAACCAGCAATTATCCCTGACACCTGACAGAAGTCATTTCTGCTCTTTCTCTCTCTCGGTCCCTCTCTGCTATTCGCTCTCTCTCTCTCTGCTATGTATTGCTGATGTGCTGCAGTTGTGTTGTGGAAGCCTTTCCACAGTTTTCCCTCATCTTGGGACTCTTATGGGCTGCATTTCCTTCCAGAGATTTTCAGTTTGGAACAATTGAAAGTAGAGCTGCAACTGACAACTATCTTGATAATTGATTTGTATTCATTGATGAATAAGATGGTTGAGAGTAATAGAAGTATATAATAATAGTTATATTTATAAAATAGACATAATAATCAATATAACAACACACTGAGTAGCGCTAGATGTTATGTGTAACACAATTTTTTGTGTTAGCAGTGTGTTGCAGCCCTAATTCAAAAATGGAACTGTATATTTACCATTCTGTTTTGGAATAGTGAACTGTTTGATGTGGTTTCAAAATACAACCCAAAATGAAATTATGAACTTGGAATTGTGAATATTTCCCTTCTGAATTCTGAATCACTTTAACTTTCCTATTGACTAAACTTAAGTGGAGGGGAAACAAAGTTATACAGAAAATTGCTATTTATCTGCAAACATGCTGACTTGCGTTTCATCAGCATATCATATGGAATCAGCAGGGATAGATGAAATGATAGAAGAAATGAGTATGTATCAGGGATAGGCAGTTGACAGCAGAAATGGACAGACTAATGGGCCGCATCAACATTTTAGCACAAATAGTGTGAAAATGAGATGGGTAGAGTTTAGAACTGTAGCTCACGGCAATCTGAAGGAGATAACTCTTACTTTATTGATGTGTCAGTGTTATTGTTTGCCTCTTAATTATTAGCTTTGTCCCGCAATCAAACACCACTGCAGAATGTGTAAGATGTAACGGGAAAATATGTCCCCACTCACTGTTGTTGATTCAATCTGATTCCGGAGATTCTCCCTGTGTTACTGAAACAATTCAAACAAGTCTTATTATCTTTGTCTACATTCGTATGTGTGTGTGGCGTCCAGATGTCTTTCAGGCTTTGTCCAGTGAATGTTGGGCATAGAGAGCAGATCAGCCAGTGTGCCGTCTGAATACTAATGTGGTATTTTGTCTGTCTGCGGCAGCTTGGAGACTGGGTGGGGATGGCAGGCTCGGATAGGAACATGTTCACACGCAAATACCACCCTGATTTCTTGCCACCAAGCAAGAATCTACTTCCAGGGAGGAGGGGGCAGAAAAAAAGTAATTAAAATTTGATCTGTGAGTTGAGAGGAAGAGGAAGGTTTTATCTTCATTAAGACCACTGGGCAAAAGAACCAGATAATGCAGTTTTCCTTTCAGATACAGATGCCAGGTTTATCAACCTAGGCTACTCTGCAGTCGGTACTTTATTATAAATTACTGACATTTTATGCATTTTACATATTTATTATTTAGCAAAGTTCAAGCAACTGCGGTCCAAAATTAGTAAACTCTTCACTTTCTCCTGAAGGAACATCAATGCCTACAAAGGGATAAGGGTAATGAATAAGTAATAAGTTTAACTGCCTTGGTTTTATGCTGTGATGAAGTGGTCCCAAAACTACACAGGAGATTCTCCATTATCCTCCCAAGGACAAATTCTTTTAAGACATACTGAAGTAGTGTTTCGATAAACCACTGTGCGTGCGTGCGTGTGTGTGTGTGTGTGTGTGTGTGTGTCTGTGTGTGTGTGTGTCTGTGTGTGTTTACTCAGTAGAACTCTGTAACCAACTGCAATCTTGCAGGGCCCTTTGTCGATGGTCAAAAGTGTCAAAACACCACAATACAGCTGTGGGAAACACTCCCTGCTTTACATTGTGCTCGCTGATCTGTCTACTTTGCCAAACAGCATTTGCCCTAAATATGTGTCTTCTACTCTAGCTCTAGTTATGCTCTTAGCTGTTGGTTTAGGAAGGAAAATGCGCTTACGATTTCTTGTGACCTGAAGTTCTTTTATCTACCTTTGTTGAACACACTTATTGTAAGTCGCTTTGGATAAAAGCGTCTGCTAAATGACCGTAATGTAATGTAATGTAATGTAATGTATGTGAACAGGGGTTGAATCAGGTCCCACGCTGGTCAAGAAAATACCATCGTCTGAACCAAATTTTGCGGACTATTTTTTGAGGGGAGTCAGGCCTTTTCAGTGCTGGGCTCACGAGGCAGTTGTAGTGACAGAGGTAATTGCCCCTTAGATGTCAGGGCAGACACACAGAGATCCTTATCCCAGTGAATCCCGAATTTCATTCTGACTTCAAAAAATGGCAGTGGCAGAGACAGACATCTTCCTGTGCACATCTCCCACCTCTTTGTCTATCTCAAGCCTTGTTCTCCTCACCTCAGATGATTAGCATCTGTCTCTCGCTCTCTTTTCTTCTTTCCCTCCCTGATTGCCAACCTTGAGCTAATCAGAGCCACCAGAAGCTTCTTCACGCTTGATGCCGAACCGGGATTGGCCTGCTCGGCGTACACAGAACAGCGAAGAGCGCCCAGTGCACCACGCTTACACAATTTTGAACAGCAAATGAGACATTTAAGCTTGGTGTGGGGTTAGTGGATGCTGTGTGGAGAGTGGCAGTTAGCAGAACATATTGTTCTCCACATTCCGCCTCCAAATAGTCAGACAAGCCTTTAAAAAATGTGCCAATGCTTCCGGCTATTTTATTTCCTTTCAGAGAAGAATTATGAAAGTTGCATTGATCAAAGATACAACAAAAATAAAGCAAACGGTTCGTAGTGCTCCTAATTTATGACTTCCTTTCATCACCTTGATCATTGAAATACTCCACAATCTTCCACTTGACAGATGCAACCTGTTTAAATGAACAAGTCTATCTTAGGCACAAACACAGGAAACCAGGCGGCGAATCACGCTCGATTAGTCCCAGAAAAAACAACTTTGTTTCTGCCAGGCAAGAAACAATGGGCCCTCTGAAGAGCACAACAAAATGGCTGGTGTGCAGCATAACACCTGAGCCTGAGGCCACATTTGCATGCTGGAGGGTAATGAGAGATCTACCTGAGATAATTACTGCTCAAGTCATTCTGGCTCTCATCCCCGACCACAGGGAGCAAGTTAAACTCACTCCATTTGAGGCGCCTTGCATGCCTTTTCATGCTCCACTGTGCCACAACACACCAGCAACAACTGCAGAAACCAAAATAGCTGCAGGTAGGTGTGTAGATAGACACATCTGATTCACATGGAGTCGTGATCATAATGTTTGTAGCAGGTTAGTTTGGTTTGCTTGTCTGTGTTTTGGCAGG
Source organism: Genypterus blacodes (assembly GCF_046128005.1). Classification (NCBI taxonomy): domain Eukaryota; kingdom Metazoa; phylum Chordata; class Actinopteri; order Ophidiiformes; family Ophidiidae; genus Genypterus; species Genypterus blacodes. The sequence goes on from NW_027466840.1 coordinate 3,146,144, forward strand.
AATTGTGGTTGTGAATATTTGTAAATGATGGATGATGTGGTAGAAGCATTTGCGGAGGCACCGGCTGAAAGATTTCAAGGAATCATCTGGTTAAAATCGAGTATTATTAAGTTGATGTCTGCAATAGAAGGGTCAAAGAGTCGGTAGAGGCCACAGGGCGGTAGAGAGCACAGCAGGAGTAGTTGCTCCATGTTGAGGATGAAACTGGAACCAGAGAAGGGAGTTGCAGTGGAAAGGGACCGACAGGGAATGGAGCTGGAGAAGGTGTTGTCTTTGTCTTCCAGGCAAAGTTGGAGCTGCAGAGACAGAAGTTATTGTCCTGCTAGTGTCCTGCTCTCTTATGTTCTTTCTGTTCCAAGTGGGGCCTCGGGTAGTTCTGCTGACGTAAGGGATTTGAAGTTAGTAAGTGGATTGAATGAGCGAGAGCCTGAACGTTTTTTTCTCCATGTTTGAATGTGACAACGTAGTGGCAGATGACTTGTCTCGGGCTCCTTAGTAGGACTACAATATGTTTGCATTTATTTATATTCTCTCTGCTGTGTCCCATCCTCGTTGGCTTCCCTCCCTCTTAAAGTGCTTCAGGAGTCCAGTTGCTGGGGATGTCCTCCTTTGTTGCGGCCTACCTACCTACCTACGGTCGTAACAAAATTAACATGCATCTCACATTGAGAGCAGGTTTATAAGTAGTTTTTATTAAACTTGTCACTGGGGGTAAAATGTTAGTGTGGTATTTTTATTTTTCTCCATGCCCACAAATATCTCAGCAATCTGTTTTTTTGATGATGTTGCATTATCCTGTAAGTTGAGAGTTTCCGTGGATAAGGGATGGAATGCATTTACTCTCTATCACAATGCTGTGGCTATTTTTCCTCTAACCGGGTCGTTCTGATCTGAGGACAGTGCTTATCACGCCAGGGTCAGAACACACCTATATCAATGTGAGGTGAAAAAGGGGGAGACCCAGCATATAGAACAATGGATGACTTGATGTATATTTAGCCTAACTGTGGTGTGGTTTACAAAAGCCATCATTAAGAGTAATGACTATAAATCCTGATTTGTAAAATGTTTATGGAGCGGCTCTGCTGATGTTTAGCCTTTTTTTGGATGCGGGAGACACCCGTGACATCGCAATCATTCAAACCCACTGCAGCTTTATTTCATCCTTGTCTTGTTACAAAGGAATAAATTAAACTGTAATATCTTGACTGCTGAGAAATTGCGCCGGATTGTTATAAATGATGGTGCGCTGATAATGTGATTGTTGCTGCTCAGTGTATTCAGCCAAGCAGCGGGACTGCATGCGAGGAATAAGAGATGGGGAACACCGCTAGAGATACATTGCTGCCAGCGTGTGAAGATTAACAGCGTCTGCTTCCATTAGCCTCAGAGTAATTCTAAAGACAGCAATGAACCGTCTGTAGCTGTAAAATCAAATCAACAAGTTACGCAGACCACCAGGATTCAGGGTTGATTGCCTTCTCTCAGAAATTGTGACTCTTTTTGTCTTAATAGATTGCAGAACATAGGCGCCTTACATCCTGTCAAAGTAGCTATTAATTAATTTTCAGTGTGTCTAGATACAGACCCTACCTGCTTTATGTTACACTCTGGGATAGTTAGACTGAGCGTCAATACAAACATAAGAACAAGATGGAAAAGAGAGGCAAAAACAGCAAACAGGCATCAAATGTTGTAGCAGAGCAAAAAAATGGAGGAGTAAGCTTGGAAGTGAGAGTTGTGTTTGCGTGTGTGTGTGTGTGTGTGTGTGTGTGTGTGAGCATCCATTGTGAGTGTAAGACATGGTTGCAGAAGGAGCAAGGAGCCTCGACTGTGGCTTTTCTTTTTTTGCCAAATATTTTATTGAAGATAGAAATACAAGCATATGGTTTTACAACAATTTGGAGAAAAACAGTAATGAAAAAAAGTATTTTGTAGTTGTACACATCAAAATGGATGAATAAGGGAACAAAACAACAGAGAGAAAATTGGAGCCAGTTATGACGACATTAACGTGATCCTGTTAGTGTGTCACTGCCCAGGGAGGGGGGAAGGGAGAGGCTGACAAGAACAAAACGGATCATGCACATAACAAGCGAAGCAAGAAGAAAAAAGGAAAGAAAAGAGAAGAAAGGAAGGAAAGAAAGAAAGACAGAAAAAAAGGGCAACCTCACCACCTCACCCATCATTCACACACCGCATCCTGACCCTTTAGCAGTGAAGAGCAAAGATGCACACAAATGACAATTATTTATTTATTCACAAAATCCATATTCTCATGACGAAAGGAAGTAACACATTGTTGCATTTCATCCATAACACATTAATGAAGAAAATAGATTTCTTTCATGTAGTGATGAGTTTAAAAATAGAAACTCTGTGCAGATAAACATCCATTCATGTTGTTGCGTGATTCATTCCATGATTTATCAGGTCTCAATGTGCATTTACCGTTATTTCATCCAAACAATTCTCTTGCCCGGCCACAAATTGAATTCAGTCCACTAATCGTTTATTCAATATCTCACAGAATGCATTTTGTGTCATGAAAGAGCCCAGAAATAACCCAATCATTTTGTCATTTTGTCACTCCCCACAGTTCACACACATATCAAACACTACACACCCTTCCATCTTGGCTTAATTGTACAGTCCCCCTTTGGGTTTAACTAACACAAAAACCTCCCATTACAATGTGATTCCCTTTCATATTTCCTCCTTGGCAGCCATTCTCATGACGTCCTTCGGTGTTCGTGTCTAGCTCCAGGCTAAACTTCATTAAAATTCTCGGCAGGCTCATTGCAGATCTATTAGCTTGATTTGACACCATATGATGGGGAAGAAACAGAGCGAGTACGTGTGAGGAAAAAAGAGTAATATGCTTTTGTTTATGTTATGGGAGCAGCAGTTGTGTTTGCTAAGTTTACTGCAGGGTTATGGATCTAGATGGGCCTCGGTGTCAACAATTTAGAGGAAGCGTTCATTAACAGCCGCAGCTTATTACCAACAGCTGGTGCTGGGTACTGCCCAGAGCCCATTGCATAGATTAACACACACTGTAACACAAACGCACAAGCACATCCTTGCACTTTATGTATAATGACCATCTATGACTGCATCGATTCTCTATCTCACCTAGATTTGTTGCTGTTGTTTGTATCTTGTGTCGGTGTTAATACATACACGGTGTCAAACTTAGAGAATATTTCCTGAGAGATGACGTATGAGTGCATGTGTGAGTGAATTAAAGACGACGCCTCTCATCTCTGTCTCTGCCAATGGATTTCTGGAAAACATGCATCCAGCAGGCTTCAGGCCACAGTCCACAGTCCAGTTGTCGGCTTAATTTCCATCAGACAGTGTGTGACGCCATCAGTTGAAGTGTAAAGAGAAGACATTGTGTACTTTTGAAGAAAACACACATTATTTTGAAGGGCAGAGTTGTGGTTGCAGGGTGCACATTTTTCTTGCTTTAGATCGATGTTTCTACAGGGAATTTTCATTTACAATACATATATAAAAGGTTAATTTTCAGTTTGAAAGTAAGAAAGATTTAGAAATGCGGCCGGGGCATTTTTGGGATGGCTGCACTAGAATAACATTCTCTCTCTGCTTCCTTTGGCTTTTATCTGGCTTTACCTAAGTTCTATGGCTGGTTTCAGAGATCTGAGATGAGAAATGCCAATGGAAATTCCCCTTTTTCTAATCCTTCGCTAACAGAAATGAGAATATATTTGTAGCAGCAAGGTAAATATACTATAGGGATGGATAGGTAGGTAGGTAGGTAGGTAGGTAGTGGTTTCTCATAGAATCTCATTGTATATCCCAGTAGGTCATGTGCATGTTCTCAACTCCCAAATACATCATTCCCTACAGTCTTCAAAGGCAGCAGTTGGTGTTACCCCACAGCACACAGCATCGTGCATCCAGTGTGTATCTTTAGTGATGACTGCACTGTGGTTCCCAGGCTATGGTTGGCAGCAGCCCGCAGCCGGCCTGATCGATAAGAAACCCAATAGGAGAGATGAGGCTCATGAATCAACCTGTCTAGATATGCGCACACATACACACACACAAACACACACACACACACACACAAACACACACACACACACACGCACACACACACAAGACAAGAGAAGAGAAGTACACCAGTTGTGCTACTGAAGCATAGCAAATGTGCTCATATAAAGACTAACAGTCCATACAGAGAGACTAACTAACCCACAGATTCCAGTAATCAACTTCTTTCAAAGTGATACTTCCAAAAGTTGATTGTCAGGCCTTTAGTTTTGAATTAGGTCACTGCCATTAGGTCACAAGCTCTGAGCAATCTGCAATGTTCAGTCTTCTCCACTTCCTGCAGTAAGAGTCAAAAATGGTTCAGGACCTTTTTGTTCCTGAAGGGAGATTCCGCAATTCTTGAAAAGCTCCATTAACTCAGAAAATTCCCTGCAGTTCCTAAGATGCTATACGTATAACCCAGCTGAACAGCCAATTGTGTCTATTATGAATGAATTTTTCCACTATACAGTATATCTATATGTGTATGTTTCAAATAAATATGAGGTGCTGTCATTACTTCATGGTTAGTTCAAGTACCGGCATATCACTGCATGCCTAGTCAACCTTTTTCTCGACGCCCTGTGGCGTTGCTGTTGAGTAAAGAATGCAGTGGGCTTGTACGTGGAGGTGATAAATGGGAGAATGTTATCTGTGCTACTACGGACTGCAAAGTACAAGAACACAGGGTTTGCTCTGGGGTAGGACACACTCAGGCTACGAGGCTAAGGTTGATATATCACTGCATGTTGGCAATAGGATTCATGTTGTAAGGGCTAGGAAAACATTGTGAGAGCAATAAGGGCAATAGCTGCGAGGCAGTGTGTTTACAGAAAGAGAGAGACACTGAAATATATTTTGTCACGCATGTGTCTGAGAACAAAGTGTCCTCTTGCAATTTGATGTGAATCACTCACACAAAAATGTTGTGTTGTCAAAAGGGACTACAGCCAGGTGAAGTATATTCCATATTGCAGCAGATGATTGATCTTTACTAGAGTGTGTGTGTGTGTGTGTGTGTGTGTGTGTGTGTGTGTGTGTGTGTGTGATTTATGTACAGTGTGTGCTTGTTAAAAAAAGAAAAGGCTGTGAAACAACCGGCCAATTAAATCCAATCTGTTCTGGAGGACAGACGACATCATAAAAGTACATCCTGCTGACATGACACACATACACACACAATGTAGGACACTGCCCGCTATAACACTGTATATATACTGTATGTACTTGACAAAAATGGTTATCATCTTGAGAGGGAAAGAGAGAGAGAGAGAGAGAGAGAGAGAGAGAGAGAGAGAGAGAGAGAGAGAGAGAGAGAGAGATATGCAGCTAAAAGAAGCTGCAATCTATTGAACGTCAGCCCTCTACATACAAGAACACAACCATGCCACTGGGGGTCATTACATTCATTTTGTGTCACTGTGGTTAAAGTTGATCACACTCTGAACATTAACATTGTACATTTGATTCTCGTTTCCTGTTTCCGTTCCGTAGTGTGGCTACACTTAATTTCATAAAAAACGGATTCAGTGGAGGATTCACCATTTAATCAGACGTCAGAGCAAAGCCACACACTCTGCCCATTAATTCTTCTCAGGCCTTGATGCATTCAACGTGATTTAGTGATTCTCCAAGAAAGAGATGATTATTTTCAGAAGTTGGAATAGAAATTGTATAGTTTAGTAAGGTTCTCTACAGCATTACCCATCTCACAAGTGCAACCAAGCAGCCACATCCACCCACCCACCATCTTTCACACTTATATTCTGCTCCCCAATGCTTTTGCTATTATTTCTTACTTTGAACAATCTGCTGGCTTCTTCTGTCATCTAATTAACACTTGGAAATCAGTGAAACACACGCACACGCACACACACACACACACACACACACACACACACACACACACACACACACACACACACACACACGCACACATATATACCGGAGCTTTATTTACCTTTTGTCGCATGGATAATCAGCCATATGGAGGAATGTGGATAATGAAAATTAGATGATAATTTATATGTGTGCGTGGTGAACAACCTGCAGAACAAAGGCGATAGCTTAAGACATCATCATTGGCTGGCTGTAAGCTTTTCTTATCTGCGTGTTTGAATCCCACATGGCAGCTATGAGAAATGTGTCATCCACAGCAAACGGGGAGTCACCTTATTTTCAGTTGTGACGGATTCAGATCTCCTTATAAGGCATAATCTGTATTTTCCGGAAATTGCTCCATCTTTCTCAGCGTCTCTCTTTATGTACATGTGTGTTGAGTTGAACTGTACAGGAACCTTGGTCTTCAACCCACGCAAGACCTCCCCCTATGTGGCACTCAGGAGTTTGAATTAAAGTGGTTTTGAAGGAGGCAAGGCTTGGAGGATACCACCGGCTTATGAGTTTGATTGCCATGCCCGCCACTCATAATGAGGCCCATTACAGAGCTGATGTTGTAAGATTAGGCCAATTTAAGAGACATGAGGGCCTTACAGATCAGCAAAGAGGCGAGGAGAGAGAGAGAGGAGAGAGGGAAGAAGTGATGGAAAAGGTAAAGGTGGAGGAGAGACTAGGAGAGAGCAAACACTGATGGATTTATTACACCGATATATTTATTTATCTCACAGGGCTCCGAGAGTGGAGGTAAAGCTAAAGGAGATGACAGTGAGAAGCGGTGTGTTTGTGGCCACAGTGGAGCAGAGAGGAATGGTAAAGGGAATATCTGCATTTCTGTCAGAATGCAAGAGAAGCAACAAGGTTCTCGGTTATTAAAGCATCGAGAGCCTCTGATAGCCATACAGCTCAATTTTGCTGCAGCCCCATGACTGGAATTGAGTGGAATTCAAAACAGGTCGGGTTGTCATGTAGAACGCTGACAGATGTTTGTGTCCCCCTTTCCTTTTCGTTATAATATAGGATATTACAGAATTGCAAGTAAAAATAAATGTTATTCTGTCCCTCTGTGCCTTTCCACTTGTTTGAGTCGGTTGTATGAGAAAGCTGATTTACTTTGCTGGCACATTCACAGACATGCTGAATGTTTCCAAAGTTGTATGGAAGGACCAGCTGTTGGAAGAAATATAATATTGCGATATTATTACATGGCAAACAAGGCAAAACCAACAAAGACTTGTGAGAACCGAAACAGTTGAAAATTATGGAAATCCATTAAAAAGTACTCTAAGAAGACTTTTAAATAGGATTCCATTTGAAATATAATAGAATTACATTTTAACCACTTAAGTCTGGGAAGAAAAAACTGTCCACTTATTCCCTGATCAACTGAGCTCATTCTGGCTGTCAGCATCACATATAATACATCTTTACACCCAAATTTAGCAGGCAAAAACACTGAGACTGAGGACAGAATAATTGACACTTGCAGCTCATTGGAAACACCTTCAATCTGTCACAGCACAACGTTTTTGTGCGATTCCAGCCTTCATTTGTGAAGTTCTAGCCATTTCTTTTTTTACATTTAAGCAGACCTGCTTCACTGTTTACTGGTCTTCCATTCTATTCATGCAGGCGGTGAGGTGCCATTTCTGCCATTTTGCCAATTCTACGGAAAGTTTAGGTTATGATTTTTTGAGGTCCCCTTCATTGTCCCCGTTTCCCTCACTTTGTGTTTATAGTGATCCTATTTGTTTTAGAGCCACCCCATCATTAATATATGTGATTATTCTTAGAATCGGATGCTTGTTGGGTAATTGTGGTGTCGCTTTCTTGTCTCTTTTTTCCTGCGATTCACGCACGCTGCCATCCAGTTCATAATGCACAAGATGATTTTCTTGGTGTGTTTTCATGTTTACAGCTGTGTGATGCTAATTGCTTAATTCCACTGTAAAGAAGCAGGCTGCACTTCATTCACTGTTTAATCTTTCTTCCATTCTCTGTGCATATGCGGAAGCTCCATTCCAAGGTGTTGGTCTCACCCTCTGTTTTCACTCTCATTATTGCATTCTCACAGTTTTTCCTGTCCCGTGAGAACAAATGTTAGTTGGCACAGACTTAGGGAATTATCTATTTATGTAAAGAAACTCTTTGACGTAGGCCCAATTCAGTGAAACAGATTACCAGGATCCGTGCCTCTGCAGATCTGCTGCAGATGAAGATTTTTCCTTTGATGCACTGAAAGCAACAGAGGTGAACGTTGGAAAATGGCATTTAAACCTAAACGCAAGCATTGGAGAGACGAAGTGATGAAGATAATTGGCATTTACTCCCCCCTGTCACTGATCTGACCTGGTGCAGTAAATGACGTGACTAAGAGTGTCCCTGGTAGAAATAATGCTGGACACTGTCGTTTCCATTATGAAGACTCAGGGAATTGGATAAGCTTTAAATTATTTATTTGAATTGACGTTTATGAAATGTAAAGACTCTCTTTTGCGGAGGCCCCATTCAGTGAAATGGGGTTCTTTGATTCTTAATGTCAATGCTGATGGCCGGGCGCTACTAGGTTAAGAACTGGGTGCTGAACCATTGTCTGGAAGTACTGCAGCGTTCCATAGTACCAGAATCCCTGCAATAGTCCGATAAGCAGAACGAAACATGTGTCGGGGGGGAATGAGAGGTAATGCGATGCACTTTTGACTGTTGACTGGCAAACAGCAGTAGAGTGTCGTTGGAACTGCAGAGAGCACGTAGCGGCGCCTGCTGAAGTGTTGGATTAGCAGCTCAGTATGGGTGATTGACTAATCCAACACAACATTCCTAGATGAGGTGAAGAGAGTTGATTTAATGGAAAAATATTTGTGATACTGAGTACTTATACTTGGATAGAGAGTGCCACCATATTGCTGACTAAAATCAATCATTATCGATAAATAAGCATCTAGTTTGTGTCTATGATTGGGGAAGACGCTGCATAGAATGTCTCTTTATATGCTGTAAGCTTTGACAAACTAGCAGAAGGTGAGATCGTGGGATCGGTAGTTCATCTGATGTTTTCAAGACTACTGAGCGGTGTTGGGTGAAATTGCAGCGGCTGCCTGAGCTATCAAACTTCTACTTTATAGCGAAGCTGGTGTGGAGCTGTTGCAAACAAGGGGCAGGGCTCGGTTGATGGAGCACGATGCCAAGCTGGGGAGGGGGCCGGAAGCACTGAAGCAGCTTGATGCCATTGAAGTTTCCAGCTCTGTATCTGGGAATCCAAGGATTTAATCAACACAGTGAGGTCACAGATTGCTGCCAAAACCTGGCCCTGAGTGGCGGTGGTGTTGTGTGCCGACATACCCGCTGCAGCAGTCACCTGTTTTCCACAAAGGCTTGGTGGGGACCCATATTTTACCTTACGCTTGCGGCAGGGTTTTTGTAGTGAGGGGGCGGGCAGGTTGGCCTGAAGACGCTCGCTGACTTGGAGAGAGAGCGATATTGGTTGGGAGGCCAATCCAATTCCTCCTGGATAAGCCAAGCTCTGTTGCAATGCCTGGGCCATTAGGCAGAGTATGACTACGTCCAAGGGCCAGTTTGCTCATGAGGAATCCAAAGCCCCCTCCTGCAGGGAGCTGAAGCTGGGTGAGGGCGATGGACCTAATACTTCCTCATCAGATAAGGTTTCCTTCAGCATATTTTCCTTGCAGTGAGACATATTTTGTCAGGAGCTGCGTGTGAACAGGATATGAGGTATGAAAAATGTTTCCTTCAGTACTCTGAGAGCAGCGATGATGAATGTTAGGAATGGCATTTAGACCTTTGTGCATGCAAATGATTGGACAGACATGAGTAAGTTGCTGATCTGATTGGGAAGGGTAAATGACCTGACTAAGACTTCTGCTAGAATGCTAGAGGCTTTCATTTCCACGTTTCCCTGTGTTGTGAGTGTTATTTAGTTAACCCAGCCAACTTCAGCTCACAGACCTACTTGCAGGTGACCTCTGCTGTGCATTGTACCTTTTTAATTGGAAGAATAGAAGTATTTTTCAAGGACACTATATGCCATGTGGAGGAACCTTTGATAAATGCTTTGGGCTGCAAGCAAAGACTGGTGTGATTCAGAGGGGCCCCAGTGACAAACAGCCTTTACTGTGTAACATGGTTTACAAGGCGTAGTGGATGACCTTCCCTATGACTTATACAACATCTTCATCATTGTATGGCTGTTGGGTCTGTATGGTATTGTGTGTGTGAATGGGTCAGGTCTGCACTTATATGTGTTTCAAGCCTTTGTGAATTGTGAATACAATGGAAATAGAGTTACTCCCAGGTGTCTGTAATGCAATCTATTGTCTGTAATTTGCATGCATTACAGGTTATTGATGTACAACGCATGATGTGGGGAAATGTACATTGAATTGTCAAGATGGTTTAACGGAACGGATGCAGTGATATACGTTTGCAATCTTCATCTGAAAAATTCAATTTCAGATCTTAGATAGCATGATAACACTTTCATTTTCTGTGATGATTACAGTTTATAGCATTACCGCAGTAAAACATAAGCACCTGTTTCATAAAGCAAATGGAGTCTCTGCCGCTTTTTCTGTTGATGATACAAATTTTTCCAAGCAGCAATCATTTTTGGATAAGGAATTATTATTATTATTATTAGTAGTAGTAGTATTAGTATTAGTATTAGCATTAGTATTATTTGTATTATTATTAGTTATATTATTATGTGTAGTATTATTATGTAAATAGATACAGAAGGCTGCCTACTCCTTCCTTGTTCTGCATAGTGTTCTAATTCTTAGCAGCATATCTCAAAGTAGAATGATGATGTGTGGGAATTCATAAAATTTTTAGTATTAAGTAGCTATGATGACGCTGACGCTCAAACAGATGAAATGATTTTGAAACAATTTCAAAAGTTATAAACATAGAGTTAGGGTTATTGCATCATAAATCTTTTTACACAGATGCAAGTCTTGTTTGTTTTTTACAGTAAAGGTGCGTTGCATTACAAAGCTTTAGTGTCATCACAGCAGCACTGTCATAGAATACACGTAGTTTGAGGCAGATTGGACAGCTGGCTGGCTCAGTACAGCACGGTTACATCAGCTCCGAAAGGTATAATGTACACAGCATCTTTTTCAAAACACATTAAAATGTTGTCTTGTTTAAATGTAAAATACTCTATCATAGGTTTAAGCAAACTATAACATTACAGAATGCCTCCTGTGATGTGCTGTGCCGGAGCATTAAAACACAATGGAGTAATTAAAACACATTTCCTCAAATCTCATTTTAATGCTGGTGTTTGCAAGAGAAGAGTCCATATAACCTGGAGTCAGAAACAAAGTAGTTCACTCCATTTTGTTATACAGCACAGAGGCAGCAGAGAAAAGCGCAACAGATTACAAAGGTTAGTGAAGGGAGAAAAAGTGAAGATGACAGAAGGACCACTCATGGAAAGTACAAGGATACTTGAGGAGGACATCCGTTTGTTTCCCGTGTAAATGCTTGGTGGGTGATTATTTCTGTCCTTGACAGTGGAATTCTAAACAATTTCATAGTTTAGAATACTGACTTATGCTTTATTTGAATTGCATTGTGAACCATACAAATACATCACACCCTCTCGCCCTCTGCTTTGCATCCCTCCTTTCTATGCAATCATCATGCTAGACAGGCTGTAATCAGCCAGGCTGGGGAGAGGATAAATCTGAAGCCTCTGCTCTGATTGGCAACAACAACATCACAACAAGGCCTCCCAGATGAGTGCAGGCTTTTATAAGTACAACTTGGATTTTTGTGTTCATTCTTAACACTGACTGACAGGGTGTGTGTATTAACGTTTGGGTGTCACTAGAATGACACGGATGGACTGTACTGGAGAGCTTTTCTTCAAGGCACTTTACAAAGACCTCAAATTCACACTCATACCTCATCATTCTGAAGAGGCATTCACTCACATTTCCATTTCTCAGCATTGTTTTAGTTTTAGCTTGCTGGTCTCTAAGGTGGGACGTGTGACATTTTGGTAGTCCTTTGAGTCCCAGTTCCAAAGTCACTCTAGCCAGTATTTCCCTGTAGATGCGTACGAACACACAGACCGCAGTTTGTTGATATTGTACTGGTAAGGCTTGCACAGATGATAGAACAAGAGTGAAAGAATTGCTTTGTTTATTGGTAGCTTTCACTGAAAGTGATTGTTAGTAAAGCATCAAATGAGCAAATTATTATTATCAAAACAAAACCCAAATTCAGAAAGCCTACATTCAGAACAAATAACTCAATAAAGCATGTATATGGAATAAAAAGTACTGTCTGTTTGACATTAAATAATGTTTACTGGAATAAATTCTGTCTTTTATTTAAGGATTTAGTGTTTAGTTTTCTTTTTTATGTGCATTCCAAGATGATTTTCCTTTAATAAATTCAATTAAACACAAGACTGTAAATAGTCTTTAAATTATGGTTATCGGTTTCTGCAAATTAACACTTTCTCAAAAAATATTGATCGAAATGTAAAAAAAAAGATTATGCTGTCCGGGTGGTTCTGCCTTTACTAAGAAAAAAACTTGATAATAACTTCAGAGCCCACCTGTGCTCCTAGAGACTTTGGTACTTTGGTACTACATCTGAAGACTCCATTAAGTTCACTTGCTGCATCTGCTGGATTTTGTCATTGTCGTCCAGAAAAAGGAAAAGCTCCCCTGCGTTTGTTTCAGTGTTCAGTTTGCTGTTTAGAGGCTTTTAATTGTGCGAGGGAGCCGCAATCCTTTTTGAGCAAGGAGCCACTGACAATACGGCTCTGATTGTGGTTTGCCAGCAAAATAATGGCGCTGTGATTTGAGCCACTCGGCCAGTGATTGCTGCCAGGGCAGACTTTCTGACTTGCCAACGTGTTCTCGTGATAGAAATGACGGAGGACGATGTAAACAACCTCCTCCTGAACCACTGCAGATTGGCATTGGTTGTATTTCTCTGTGAGTGGTGTGTATATTTTTCTTTCCCTTTCCCATGCTCTCATTATCCTTCACTTTCTTGAAATTGGTCTTGTGAATGCTGTAATTTCTGAGTAGGGCACACGTGGAAATGACAAGTGCACAATTTGTACTTGCCTCTGTTTGTAGTTCTTTCCATGTAATTGTAATCACCAGTAGTGGCTATTGCCTGGGTTACATACTGAATTTACCTGACCTAATGTTTGTGATCACAGATGCTTTTCGAAATTAATCAATCCATCAATCTCACTTATTTGGGTTCAGGTGAGGTATGACAAACTGAAATTGGTGCAGTCTCCCTTCAATTCAACAGCGTCTAATTTCTGGCTCTGTAGACTATAAGGAAACTGAGATCTTGGTGATGGTAGAGTCGTAGATGTCATTTGTTGGGCAAGTTAACTGTTAAGGAAGCCAACTGATGTCACACGATCAGAACCAACGAAACAAGCACTCAGACAGATAGGAGAGACAGTTGACTGAGAATAGTTTGCACATGTGCTGTCAAATAGCAGCCCATCTGGGATATTGTTCCACCACTATGAGTCTTTCCTTGTTTTCATTTTAATTTCCCAATGCAAGGCAGATGGCCGCCCACCTAGAACCCGGTTCTGCCTGATGTTTCTTCCCGTAAAAGTGGAGTTTTTCTCAGATTGGAAGTATCAGAGTTACAATCACCTCTACAAAGAGTGTGCCACATAGACACTACAATACATGTTTTGCTGTGTTTCAACAAGGCACTGCACATGTGAAATGTTAGAGCCAGGTTTGTATGCTATGGTATGGCAGGACCAGGTCTCAATGGAGTAAACTTTTGGAAGGTTTTCCAATAGCAAGTAAGCGAGTTCCTAACAGGTTCTCTAAGAGCTTGGGACCTGGCAACCTCTAAACTTTATATTTTTTTACAGAAGGAGGACCAATTGTCTACAAAAAGTAGGGCCTAGAGGCCAGGGGAGACTGGGTGGTAACTGCTCCTGCTGTTCAGTCACTTGAATTATGTCCTCCGGGATATGTTGAACCAGTTAGCTTGTGTCTCTATTGATGACATTTTGATCTTCTCTAAATCAGAGCAAGAGCATATCCGTCATGTCCACCAAGTTCTGCAGAGGCTTCTAGAGAACCAATTATTTGCTAAGGCAGTGAAAGAGAGTCCATTGGTTTCCCCCTCTGCTATTACACCGTCATTCTCAAGTTTCAGATGCCCTGCATTTGGTATCTGTCTACCCATTAGCAAACAGGCGGTCCACTGTCTGTCACTCTCTAATACTTCATTCAGTCCAGTTCTGCCTCTTGACAGCAGGGGATTATATTGAACAATGCTTTACATAACGCCAGGTTTTACTTACTGCTGACCAGGGTTTAAAGCCTTTGTTTAAGTCGACGTGAATTTCACAAACCTGCTTCGTCTGGCAATTGGTATTCAGTTTTGAGCTCTGTTGAGACCAATTTAATTGCTTGGGGATATATACAGTACAAAATATCTGTTACATCCAAGACTTACCCCACCCCCTAATTCTGGAGTCTCTTAAATCAAGAGCTTTGTGGAGCAGCGTGAGGCAAGCACGCATACGGAAATAATATTTCCTCAGCATAGATCATTAGTCTTTGTAGAGCCTGGAGTGTTGACTAGAGGTAAAAAGTCTGTGCACCACAGGTGTTCTGACTCGGCTGGATTTGGCCTCGTAACACAAGCAGCATTGAATGTGAAGCACTACAAAATACTGGTCTGTAATTTCAGTGCACTGTCTAATAAAGTCTAGACATTTTTCAGTACAGTGCACCTTTTTGTTGTTGTCATCATCGCAGTAAGATGACTGAGGTTAAAGTGCATTCACTGGACAAGAATTCTTCACATTGAGAGCATTTCTGTGGTTATGGTCAAAATATCCATTTCTATATCGACAGAGAAGGGAGACGAAATTATTCAGTGGTAAAGCTATTTATATCAAATTGAAGATTAAGACACAAGCTCTTTTTACAGTAGGTGAGTTTGAACTGAAGGGGAAAACAACTTCATATCATTTGTCGTTTGAGAAGAAAATAATGAGAAAGGAAGCTTCTGCTGTGAATAGTCGCATGAGTCTGTTCATTAGTACTTCTGAGTTCATATGAAAGTAGTCTTGTTTGCATGTTCTCATTTATGCCAACCTCTTTCATCGCTCCCTGTGTGTCAAAACACCTCTGCCTCTCATGTGAATCATGTTTAATATGTATGGTTTATTGTATGAATGTTTGCATCTGTGATTATGAGTATCTCTAGGAGAGGTGCTTCACATGAAACTAACATATGAGCATGATGTGTGACATTGGTGTGTTCCTCCTGAAGTAGCTCGTGCCACTTACTCAGCTGATGAGATGAGAACAGAGTGCAGTACTGATTTATATGCACAGAAGCATTCTGGCTGTCATGCCGTGGGCTAACCAAGGGTTTAAGAACCCGTAGAGGCTTGAGTGTCAAAAAGGGATCATGTTTTGGTTGGAGCGATCTGCCACATGACAGTGTGATAAACAAAGGGGGTTCAGTTAGGTGGGCTGTCTGCAGATTTTAAATAGGATGCACTCTCATTGCCGGGTGAAATAGTTTGGAGTTTTGAAAGCAGAGATGATGTGACTGTCCTTTAACGAATTGTGATCAGGTTGTCTCAATGAGAAGGGAATTTGTAAAAGGCTGCTAGAGAGAGAGAGAGAGAATTGTGGTGATCCGTAATCCTTTGCTGTAAATTGTATCGTTTGGGACCCATAATCTGACCGCCTTTCATTTTAGTGACGGTTCAATGAACAGTGGATTAAAAAGGAGACCTCAGTTTTGTAAATATGAAACATAAAAAGATTGATTTCTGCATCTGTTCTAGCTGTGACAAATAACATCATTGAATAGGAGTAAATGAAGGCACTGTGTGTCTGTGTGTGTGTCTGTGTGTTGGGGCCTCATTGTTATTCTGGATAAGGTTTTTGTCCACCTGTGTTCTGCAATTCAGTACTCTGTCAGGTTTCCATTATGCTGTATCCCTAAAAACTCCACAAGCAGGACTCTATCGAGGAAAGGCTATATTCCCAGAGAGAACGACCCTGTCTGCTTTTACAGCATACATGTCAATATTACTCAGCATTCTTTATCAACCTGCCTCTAAACTGTTTAGAAGGAAGGGTGATATTGCCCTGGATGGCATAAGTTACTTCTTATAGCGTCGGGGCAAAACACTCAATAACAACAATCTGATTCTTGGGGTAAACAAGAAGGAGACATTCATGAGAAGGATTTTTACTGCAAAAGAGGCCAGCCATGTGTGCTGACAGTGTTGGAGATCCTTTGTGTTGGCCCTTTGGGATGTGTGTAAGTAGGCCTTATCCGTGTAGCATAATTCCTTATGCGGCTTGCTTTTTAGCCATGGGATTCAGTGTCCACTAGACGAGCACTAATCCAGGGCAACTGTGTGGAGCTGTTTAGCTGTATCAGGATTGATATTGTTAGTTTCTTGTATTTGCCGTGTACCTTGTTTTCACTCTCCGAGGCTTATTGTAGTAGAACCTTGGCGTTCCTAGACTGAAGTGTCACATACTTGTTTGAATCTCTTGGCTAAATAGAGTGCTGCAAGATATTAGTTGCATCTACAGGCACACAGGAGTCCTGTGAAGGTCTGTAGTCCATCTATGACACTAGACCTATATACGTACATGAGCTTTGTTCCTAAGTTGTCTATTTATAATCACATTACATTTAGAGTGCTCAGGTACATCTATTTGACTCTACTCACCTCTTCCTCATGTATATGAAATGCTTTTATTCCAGCTGTCTGTATTCTTTCAATTTCTAGTGTTAGTATTCGTAGTAGCAGCCCAGTCCCTCTTCTAAGCCTTTTAATAGCATGAAATCATTACGTACTTTAAAGGGTGCATTAAGTGCAATAGCTTGTATTATTTATGTCTCGTTAGCGTCCATTTCAGCATTTTCTTCACTACCATCTTGGATTATTTAACGTTTAAATGTAAAAACACTCAAAAATATGAATTGATAGTAGATGAAAAAAGAGGCTTGAATATGGGAATAAATCCTGGGTATCCTGTCTTGTAGCGTAAATTCTGCCTGAGAGATTTATATATTCGTAAAGAGAATAAGTCAATCATAATGACTAGGTCACGGAGAGAGAAAGTAAGATGAAAGGGGATGTCTCAGTTGGGGGAGCATAATGGATCTAAACTTAATCAGCAATCAGCTTTAATGTTGATATAGCTGTGTTTATTCAAATTAATCATCAAAGACAGGGCACCCCCTCCCCACGCCAGAGGGATGGGGAAGTTGTCTCCTCGGTGCCCAGGAAATTGATGATGAATTACCTTGTTTATCAAGTTGTCCCATTAATGACCCTGCTGACGGCCCCGTCTCCGTCCCGCCAGACGTTTACTTTGCCTTCAAACGGATCGCAATTTGGATCCCGGAGAATGTTTCTCTCCTGCTCATCACTGTAGTGAAACGTGAAACTGCAAGCTTCAGTGGTAATGGCTAGGTGCGATTTTGAGCCCTAATGCGTTTCACTTAACATCTCAGTGGCTAGATAAGTGGATGAGTAGCAGCGGAAGAAGTAGTAAAGATGAGGCGAAGGACAGAGAGTGTGCATAAATCCCAGGGTTTCCTCGCTGGCAGCTCTGGCTCGATACACATTAATGCTGTGCAACTGCAACATCAGAGATGCATGAAGCTCGATGTTCATGGTGATGGCCAATGGTATTAAATGCTGTGCTAAGAACTAACAGGATGTAATGCAATTAATCGATGATGCAATTAGTTAATTAATTAATTAACTGAAAAGTAAAGATTGAATACGAGGGATTACATTTTACAGGATCAAGTCGAAACAATTTTAAGAGAAATGTGTTGGATTTTTGGTCAAATATCAAGTTTCCTGTCTATCTCTTGTTTTATACAATTTAGTTTAGAAGTTATAAAAGTAGAACATTCCTAGAATCAATATTTATTAAATTTATTTTTTGATTTTTTTACAGAATCACTAACAATCTTTGCTAGTCGACAGAAGTGTGACTTTTTAATTCAATGGAGCATAATTTCCTCAAACTGTGCTGGTAAAGACAATATTTAATGAATTCCAATTTTAAAGTTTAACTCAACAAAAGTCAGTATTTGGCTTAGTTCAGCAAAGGCCAGTCGAAGTTGCTGGGCCCTAGATTGAAAATAAATGAAAACCATGGGAATTCATTAACTACCGGCCATCTATGAGAGATGGATGGTGAGGACAGCAAAAACGAGATAGAGGACCAAAAAGAAGCAATAAGATGAAAGGGTGAAGAAAAGCTGTTGGCGGAGGAAGAATAGCGAGATATCAGTGAGAGCGTTTCTTGCGGAGGCCATTCGTCATGTGTGGCTTCAATGAGACGGGGAGGATTGGTGCAGGAGAGGAGGGAAGCAACAAAGGAGAAGCGACGGCTGGGCAGTGATGAACAGTTGGGCCATCCCATCTAGGATAGCTTCTACCTGTGCTACAAAGGGGGGCATTCATCATGCAGTTAGTTGGCGGTGCTTTACACAAATGCAGAGGCGTAGAACCACGGCTCACATGTGCTCTGTGTGAGGGCGTTGTGAACAGAGCGGGGGGGTGAACACTGTGCAACACCCCTCTGTCACACACATGAAGTGTATGGAAATGTTCCACGTGAACATGTACATTAAAAACACAAATCTAAAGTCCAGGTTTACACAACATGACATGCTGACAGTGTAATATGTTGTTTGAAGTATCTCGTCTTTTTATGGAAAAATGCAAAGGCAGACGTTAGAGCAGGAATTACAACAGAACAAGCATATTTCACCTCCATCATAACTTAACTCCAGGTTCTATTCTATATTCTATTCTATAATCTGAATTTACAGCAAAGCTCATTAACTCCTTTACTTTTCTTTACGTTTCTGGGTTTATGTCCTGGTTTCGTTTTTGCCCTTCAGATATTCTCTATTTTTGTTGCTTTTTCTTTTCTTTGCCTATATTCCTGTGCATGTCCACGTGATTCCTTTACATGTCAAGAAGAGATTTCCTAAACTTCTCACTTCCTGTGGGGGAAGCATTTATGTGCATGGCCCTGTTGCTCACCCAGCTGTATCCCAAATGTATCGCACATATGTGTATCTCATGTGAAAGCGTGCATCTCACATTTGAGGGTGTGCATGCATGCAGCCTGTGCATCTGTTTTCTCTACAGTCCCTTTGTTTCGGAAGCAGGGAGACAAGTCTCCCTCGCGGCTCAGGCAGATGTTGGTGCAAACTCAACAGCTCGACTGTTCACGCTTAATCATGCGAGCATGTCAGACTCCCTGCTGCTGTAACTGCTGGAATTATAGATTAGTCTCTCCTAGCTATTGAGTGCTCATGAAGCTGAAAGCTGGGAAGAAGCTGATAAAAGACACCTTATTGTGAGTGTGCCCCAACTGTGGTTTGTATTGACTACCTGCTTCAATCAAAGCTAGAAGCCAAAAGGAGAGCGTGTTAAAAGCCATGTACTGCATAGATGCTTTCATAATGCAGGAGTGTAGGCGGGTAGAGGAGTGCAGGAGTGGAGATGTGAATGTATACATATGAGTGTCAAACACAAGTGCATACAATCTTAGAGATTCATACACATTACTGCTACTCTATTGCTTTAAACACACAAACTAAAACCAGACTGAGACTAAGCCAAGATCCGGTAATGTCCCATATCTCTAAGAATCAATATTTGCCTTGATGAATTATGGATTTAAAAAGACATATTTGACTGATCTAATGCAAATGCTTCTGCAGAATTGTGTGAAAATGACTGCTGTCCTCTTGCTATTCGATCGATTCCTTTCTGGCTTGCATTTTTGGATGACTGAGGGACTTCCCACTACAGATTTGATCTTTATAATTGTAGGAGATTTAAAATGTGGTGTAATGGTGGAAATAAATTGTCATAACGGCTCGAACTCTGGTGAAACCCATTGCGGACACAAAGGTCAATACAATGATCAGACTTCTATGGAGCAATTTGAATACATTTATATTGTGTGTGTGTGTGTGTGTTCACTCTGGTTGGTCTGCTCACTCTATCATAGTAACCTACATTTGGAGACTGAATATCAGTGTTACTTAACACAGTCGAAATTTTCAATTAACCTTTTCATTAAATATCTTGGCATTTCTGTCAAGCAAAGCAACAAAACATAATTGGCCTTTATTTATCTTTTGGGGACATTTTCAGAATTCAGAATTTTTTACAAAATAAAAGCCAAAAATGTATTTTGGCTTTGGCAGAAACAGTACAGTATTAATGTAGAAGTAAAGTATGCAAGTTTTACACAATACTTACAGTAAGCTTTCCTCTGAAGACTGTTTTATAACTAAACCAAACCTGATCTGCCGTCAAAACAGCAACAGGGGTGGTGAGGTTAGGGGGGGCTGTGTTTGGAGGGGAGACGTGGAGAAACGACACCCTTAGTTAAGCATTATTAAAAATTGATGAGGGCATTACTTGCTTTTTTCAGTATCTGATTTAGAGTTAATGAGGGAAATTAGAGTTGGGGGAGGGGGAGCGGGGTGGGGTGAGACTGATTGTAATAGGGAGGAAACTCAGCCACGATGCTTGGAGGTGTTGTTGCCATGGAGATCAGTGGGGAGGCAATTAGAAATGTGCAGATTGTGTTTGAATGGGGTATGCATAATTGATTAAAATCATCTACAGTGTTGTGTTGACGATGATGAAGAATCAAACTTTCTTTTGGTGAGTTAGTGTTTAAGAGAATAGTTCCAGATGAATAGGTTTGACGGTGAAAGATTGATTGGGAATTTTGTGTTTGTTTTTCTCCTATACGCTCAACAAAATGTTCTTCCCGTTTAAATGTCAGCTCACCAGGGTTTTGGTGAACTGGGACCGTTCAAATCTTCAACATTTCTGATTTGAACTCGTGTTATTGCTATGGGGTTCAGTTTGCAGTTGTTGTTGACCTTCATATGCTCGGCATTACATGTGGGGGAGTATTTCTCTACCGCTTTAATATGACATACTGTGTGTGTAATACAAGAATCTTGTGTTCTAAAAATGTATCCCTTATCTTCTGTGTAAATCCATTGTGCATATGTTTATGAGGGAGTGCAATCAATGAACACATTTTGTTTGCTATTTTACTTTACTTAATTGTCTACAAGTGTGATTGTGATTCTAAATCATACATATAATATCTAAGTGTGCTACACAGTATCAACCCAACACAAACAATTGACCATTTTCATTTTTGTGAATTCCATCTCTGCACTCTCATGTAGTTTGCTCCATTCTGGGAGCCACCAGCAGTTTTCAGCACCATGGACAGAGGTCAGATCAGCTGGGCCTGGGAGTTTCTCTCACAGAACATATTTAGTGTACAAATATTTCCAGATTACTTTAAAATAATAATGATAATGATAATAATAATAATAATAATGCATATGTCATCAAAGAGCATAGTTATTAAATAATGCTTTTTTTTCTATCTTTCTCAAAAACTTTTGAAACATTTGGGGATATAATAACTTCCTTTATTTGTCCATTGAGTGCCTTGTGAAATGCACAGAAAATGACACTGTGATATCAAGATAAAGGCCAAACTGAGGTTTGAGCTGCACAAATGGTTTGGCTTAGAGGTTTGGCTGCATACGAGAGCGAGTCCTTAATTTCCACAGGGTATTTTTTAGGGAGGAACCTGACAGTTCTATGTTAATGATCATTAATGACACACAATGAGAGGCTTGACTCCCACTTAGCGCAGTTTAATTCATTCATTCATTCCAGTCCCCACAGAATTGAAATGATACAGAACCAAAAAAAAACCTTGACCTCTTCCAGTATTTTTTCTCTGTCCTAATTTTTTTCAGTTTTGAATCGTGTAAATGTGCGATGTCGATGTTTGTCTCTTTCCTATTTTCTCATTCTCTGTCTCCACAATGCATTTTTCCTTGGCTGTGATATTGTAGTCTTCCTGTCAACACCCTGTATCCATGGGGACGGCTGCCCAGGCTGTTGCTTGCTTCTGGCACTCTGGAAATTTGCTGGGAAGCAGCCAAGTTTTTATCTCCACAGGTGCCAATACACAGAAACTGTTCAACGTGAGGTTTACACATAACAATATTTGCAGGTTTGTAGCAAAGTTGACATCTGGCTTCTGAATATGATTGGCTTGAGGCGTTTAAATGGATATATTGGGATATTAAGTCATCATTTTAAGAGAGTCATCATTTTAAGAGAATATTCATTCATCATTATTTTGAGATTTGAATAAATTCTTATTTTAAATTCTGATTTCAAGATAGAATTTTTATTTTGAGATAATAAGTCATTACTGTCATTATTTCCAAATAGTATGTTCTCCTTTTAGACACAAAGATTATTTATTTTGACATATTTCAAGATAGTAGATGTTATCTTGAGATTTAAGCTTGCTTTTAACATAGTATGAAATAGTATGTCATTGTTTTCAGGATAGGTAGATGCTTGTTGTTTTACAGAGACCAACTGTTCAGTGGTGGTGTGTGACAACAGCAGCATAGTGTGGAGTACAGCCTGGACAAGTCGCCAGTTCATCGCAGGGCACAAAGAGACAAACAACCTCTCACTCTCACATTCACACCCACAGAGTGAATTGATTTTAATTTCAAAGTGTTTCAGTTTTCTAATTTTCTGAGATATGATTGCTCATTTCAGTTACAATTTTATTTATTTTTTTACAATTCTTTAAACGACAAAGGGATTCACACCAGGTTAAGCTGTAACAGAAAACTTGACCACGCATTTTAAAACGTTGACGTCATATACAAGGCAGCAATGCAACAGCAATATTTCACCAAGCAAGCAGTGGCATGTTTACTCACTTACTGACTTTACTTTTCCTCACTAAATACCTCCTTTATAAGGTTTCAACAGCATTGAAAGACCCTATTTACACCATGAGGATAGAGGGGAGCACTTGATATTGATTCCATGACACCCTATTCACATCTTCATTTACACACACTGAAAGGCTGTGTGTGCTGAGTCTCTCTCTGGCTGCCATCTGCTTTGTCTCCAGCAGTTCATCCATATTCAGGGTCTCACCTCCTCATTTTCTTTCCGTCCCACAGCGCGGATATTTGTGCCTAATGTGTCATTTTCATCTGTTTCCCGAGGTGAGATAGATAGAAGTGGAAGGAGTGACAGTGAGCTAGAATGACAGAGAAGACAGTTTTAGACTCATTAGAATCATATTTTCATTTATCACATGAGTGAAGCTGAACTCTGCGGTCCTTCCATCTGTTACAGCTCCTTAAGAGAGAGGAAAGGAGGGACTTCTCTCTCTTTACATGCAATCACTCTGAAGTGAACTTAAGACACCGCTGACGTGATTTGTTAGATTAATTGGAACTTGAAGACATTTGATGTTAATGTATTGTATCGCTCTCCAGAGAGGTCTAGGGCATTCTAGCTCTATAGAATTTTAAGTTTATAAGTATATAATAAGTATAATGCCAGGAAATTTTCTGAAATACCACAGTGAGCCAGAACTCTCATATTTTTCATTTTTTATTACTATTTTCTTTTATTCACAGAGATCATTTCACTGCTCAATCTGAATAATAATATGTTCCATGATTGTCTTCAGTATTGCAACCAGAGTTTGTATCTCTGCAAACTAAATCTTAACTTATCCACTGAAAGCAAACTTTGATCGTTGATTTGGTCGTTGTCACCCAGGATAAAGTGGGATTGCTGCAGGCGGAGTCTGTTGTGACAAAATGTTGGAAGGTGTGGGATAATGCCGCCTCTGCTGACAGGAAAATTGGATTTGATCCTGTAATAATAGTAATGATATATAATTGCTCAATGCAGTTTCTTGTCACAAAGGGGAAATTGTCAATTCAATGAGATCCCCACACATCCAGAGAAGTATAGGTGTGCTATTTTTGCTGCTGTTTGAGTATAATGCTAGACCATAAAATGGAGTACTTATATTATATTCTTGGTTCAATTTTACTTTGAATCATTGTGATTTAGTCTCTCAAAACACACACTGGTGCTGAGTTACGAGTTGGCAAATTCTCAATAAGCAGAAAAGGACAAAAATTTGGCATTTTATGATTTCTTCTTGTAATGCTTGCTGTTAATAATAACAATAATGATAAGTTGGAAAAAAACAAGTACGTTCTGACAACGTGTTCTGTAATTGCAATGTTAAAACAAAACCAGATTTCTAAAAAATACATCAGTTTTTAATGAACTATAGCTGGACCTGATTAGGTCGGAGAGCAACAAATCAAGGGGGAGGATCTCAATTTAATCACAATATGCTATTTTCAAACCATATAAATAGCATGTGTGCAGACAAAAGACTTAACCATCCCCCAGTTGGAGTCATTAGACATTTGGCATACTACAAAAACCACTCAGACATTCACTCACACCCGTATACACACATAAAACCTTGGTGAATCGTGGGTGAAGCATTTGTTCAGTTTGTAGAGTGTAATCACCTGCCCAGCATGCCAGCACAATCCAGTGACGCTAAATCCATTCACTCTATATGGCTAAAGCCGCATTTCTTCCATGTATTGCAGCCTCCCCATGCAGGTGTGTGTGTGTGTGTGTGTGTGTGTGTGTGTGTGTGTGTGTGTGTGTGTGTGTGTGTGTGTGTGTGTGTGTGTGTGTGTGTGTGTGTGTGTGTGTGTGCACGCGCGTGTGTGCGTGCGCGCGTGCGCGTTTGCATGTGCGTGTGTGTGGCTTTCTTCACACTCGCCTATGCTTTGAAATCCTTTTGCAGAGGGTCACTCCCTCGAAAATTTCCCAGGGGACCACTCAGGATTTATTCCCTGGACACTTCTGAAAAGATTTCACGTCAGTTTTATTCACTTTCGGCTTTGCTTTGATGCATAATTGCGTCATTATGTTGACCTTGTAAATGAGGATGTTCTTGTCAGTATTCAAAGGTAAAGACTTTAATTGGCTTTGATTAAAGCAATGTCACATGTTATGTTGCATATAGCACTTTGAAGTTGGCTGGTCCCACTTTCATTCATATTTAGCGCATAGGACAATTACTATTATTATTATTATTATTATTATTATTATTATTATTATTATTAGGGCTCCAAGCACAAAATGCTGGAACCCTATTGTTTTTGCTTGGATCTTTTCTCTTATTCTTTTTTTTTTTCTTCCACCAGAATGCCCTAATGACCTATGCCCTATTTTGTTATTTTTCTTGATAAGTGATCTCTAACATTACACATTTTATCACAGCCACAGTGCTGGATATCACACATTCCCATGGTCCTTGAATGCAACATATGTCCACCTGACATAGTAGTCCTCTATTTACTCCGAGTGGAGCGACTCATGGAGTGAAAGTGAGGAAGTGGAAATAAACAGAGTAGCTAAGTTTGCTTCTATATCAATGAACTAGAAAGGAAGGAATTGTCTAGGATTTTCCGTGAATTTGAGTTGCTGTTGGAGTGAAGTCCAGTGGAGTTCAGTGAGTTCTGGGATTAGTCATTACCTTGTGCAAACTTATAGCTCACTGTGGTATCAGTTCATTATACTTGATGTCAACTCATATGAGTCACACAACAACTGGAGACCTGTTAGCTCTGCAGGCAAACTGATGTGTGTCTAAAGAAGGTGGAAGACTTGGGATGATGTGACTCACAACCTGTTTCTCAAAGCACATCGTTATCACAGATGTAAGAGCCACAGGTCAGGCTGTTGTTGTTGCTGTCGGGATTATTTCCAAATCTAACCAGAGCAGAACCAATTCATACCTTAAACCATTTACCTCCAACTAAATCGGCATCGTCTTAGCCGTTCAGTGTTTGCGTCATATTTGTTACTGAGCAGCAATTCTCTCAAAGCAGTTGTAGCAGTTTGGTCTGACCAAATCTGACCAACTGCACCAATTTCTAGTCTATGATGCAATAAGTAGCGTGATTGGATTGGATTGTCAAACTGGGTTCATAACTTAAAGGTTGAGGGGCAACAGGTTAGTATATAGCATTTATAGTATTCATAACAGTATTTATATGTAAAATGGTGACAAATACCCCCCCCCACACACACACACACACACACACACACACACACACACACACACACACACACACACACACACACACACACAGAGTCTGTCCTTGCATTTTCCTCCTCCTATGGGAGGGCGGAGGGAGGAATGGTAGCACGGTGACATACAAAATGCCTCGATGTCTCCAGCCTGCCCTTGATCCGTCTCAGCCTCCACACTCAGATGCTGGTTGTGGTTGAGACCGGCCTTTAGTAGTTGCTTAAGGGTCGCTGTGATCAAATTTAATAGAATCAGCAATATGATTTGAAGGCTTGTACCATTTTCTGTAGTAATCATTTTCATGTCAAAACGTGCATGCATTCACCGTTTCTTAAAAGTTCATTCTTCAGATTTTGAAGCAGGTACTCAAACTAAAAATGAAAAAGTAATGAAGACATCTTTCTGTTTATATTTATTAACAGAATACAAACTTTAGCCAAATCCAGTTTTTATTCATGCAAAATATATTTTTATGTGGGCATTGGTTTAGATGTCGACCATCTTCCACTCTACACCGTCTTCCACTAATCAGGACATTCAAATTCATGGTAATGTCTCAGGTAAACATTGGAGCCCTGAACCCAAGTGGAGGCATATTCTCTCAGGGTTGTGACTCCCTGCAGCCCCCTTGACTTCTGGCCCTCTCCATGACCAAAGCCGCCTCTACCATGGTAGTTCTTG
The DNA here is from genome assembly GCF_046128005.1 of Genypterus blacodes. Classification (NCBI taxonomy): domain Eukaryota; kingdom Metazoa; phylum Chordata; class Actinopteri; order Ophidiiformes; family Ophidiidae; genus Genypterus; species Genypterus blacodes. Next base: position 3,172,858 of record NW_027466840.1, read on the forward strand.
ACTCTGAAGAAGACAGCCACCCCTTCCATCATACTTTACAGGTATAAGGGCCTTGCAGCTAATAGTTGAGTAGATCACAGGTACTGTATGTGTACATGTGCATGGAGCTAGTCTATAACGTATGCATGCTTTAGTTATATTCTTTCACACTCTACATAAATCAAAGTTCAAACATGTGTATACACCAGTTGTTTAGCATACAAGTAGGGAACCCTGAAATTGCAAAGAGGTGCTGATGTGTGAACGCATGCCTGCCCCGTGTCACAGAGCACTCAGAGGGCGATGAGGTCAACATGCACCGTGTCTTTGAGATGTAATTGTTTAACGATTTGTGAAGTGTGGGTGTGGAAGTGGCGATTCATGGCCATCTTAGCCCTGGATGGATGGCACCAATACATCCAGTCCACACACACACACAAACACACACTTTAATGTTGATTAGAATGAATGGGGATGGAGGTGCCGAGGTGTGTGGCCCAGGACAAGGAGAGGGCAGGAGTAGCACTGTGATTGATCTATTCGCGGATACTGCTTATCAGATTCAGGGTTAATGATATAGATGTGAGGCTTGTGAAAGTTGCACAGCTCACAATTGGCTGTTTTCATTAGAAAATGAGGCCACTTGAGCCATTATATTGTAGCTTTGCTGAACAGATGTTGGTATTTTGAAGTCAATATATAACGTTTTTTCAGAACGCAATTTACCCGCATGAGATACATTAAATGTTAAACCCATCAAGAGCAATCCGCTCAGCCTCATGCTAAGAACATAATTTGCCTTCAGAGCTTCAAGGTCACATGCTGGATATCATGAGGGCCTATTCTCTACACGGAAAGGACACCGACAGTGCTGGGATTGTTTTCCTTGGGATATAATTAACTCAGAACAGAGATGAGGATTTTTTCATTTAGGTAATCTGGCCCACGAGTCCCCAACCAGCAATGGTCGAGAGAGATAGAGGAGGATAAATTGGTAATGTCTTACAATGTGTAGTTACAGCAGGCATGCTTTGGCACTGACCAGACAAATAAGCATGCAGTCGCCCCGTTGCCTACTCCCTCCATCTTGACAGCGGCCAGAATAGGAAATCATTTTGCCATTTATTCTCTGATCATTTTCTCAATTTCCTCCTTCCATCATCCATAGCCAGAGTAATATTGTATGTGCATTGTCATGAGTAGCTTAAACATACTGTCTGCATCATCCACACACACACCAGACCTTAACATGTTTAGCACAATGCTATCAACACATGTAAGAAGCCCCAAGTTTGTGACTACTGTCTCCAAACTCCAACTCCAAATTTGAATTTAGAATCAGATTCAACAGCAAGAACCACCTATCCTGTGATTGCAGAACACAGCTTCTTGGTTATCTAGTTGTGCTTACAATTGTATGGTCTCTGAAGATTTAGTTTCTCATAGTTACGCTAGTGTTGAGTGTGTTTCATCTTTATCTGTGTATAATGGACTTCCAGAGGCTAAGTCATCTTTGCTGACAAATGATAAAAGAAAAGTGTGGGCTTGTAGTCGCTATTTGTCTCTATGTTTATATCGCATATGTTTTTAAAATATCTTTTGTAGGTGTCTTATCCTATCTTATTACTCAGGACAGGATGTGTTAATACTTCCTTGTCACTCTTGGTTCATCTCATTCTTTCCGTTCACAGTGTTTGCTCCTGAGGCATTGCAGGTTCGGAATCATGCAGGGGAGAAAAAAAGCTTTCACGCTCTCCATAGCCCCTGACCGTGAAAGAAGAGTCCACTGACTGGGCAGGGCTAATGTGACAGCAGGGGGAACAATATACAGTGCCTACCTTAGTCTATTCTACAAACAAGTACTCAGACTGGATAACACGCTTTATAACATAAACATAGCATAACTTAAACTGACATGCCATTCCTATATTATACTATAGACCAAGACTTCAATTTGGTGACTGGTTGAGTAAGGGTGCATGAGAAGTAGAGAGAATGAGACTGCTCAGTGTTGATCATTTGTGTGGAATCCCATCTTGCCTTCCTGCACCCTCTGCACTCTCCTTTCTATTTCAGCCTACTAACCCTCAGACACTCCCTAGTGGCCCAGCAGTCCTTTCCTTCCTCCTGGCCTCAATTGGTTGGTGGATGAGGAAAAATGACTGTGACATCAGGTATCGATTCCACGTTAATGCACGGGGCTCCGACACTGTCCCAGACACATTGATTTATATTTTCGATGTCACCGGAGAACACAAAAAAGGTGAGGCTTGCTCGACTTTGAAAAATGGTCGGCATGTACTTTTTTAAATAGCTTTCAGCTCACAAGTCGGTGTTTTCCCTGAGCAGCCCACATGCGACATGACCGAGACCCATTGAAAATTTACAAAAACACACGCAGCTGTGAGAGACGAAGCAGACTGATTGTTTCCTTGTGAGGTCAGCAGTCTTTGTTGTAACTTGGCTTGGAGAGCAGAGGTCTGCACACATAATAAAGGGACTTGTGGAAGGTGGTGATTTGCGTTGGGTTATCTGAAAGCTGTTCTCTGACTCGCTTGGCAGAAGCACGGTGAGGATACTCCAGGCAGGGGAGTTCTGTTCCTCATGCCGGCTGCTTGATCAGCGCTTTGGGTAGCTGGTTTACCTTGGTAACACATAGTTTGAATATTCAACTGAAGTCTATCATTGAATGTGCGCTGCTGCTCCCTGTTCATCATGATAGACAGAAGCTTCTTTAGCCTCCTTCCCTCCACCACTGTCTCCATAGGGTCTAGGACAAGAACGTCAAGAACAGAGCCAGCTTTGAAGTCAATCTTAAATAAATGGTTAGATAGAGACAAACCTGTTTTCAGTCACGTTTTCCAAAATGGTAAGTTTGTTCAGAACGATCTATTTGTCTAGCCTAATCTTGGTTTATATTTGGTCTTTATTAGATATTAAATCAAATACACCTGCAAAAAAAACAATTTTACACTGAGCTAATACTGTGTTGCTAAATCCACCTCCATTAATAACACAAAACCGAATGAGGAACATGGATGCTGCTTTCAAGATGAAGCATGAAGGGGAAAACATCAAGGCACTCCTCACAGCACTTGACCTTCACATGACATTGTTTGTATAGATACATTCAATCTGTAATGATGTGATGTAACTATAAAAACTAGGACTGCAGCTCTGCATTCTGGTCTCAGCCCTGGTTTGTCACGGTTTAGATTTACTAATAAATTCGGTCTGATTTTTGATACGAGCAGCTCCACCCAAAGTGGGATGTGTGCCGTCTTTCCTAATCGGACCAGGTCTTCCCCAGAAAGTCTGACAATTATTTATGAAGCCCATATTGTTTTCTGGACACTACCTCAACAACCAGCAGATCCCTATTTGGATCCTTAGTTCATTACACATTACAGTTAGTATGAAAGTGGAGCTTTTCGGTAACATCCACAAACAATATTCTGTGTTTGACATAACCGGATGCCATGATACATGACGTGCATATACACCCATCAATCAAATGTATGTAATATACAAGTTGATGCAAAAGAGACTTTAGAGCTTATGTGTGATTTTACGAAAAACTCATGCCTGTATAGTGCTGGTAAGATGAATGGAGATGTCACAGCGAGACGATGCAAGTTTTTGTCATTTTGTCACGGAGAGGACAATTCTGTAACCCCCAGGGCAGATGTGACATTGTGTGTGTGTGTACATGTGAGGGAGTGAGACAGAGAGTGAGAGATGATTAAAGCAGAGCAATGCTTACTCATTAAAATACTCATGGCCATCTTCTCCTAAAGCTCTTGTCCGAGTTAAACATGTCAAGACAACTGAGCGTCAAATGTGTTTGTGTCTCTCACTTGTGTTTGGAGAGAGTGAGTGGGGGGGGACATAAAATGTGTTGGATTAGATTTGTAGTCAGAGAAAATAAGTGCACATCCTATTCCAGAGATGTTTAACTGAAACGCTGCAAAGAGAAGAAACACAATGTAAGCGCCAACAGGAAACATAAGAATCTGTACACAAGGCAAGAATAGCGCATTTACTGCAATCACGTTATTTCAATAACAATGACCCAGACCAAATGGTTTGAAGCCGAAAAAGTCCCAACTGGGGCAAAGGTTCAAACTGGCCTTAAAAACCGAGGACGCTTCCGGGTTTGTGTCCTCTGGGTCCATGGTGGCTAGATAATTCTGTCAAGATTGCCGATCACATTATTTCAATAGCAGACCCAATGATATGGACACACACACACACCAGGTCAGAGAGTCAGGTAAACAACAGAGGTTCATTGGATACTCCCACCAGTATGAAGCACACAGGACAGGTGCGCTGGAGCTGTGGCTGGAAAGATGGAGCTGTGGCTGGAAAGATGGAGCTGTGGCTGGAGACACCACTTTGCCTTACAGCCTGGGCCCAGCACATATCAATTTGAGATTGCTGCATTTTATACACAAACAACCTTATCAGGCTGGGGAGACACAGGTTAATGGCGTTGTGGAGGAGGGGGACGTGTTGGACATCCCTTTTGTGATTTGATCCGAACTGTTGGTTTGGACGCCAAGTGGGATTTAGAGGAGAAAAAATGGGAGCAGGTCGGGGGATAAATTTAGTTCCAACAGTCACCAGCTCCTTCATCTGGTCAGTGAACTCCAAGAAGGGAGAGGAGGGAGAAAGGGTGACTGGAGAGAAGGATGACCTGGATGGGCTTGAGGGGGGGTGATAGAGGTGGATCTTTACAGGCGTTGGTGTTGGAAAGGGGGAAGAGGGGGGGTGGAGACTCCAGCTCTTGGCTCTGGTATCTCCCATAATCAGAGCTCTCGTTAGGTGGGGGCTAAGGTGGCTCTCCTTCCTTTAAATTCTTGCCCACGGTACTGCAGAGACCCATATGTTTTTGCAGAAGTGACAATGTTCTTAGTCAGGGAGAGACAAAAAATAGGTCGGTTATAGTGCTGTCAGAGGGTGTGTGTGTGTATCCGAATCCAAATGATGACTGCTGGGTACAAGGGCGAAGAGGGTTTCAAGATGTGGGAGTTTTTCAGGTAAAGCTCAGCCAAAAACTCCTAAAAGATGAATTTTGACAACTCTATAACTGCAAATAATAAAGTCTGTGCAAGATTGAAAGACTTTTCTGGAAGACACAAGTCAGGTAGTTGGAGATTTAATTAGAGCAGGCACAGACTGCTGTCTGCATGTAGCACATAGGCGAGGCCTAAAAGGAGGAGTATAAAAGGAAAGTCACTTTCAAGCTCCACTAATATAATGGAGCCCTCCTGGGAACCAAGCAGGGGGGGAGATGTTTATTTTGGGTTATTTCTCTCTCTGTCTGTGTTTGTGTGTGTGCCTGATGTCATTCCCAATGAAAGTATTCCCTCTGTTCAACCTGTTTCAAGGTTGGGTAAAAGATGTGTGCCGTCACTGTATCCCATGAGGCTTATGTATTGCTTTGTTATATCATCACCCCACATACACATACACCCACACACACACATATAGTAGATACACACGTGCAGCCTTGGTGTCATATCAGTCTTGTTTGGCTAAGCAGGTTGTTCAGTGAGTTGTGAAATTGAAATGCAGCCTTGGTTATTAGATAAACAGCCTATCATCGACGCTGCTAGTTCACTGTCAATAACTACTGTAGCGTCAACTAACAACACAACTCATTTGATAATTAAGAAGAGCTGAGTATTGTGTATATTTGTGTGAGTAAGTTTGGTTATGTTACCAATGTCATCACCCAAGTGTGGAATATTCATTATTAGCATCAGTATAAATGAAAACAAGGATTCTGGTTAAGAATTCCACTTGAGGCTATGTAGTTAAATGCAAGTCAAGGATTTGTCACTTTATTTGTTTTGACCCTACATAGAAAAACACAGGATTGGAAGAGGAGCGATAAGTACCGCCTCAGGTAAATGAATGAGGTGATACTGCTTCATCTCGCTGCAGGAGAATGAGCGTCTGTATTGTTTTATATCCGTCCGACCAACTTCTGATCTTTATAAGGAGGGTGCGAAAGAAAAAGTTTGGGAACCACTGCTTTAGACGACTAAACACCTCCATCCTGTTTCTTGTCATGAAAGTTTAACCACAACCTCCAAAAATCTGTTTAAATACTGATTAGATATGGAATACTTAGGTGTTTAATTCTGTATCTTTTTTGAAAGCTGGTTTCACATAACTAGCCTTGTTCCACCTCAGTTGTCATTGATTTCCCTGCCTTTCTCCCTTTTTTTCTGTAATAGAAATTTTAAATCAGGGTGAGTGGGCAGCCCATGGAGACGTACACATCCATGTTGTGCAGCCTTTTTTTCTCACCTTGTGTCGTGATACTTTTTCCTAGCTGCTGCCAATAATTTCCACCTAGGTGTAAAAGCAGATCTTCCTCAGGCATTGGCACAGGGCTTGGTGGACTGTATTTTGTCTCATATTTTCACCCACATGTTCACTGACTCATTCAAACAGTGTTCTTCCACTTTTCATATCTCATGAGCTTCATTAGGACTCACAGAAGGGTGCAAGAGAACCATCCCATGGTTTGCCAGCCTCCTGTGTTGTTTTCCTCCTTGCTTGATATGTCACCCTTTTATTTCATATTATAAAAGTTATCAAATGGCAAATCCTGCTTTGTTGACTCCATACCAAAATCACCTGTCAACTTTCTCAGGTTATGTGTGGGTGGCTCTACATTTTTTCAGTAGCAGATTTCAGAGGTCAAAGCCTTTAGCAACAAGTTTGGCTCATTAAAACGTTTCCTTTACTTGTTGTTGAATGCCTGAAGAGTTCAACAAACTGCAGTAGTTACTGCCTGACACCGACACTTCCTCATGTTTAACTTGACCTTTCAGTTTTCGTTCCTAAACAGTCAATCAGCCTTTCTCTCTGCAGGAGCTGATGGTAACATTTTCCAATCCAATTTTTTTCTTTGAGTAATATCAAATGGATGAGGAGAGGCAAATATAATGCAATGCAGCAGCTTGTCTCTACCTGGTCATCAATATCTTTCATCAATGTCAGAACTTGTATTTACACCCTACAGTATATGGATATAGATGCCTGCCCCTTATCTGCTCTTCATCTGGTGGATTTTCTGCCATATGCTAACTGGAACACTTTCGTACCTCAACCTCTGTCACTTCTGTACAAAAGCATATTCCATCCCATCCTACTTAATTGCTCACCCTGTTTATTCACCATGTCAACTGCCACAAACTGCATCTCACATAAAGCCTCAAAATTCACTCCCCACCCAGAGCCTCTCAGAGTTCAGTAACAGTGCACTCCTGCAAAGAGCACTGAGGATAGCTCATGATCCCACACACCCCCTCATCCACTGTTCTCACTCCTTGCATTTGGTCGCAAATACGAGCTTGCTTCAAAAAAACATCATAAACTTCATTCCTTCTGCTGTAGTGGCACTAAACAAACTGCAGCACTGAAATGTTTATGTGTTATATGTAGATATGTTATATGCTGTACGTATATATGTATTTATGTAGATCTATGATAATGAAATCCCCCTCTTGTGACCATATAGTATAGTATAGTGTAGTATAGTATAGTAGTAGTGTTGTATTGTATAGAATAGTTACATGATGCTTGGGTCTCTCTTGGCTGTTTTGCCTTTTCCCTCACTCATTTTTTTAAGGATGTGAGTTAATTCTTAAGTATTTTCCAATCCTTGTAGTTCAACCTAAACTTCACCTCCCTCCTTTATTTTGTATCTTCTTTCCTCTTTACATAAATATAATGTCCCCAGTCACTTGGATAATGGGGGACAATTAATAATGGATGGTAGAGAGCGTGTGAGTGGCTGCTTCATCCACATTAACATAGTTAAATTAGAAAACACATTTTGTTTTCAAGCCCCAGTATACAGAGCTATTCAGATATGCTGATGTCGCAACGCCAAGACACACACACACACACACACACACACACACACACACACACACACACACACACACACACACAAAAGATGAAATGATTTTAAATCACAGCAGCTGTGGTGCAGATTGTGACGAGCTCAGTTGTGTTATCAGCCACACAGGGCACTGATTTCCGACCAGGTCTGAATAGATTGTTGGATGGATGGCTCATTTTCCAGTTGCCACTTAGTTGCCATCATGTTAGAAGGTATTATATGCCATTAATTCTGCACTTTCCTTTCATTGGTTGCTTCTCTTTCTTTGATGCCCGCATTGCACGATAAGTGAAAAGAGAATCAAAGTGCCATTATTTTTTCTTACATCTCTTCAATGATGGATTTGACCTCCTGTTTTTCCTTGCCTCCAATAGAAAAGTTGCTTGGGAAATAGGTTCAGTCTATTTCAAACATCCATGGCGCTTTCTGTTAAATGCAACATTGAAAACATGTGGCTTAAGTGCAGCTTGACAATAAGGGACTTGCATTGCAACAACTGAAGGACAGGTCCTGCCTCATTTCAAAAGGTCTTAATACAGTAAGTGCTTCACCCATCTTGCAGGCGACACACTGTTGGCTAAGTAGCCCAGCACAGGAGCCTATCGTTAGTGTCAGCATACTTGACACGTTCTTTATGTCCCGCTCGTACCCAGAGACCGAACAGCCCTCTGCTGTGATAATAGTCACCTGCCAGACACCCACAGTGTTAGAGAAAAGACATGACTGTAGGAAAATGAAGCATAAAAAAAGAGAAAAGAAGAGTGCAAAACAGAGTGTGAGAGGTGGAGGAGGTAGGAGTCGTGAGGCTGCTGCCATGGCGCTTGGCCTTTAAGAGACTACATGGATTGTGACCAAGGGCTGCTTTTTGTTAAGTGCACTTCATCACTACTTTGCCACTTTAAATTGGATATTGGCCTGGTCATAGAAAAAAAATGACAGGGACAAAGGGCTAAAAAAAAAACCCATTGACAAGAGTGAGTGGGCTTGGATACAGGGTGGTTTATGTGGAGAAGAAGTTCTCAGCCACTGCTAATGGTTATCTCCAGAAAAGTCAAGCCAAAGCTTTAAAGCTCTTTGACGTTATTGTAAGTTAATTAAAAGTGCTAACGCACCACGCTGACAGTGTTGGTAAAATGACCGAGCATTCAGGACATGACTTCAAAACAAGTAGCATGCAGTTCACTTTTGATTCTGCACTTAAAAGCACCATGAAAAAAGTCCTTTTTCTTTTCTTTTCCTCTCCCACCTGCACACTCCTACAGCGACCTTCAAATCCTGTCCATCAAAGCAGCTGCACAAGGGATTAAATTAAACACAACCGTGTGCTCTTAAAATGTGACCCGCAGCTACATTTAAAGGTGGAGAAGCAAAATGTAAAATCTAATCAAACGTCTTTATGCCAAGGGCCCTTCAAAAGCGTGTCGTCCGACAGTGTTCTCAGTCACGGGTTAGAGTAAAGTCTGCCGAGACCTTGTAGACATGAGTTTCTCTAATAAAGTCAGCTGGGTTATGGATGTGGTAGATCCATGTATACTATATAGATACATTTAACATCAGTATTATACAATCAATCACATCATTTCATTGGTTATTTATTTAAATTGTTACCTTCACGAAAGAAATGGGTCAAACACAATTTCATTCATTTTAATAGAGGACGTTTTTTAGAATTGCATTGTGAATTCATTCACAATCAGTACATAAACCTTAATGGGAAAAATCAGGTGTTTGGATCCCATGCTTAAGTATCAATAGGCAATATCTGTTTTAAATCTGGATATGGATGTGGTTTGAAATGCATTTTCAGATAGGAGTAACAGATTTGGATGCAGAGCCGAGTGCTTGTTAGGTTACAAATATGCAAATACCACCATCATTTAGATGAGACTGTGTTGATTCAGTCAGTAAGTAAAGAAAAGCCCTTGAATGTATGTACATTAGTCTCAGAGCTCAATCCAGCACAGTTCCACTTTTGCTGAAGTATTAATTTTGATTTATATCTCTTAAACTAATTAAGATATAGAGATATCATTGAAGTTACTATGGGGAGTGTTTCAAGGTCATTTAACAAGCTGGTTAGGATTATTATTATTATTAGCAGTCACACAGTACGGCTCAACAGGCACCTCAGACGTGGCAGAGAAAAGGTCAGTGTGCAACAAAGCACTTAGGCTCCCAGCAAATAAGCTGAGCAGGCGGCAAATTGTAGGATTTCAATCAATCATTGCATCCCTATACAATATACTGTAATCAGCAGCTGTGGCAAGAAAGGACAGCACGAGGACGATGAAAACAATGTTTCAACCTTATGCCCCCATGAAATGATGGATACAAATACAGCTTACTTAGATGTGGTGACAGGTCAGGGCTCGACATGGGGGAAAGGAAGTGAATTAGAAAGAGAAGAGGGTGAAACAGTGGGACCAGGCTGTTAAAGACTTGATAATGAATTGGCTCATCTTAATTATTTTGCCTGAGCTTATATCACATATGTTTTGTTAAGGATAGCTGACGGATCAGATTTATCTGTGAGGGAGACAATGGAGGAGGGAGGTTGCTGAAAGATCATCCTGTCTCTATTACTCCTCTGAACATAACCCCACCTTTCCACACCCTGACCTCACCCCACCTTCAAAATCTGCATCAGCTCATCCTCTCTCCTTAGCTTATCTCTCATTCTGTTCCTCCAGTTTTCACTTTGCATATTTGACACAAACAGCTGTGTAAAATGGAGCGTGTGCTTACAAAAGTTCTTCATCACTGCCTATTTGTTTAATTCTGTTTCCCAATGTTTTCCAGCATGCATGCGTGCATTTGCATGTTCTCCATCACTGCCCAAACATGTGATGAAGATGTTGTCTCAGCAGTTGTTTTTCCTGCAGTTCATGGATCTTTGCCTGTACTTCAGATCAAGCACACGATGCTATTTGCTGCACGCAGGCCCAGCATGCCTGCTTAAGATTCACAAAGCAGTATCAAAGCTTTCATATATTATAGACTGTACCTTTACTGTTGTGCTCTCATCTGACAGCTGACTCAATTCTCCAAAATTGCTGGATAGTCTTTCTGAAGACTGGCTGGCATTTCTGATATGATAATAGAAGGTGACTGACATGTGCTGTGACAAGTAAATTTCGCCAGCCCGGGGTCATCTTGGTTCTGGCTGTTGTCAGATACTACAGATACTGTCAGATAAATGAACCGCACCTGCCCTTGTCCCCAATGCAAGCAAACCCAGTCAATGGCACTGAAACCACACATGTTTGAGTTTCACTTTCTTCCTCTTTGCACTTGTGAATTAAGTGTGTAGCTCAAAGAACTGAAATAGCTTTGCAGGAAGAGTGAAGGCCAGCCGAGGGAAGGGGAGAAAAGGAGATTTATATGGTATGGTGTCTCAACTAAGATAGTCCAATAATTCAAAAGGCGATTATGAACGGTTATATTGATTGAATGAGCTACTGCATTGATACCTGCAGTCTAGTTATATTTTTAACCTTGTGGTCAGATATAGTGCATCATAGTTGAGGAATGATTTGTAATTTCAAATTGTTCTTTCTTGCTTCTCTGGAATTGAGAGGTTGACTGATGTAAGAGCACCATCCACTGTAAGTGGGGCTGGATTGGGTTCATAGTAAACTGTGTGTGACTCATTAAGTCCCCTTCCTTATAAAGCAATTGTTGGCTAGACTGTTTGCACTAAAAAAACATTAATAACACAGAATCACTTACAAATTGGTTACATTTCAAAAAGTAAGATCTATTTCACTATATTTGAGGTTATTTGAGATCTTGGCAGCGTCTGTGTCTTTTCATACCTCAGGCTGCCGTGTCCCCTGCTGGGCTTTGTGTAATAATATTTGATTCGGCTGTGTACTATAAATGGGATGTGACTGTAAGTAATCACAAGAGCGACACCAAGGGAGTGAGACGATTAGATCGTAATGTAGATGAAAGAAGAAAAACTGATGTATTGAAGCAGCTGAAGCAGTGTCAGAGGAAGATAAGGGACTGGAATTAGTTTATGTATTTGTATTGCAAGCAGGGATGAAGTGACCTCAACTGCTCTTTTTCGAAAAGAGTGTAGGTAACTTCTTGAATTCTTGAATTGATTATCAGCATGTTGTTGCAACGTGCAGTGTTTAGATTTTCTTTGAAACGGTGGCTTTAGAAGCTACAAGCTACTCAGGGTTTATCGTTTATTACTGCAGCCATATTTTGTGAATACACTCTGCTGTCTATGATTGATGAAATGAGTAACAACAACAGTATTAATTTAGAATTATTGGAAGCATTGAATAAGAGTATTGCAAGGTGTTGTGTTTGTATAAACTGAATTTCCCATAAGGCTAACCAAGAGCGACGCATGCTGGGGTGTTCAAGTGAGTAACGCTGTAGGTAGAATACCGTTTCAGAGTTCAGCGAGAGTGTGTATGTTTTTTCAAATACAACAACAGTTATAACACTCGTGAAATGTAGTAATGTGGCATTTGCAAAGCAACACTGTTATTGAAAATGGCTCAGCTACTTTCAAGCTACTTAAAAAAAAAGTAGTTCAGTTGGTAGCTTAATCCCAACATGGGTATAAGGGATAATTAAGGCCCACATAAAATTATTGATTTTGCTTACTGCAAAGCCAAACAGATGTGTCAAATTGGTATTTAAATATATAATATTGAATAATACATAATCACAAATGAACATTATTTAAACAAAATGGTTAGTAAAATGCTGCAGCTGTTAAACAAACACATTTAAAACATCTGGGGAAATATAGCAGTTGTTTAAAAAGAGGAGGCCTTTTTAAGAACACACACGTTCCCTCAGGTACATAGCATCAATTATTGACAAATAAGCATTGTCCACAAACACAATTTGAAAAATGTATCTGGTTCTTCATTTGAATTTCCATGAATGACCCTCAAGCTTCCAAAAATCAAATGATTGTGTCATTTTAAAAATGAAATGTCAAGGGATGTAGCCTGGCAATGTAATCAGGCTGGCTGGTGCTACAGTGAAAACTGTCCTCCCAGTCCCACCCTGTCTCTAGCTGATCCTCTCCAGCTTTATCTCCTCCTCTCAGCCTTCTGTTCATTAAACAGACATAAACAAAGGAAAGTTTTTTGTTTGTTGCGCGTGCCTCTCTGTTGCATACGGCTCAATCTCGCCTGACTCTCAGCTCATTGAAGCAATTTCAAGCTGTTTGTTGCTTACCGTTAACAGCCCATACTTTGGGAGGGGGTCCAACTCAATACATAATTGAAAATGGTTGCTGTGGTCCATTTGCCACGCTTTTGTTCTTCCTACATCAGCAGCGCAGCCATCGCCAGGAGGCTGCTCTTGTGGGATTTGCTTTTTTCTCTGTCATTTCCCCCCTCCATTTCTTGCTTTCTCTCTCTTCTTTGATGCCTTTTCTCAACAACAAGTCACACTTCGGTTGAGATTGCTCTAAAGTTCGATTTCAGCCAAAATGCGCTTCTAACTAGCTGTCTCTTTGTCTGGATGCCATTTGTTCCTCGCTTCCTTGCCCCAGCATAAAATGCTTTTGTTTCCACAGGAGTCCATGGGCAGCGTATGTTATCATCAGTTCTATTGTCCTTTAAACTTCCCATGCAACAATTGGCCTATCTTGCCAATGTTTTATGCTTATAACTTCACATATAGACATCATAGAAAAACAGCAAAGCTAACAATTGAAGTAGATACTTGTACTATTAGATTTATCACAACCCTTTCTCCTTACTCTCCCCGGGGAAAGGTATTGGAATGATTTGTAGGTTGGCCGGAGGGGTGTCGGTCTGTTGCCAGACAGAATGGAACTTTGGGATGAACTAGATTTGATGATTCACACATACAGAGGCCTCATTACCGGAAGCTGATTCTTCAATTCTGGCCGCCAGGAGGGAAAGGGGGGCTGTGGGGTGTAAAGGAAGGAAGCAAGTGGATTGTCACATGAGATCACACCTCATGTGGGAGAAACTAGTTGATTTGCTATGTCCCTGCTTGGGTTGGAATGAGTTGGGAGTTGGGAGAGATATTGCAGGTTTTTTCACATTTTTCCTCGAAAAGAAGCAATACATTAGAAAAGGATTAAATGTACCTAGATCCTGCAGGTAAATGAGGTCACTGCTGCAGCATTCATACTGTTTATCAAAGTATAGAGATAATACTTGAAGTTATAGTGCTAAAAGCAGCTCATCTAAATATGAATTACTTGGCGCGTACACTTGACTCATACAGCTGAATTGTTGTGATTTGATCTGTTTTGCATTCAACAGTCTCACTGTCCACACGTTGACATTAGATGGAGGTGTTGCTACTGAGTGTTGCAGCTCTATATCCCATTAGTGACAGAGGAAGCGCCGTCCCCTGCTCCTGTTTGACATGGTTCCATTGTGTGAACTGGCTGTTTAGACTGGTTGTATGTATTAAAGCTCACTATGGATAATGGAGGGCATATTCAGTTTAGACACAGAGACAGAGAGAGAGATAGAGAGGGGGAGAGAGAGAGAGAGAGAGAGACTGACAGGCATTAGCAATGTTGTAAACACTCAATTTTTCTGTTTTGTTGATTGTTATTTTATCCACTTTGTCTGGTCTTGGCATTCTGGGTCTTCCTTTTATTTTTTATTTTTATTTTTCACAGCCCAGACATTTGCTTGGCTGTGATGGAGAAAGATTGTTGTCTTTCTGCAACATTATTAAATTGCAGATGCTGTTGCTGCACATTGACAGTAAATGTGAGGGATACATTTTATTCAAGTCTTGATAATGTCTCAATGTTTTGCCCCAATGAAGCCTCTAGGATGAAAACATACATTAAGTCTAATATGTTTTATCAAAGAAAGTATTTGACATGACAATGTCTCAGCATGCAGCCGAGACAAATAAAACATTTCTTGAGCAAATTAAAGTTGGAGCTATTGATATTGTAACTGCCTCTATTTTTCTTAAACATATCTAACCTTACACAGAGAAGTAATGAAATATATTGAATGCCGAAGTACTTAAATATGAGGTCTTTTCCACCTTTCTCATACTCAGGTAAAGAAGAGTCGGTGGCCACCTTCAAGGGCAACGAGTTCTTCTGCTACGATCTGTCTATGACGCCCATCCAGAGCAGCACTGACGAGATCACACTTTCCTTTCGCACACTCCAACGCAATGGCCTCATGTTGCACACCGGCAAGTCGGCGGACTACGTGAACCTGTCCTTGAAGAGCGGAGCAGTTTGGCTGGTGATCAACCTGGGCTCTGGGGCCTTTGAGGCTCTGGTAGAGCCTGTCAACGGCAAGTTCAACGACAACACATGGCATGATGTGCGCGTCACCCGCAACCTGCGCCAGGTAAGCACGGCATTCGCCACGCAGGTCTGAGCAGGGCCTCTGTCTGATCCCTCGCCTCTCTCACTCTCTCTGCTGCTGCTTTATTTAAGGCTTCTTTTCAGCAGGCAGGGTGTTTCTACTCTCCTTTCTTCCCTCCTCACCTTCTTAACAGTTGGTTTCTCTTTTCCAGGTGGGATATGAACCAAAGACTGGGGCTTTTCTTTATATACCACAACCAAAGATCCATATCACCTGCATTTTCCAAGGGCTATCCATGTAAAGGCACCGTCCAAGCTTAAGCAGAAAGATGAGAGAATCTCAATCGTAGCCAAAATCTCATTTGTATACAATATATCATTAAGAAATAACAAGAAAATATGTGTTTTAACTGTTGCACCCTAATACATCAAAGATGGCATTGCTATTACATTGTTCATGAGTAGCCAGTGAAACTAAAATGTTTCACTTTTTTAAGAATTTACTCCCACTGCAACAGGTAATTGGCGTTTAGATCAATTTCACTTGCAGTTGCCCTGCTTTCTTTCTCACAGTCCTTGGTAATTGTAATTGTAATGGGATGGCTTGTCAGGCCTAATAATAGGCATCATAAGCTGCCGGTACTGCAAAAAAAACAAAAAACACAATGCGTTAACACACCAACTGCTTTTGTGTGCACCTGCATCCACTGAATGTTGAAAAATAAAACAAAACATAAATACCGTAATAACGCCCCCACACATTGTGAATGTGTGCTGTTGAATTATAGAGAGATTTTCATACTAGCCATTCTCTGTAATTTCGTATTGCTACAGTATTGTTACGTTTCACTTTGGTAATTAAGAAGCAGTCCAAGACGTTAGGAGCCGATATTTTACTGGCATATGCTTGCAACTAGGGGCAACTAGCCTGAGGCAACAAAAGGCCGTGATCATGCACATACACACAAAGTCAGGCACACTATCTCAGATACACACACACACACACACACACACACACACACACAGTTGGGTCAAATATGTTATGCTGTAGTGCTATGCATGATCAACAGAGTGAGTCTCGCTTAATGAGTTTGGGAGGCCAATGGACTTCTAAAGACTTGTAACATGAGCCAACCCTCATAACACCAACTGCAGCATAATGGCCATTAGGAACATGATAAACATGTATACACACACATACAAACACACGTACACACCTATGTACACATTAGGAGTGAGCCACATTTGTGATTTATCTTTTTAGTTGTCATAATAGCATTACAACTCATTCAGAGTTAAAGATGTCATAACTGTATGAATTGAAGTTGGAGCAAGCCAGTTTTCTTTTAATCCATACGAAGCAATATTCATGGTAATGGTTAATAATCATAATAGTTGTTGCACTCCAAACAAACAAACAAATTAAAACTATTTTAATTGTTATTTGCTTGAGAAATTAAACCATTGTCTGGTTTTTAGTTTTGCGACAGTCAATTAAATGTGAACAAAAAAAAATAAAAATGATATGTACGGTAGATTGATGTGAAGCTAAATAAAACAACGCTAGAGAACTCCAGAAATGGCATAGGCCTAAAATCTGTTTTATTATATAAAGACATCATATAGCCAAAAAGACCCCACTCCATGCCCGTCACCCCTCAACCCCCACATTGCAACGTCCTAACTATCTCCATTAACCTGCATAACAGCTTGAGTTCCCGTGGATTGATCTAATTGGCATAACAGGCAGCCTGAACGCTTTGTGTTTACATTGGATACTCCCACTGAGAGACACATGGAGAGACATATTGATAACATTGACCCAGCTCACATTCGTACACCTTTAACCCTGTGTTTACGCTGCGGCAGATACCCCGCTGATCAATGAGTGGGTGCGTGGTTTGATGTCTCCTGGAACTGTAAACCATCAATTAATTTACTATAAAGAGATGTGCTTTGAAATGCCAGCTTTGTTGTGGTAATGTTTACAATTACACAATACAATAACAGTCCACCTGTTTGCGCAGTATGTTCCAGATATTGTCATAGTTTTGCCAATATATTGCTAAATATTCTGCTTCCATGTGGTGCTGAAGCTCTGTCAGGTGGAGTATTCTGAGATCTAAGTGAAGGATGGACAGTGCAGAAATGGATTATGATGAAGGTGAGGCTTGAAATATTTCACAAGCATTTTGGTGGGTTTGGTGAGTGATAATCTTTGGGATGCTTTTTGATAGACTGAAACCTGTTAGAATGAGAAAATGTCAAAGCTGAGTTAGACCGATAGATCAAAATGTATCTCCTGGATTTGTTACCATGGCATTTGGACAAGCATAACAGCAACAGCAAGTTAACAGGAGTAAGGCAATGGGAGATGTTGTATAAAAAAAAGAAGAAAGCTTATTGAACTTGGCAGTATTTCAACAATGCATGGGTTTGGACGGTGGTTAGTACTGTTGCCTCTGTAAGAAGGTTTGATTCTTTCTAGGACATGGGTGGCGAACCGGCCCTGGTCCAGGGCATTTACTGCACAGTGTTCTACAGGTGTGTGCATAGGTTAACTCTGCTTTCCCTCCTCAATACAATGCAGGTTTGGAGAATTTAAAACTCTAAGTTAACCTAGATGGATGGATTAACAATTACATTGAGCAGAGAAGAACATATACACCACAATGCAACTTGTTATGGACTGTATATTAAAATACCTACTTATGTATATACATGTAAACTATAGACTACAAACTAACCAGGTTTAAATCTAGATCTGATTACCTGTTGGGTGAGTGTTTCTAACTGTGAAATGCAGTGTGCAATGCTCCTATAAAGACAGGGCTGAATATATGAAGCCAAGACATGCAGATTGATGAATCTTACACACATGTCATTTATTGATAGGTAAATACAGTATATTACACACGTGTCCACTGTTCTTTTCTGTCAAAGGTAACAAGATACCATGTGTTGAAAACCGCCGGTAGTTTACTAGAGAGCCCCACGAGGTTATCATAGAGCTCCAATTGTCTCATAAGTCTTATCCAGTTTCTGTCTTTTGTTCTTAATGGCTCTTGTCGAGTCCTGCATATCTGCCACAGCATCAGTAAGCTGCAAAATAAGTAAAGCCAGTCATGTCTCTCTCTCGCGCGCAGTCTCTCCATAAAACCTATAAATTTGTCAGCTTTGTGTGGGATAAAATGAAGCAGACAGAATTAGGTGAGGTGAAAGGGATTTTCTGTCAAAAGCAAAGCAAAGGGTTGGGGGGTGGAGAGAGAACACAATAGGCCTGAGACATCACAGGATCAGAGCTCCCCTTGCTGGTGTGCAGCAGTACTGCCAGTAAATTTGAAGACGTTGGTATTCCCTGCAGTGTATACGTGATTGGCAGGCAAGGACACTTGGCTTGACCTCTCTCCACAATAGACTTACACAAAATGCCCCCACCCCTCCAGGACACAATGTGAAAATAGGCCAAACCTTTAATGTGCAACAGACACTCTGGCATTTCCAGCCCAGAAGTTAATAAACATGTGCTGCAGTTATTCTCTGACCACACTCAGATGTCCCCAGAAACCCAGCAGACGTTTCACAGAACACATCTGGAGAGCTCCTCCTCACTTTAATAAGTACCTTCCATAAAAAGTTTAATTTAATTACATAATGCCTGGATGCTCTGTGGGAGAGAACTACCACTCTGCTTTATCCACTGTATAAACTGTGTGTAGTATAAAAGCTGTACCGACTATAAAATGACTATAAGATAAAGATCCATGTATAATAATCATATGCAAGTTATAGACCATGACGAAGGTCCTGCTAAAATGAAATTCCCCAAGATTTGTGCTTTTGTACAGAAATATCCGCTTTTCATATATGAGGCAGTGGTGTATTTTAGATCAAATTGAAATTGCAGTATTTCCAGATTAACCGCTATAAAATTTCTGTATAAAATTCTGCACGCCTAAAATTTATTGGCCATGGCTATTGTAAAGTGTGATTAAACACTGAGGGACAATAATCTCAACCGAATGGCCATTTATGAAACTCAAATGAAAGACTTTTCAGTCTTTTAAAATGAGAACATGGCTCATGAACTGTGATGCCCAACAAGAAAACTCACTTGTCCTTTTTTTCCAGGATGCCACTGTTTTCATCTACTGACAATACTCCAAGCCACTTTCGGAAAGATACAAAATAATTACAGTAATCATCATCTGGTCTTGTCAGTATGTCTGTAGGCTAAACAACCACCTGGATCCCACAGGACACCATAGGCAGCCAATGAAAAGCCAATGGAAACACTTATGTACGTGTTTCCCTGGCGTGCATGCGTGTTTATCACAAGTTTCCATTGTGAGATGCAAGCTTTCATTAATTCCTTACAACCTTACAACCAAAAGGCTGTAGAGTTGGTTGTGTCTTGGGTCAGTGGCTCTAAGAGAGAGACCTTTGAACTTAATAACTCAATGTTTTCCTATTACAACATAACCTCTCATTTTCCTGTCCCTCCTCTCTCTTTTGAGTATATAGATATTCTTTTCTGCATGATTAACTGTTTCATATTGCTGTTGGTTCAGTGGAGAGATCAAACAGATTTTGTTATTGTTCGGTGAGTGTTTGGGTTCAACTGCCTTCACAGAGTTCAGTAGGAATAGCGAACCTTTGATCTGCATGAGGATCCAGATTGGCAGGGGTTATGTTGTGAAAATGGAAATGGATGTCCTTTATTTGCTTTTGGCCTTGACAGTAAATGTACATAAATACCGGGTTTTTATAGCACAATAGTGTGGTTCAGCCTTGAGCCAGCTCATGAAAACCTTTCAGGTTGGTCTGTAGGAAAATGTTTTGGTGCGCCCCCATTCCAATCGTTCCCTAATGTGGGCGTCAGTCAATATTTCCAGTAGACATTTCATTTCCTTCGCTGTTGAGGAATGGGCAGTCTAAATCACATATTATCCAATCATAATTAATCATAATAATGTATATGTTTGCGTCTGAAGGTGTCTCATGGCATTAGCATCTAAAGTCAACCTAATGGGTTGAGCATAATGTTAGATTGAACGTCTTGAAAATGGAAAATGTCATTTAGTGTGTTTGGCTTTACCAACACTTACTGTTTGTCGTTTTACACTGTGGGGAGACAAGAGTAGCTGATTAGTTTGATGTACATCATGACATGCTAACTGCCTGTAATCCTTTCTTGGTGTACTGCAAATATACGGAATATAAATATTCCTAATGTGCTCGCATTGGTGTGAGGCCACAGCCGTTAATGCATGTCTGTGGGACGGTATGTGTCTTTCATTACACATGGTGATAAAGGTCCAACATGTGATTTAGTGTGTCCACTTGCACCAGCGACTGTACTAATACCCCTTGCTAAACTTGCCCTCACTGAGAGGTTCACCATGAGCAATTGGGGAAATTACATGAATTACATTACCCTGACATTAGCAGTCTCATTTTCCACTTAATGCCCTGCCACTTCAACGTGTATTCATCTGACTGTCTAACAGACGTCTTATCACACAATATTGTCTATTCCAGGAGGGGTGCAATCTGCTGCCCCAAGTGTTAGAGTTGTTTGGGGGTCTTGTTCATGAGTGGAGGAGAAAGAAAGCTTTACTTCCGTGGAACAAAAGAATAAGAAATTGAGAGAATATGATGACACAACTGTTCTTAGTCTTATTGAAATCGTTTTACAACATCACTTTGTTCAATATAATAGTCTTTCTCCAAAAAAGGAATTTCAAAATATTTGGAATCCTGATTATTCTCGATGGGAAAAGGTCTGCAAAGGCGTTATGAATCCAAGTCTTGGCACAATGGAGGTGAATGGAAGTTCAGCAGATTCTCTCTAGAGATGAGTTGGCGTGTGATGAGGTTTCTTCCCTCTGTTATTAGTTATTAAGTATGTTTTAGTGTAGAAAATGAAACCTTAATTCTTCCCTTTCGTATTCCACAAAGATGTAACATTGGGTGAGGGTTGGATTGAGTGTGAGATCGATGGGCAATTGGTGCGTCTTGCGAACACTGTATCCCAGTCAGTCTAAGCTTGGACATCAGGAGAGAGCTCAGATTAGAGCTGCTGCTCATCCAGCAGCTGAGGTGGTGAGGGGATCATGGGGAAAATGCAGTATACATCCCATCTGGCCTGGGAATGTCTTGGCAAGCTAGGAAGAGCTGGAGTATGTGGCTAGGGAGATCACTATCTTTGCTACGTCGCTTAGAATGCTGCCTGCTGCCTGCAGACATCAGCACATGAGCAAAGTAGAGAATAAAGAGGAAAGACAAAAAAGAGAGAAGGGAAGCATAATAATCCATATACAAATACAGTCACTCCAGGGAATGATTATACAAAGCGCATGAGAAAATAGACTTTTGCTATCCGTATCACGCAATATATTCTACAGCAGTTTTCATGCACGCGCACACACACACACACACAGCCATTCACTGACTCCTGACCTCAGACAGTGTTTGGTTGCAGACGTCTCTCTCTGGCATAATTGTGGTGACATTTGTATTTGCACCTGACGCCTGTCTGCCAGTTTCCATTACTTGGAGTCAGACTTGGAAAGAGGCAGAGTAGAGTGAATGCTGAATGATTGCAGTAAATGTGGAACCAAATGTACCTGAAAGAGTCATTCTGCGTCAGCACAGAGACCTCATCCATCCAGCAGGGCCGCCTAGTATCTAAATTATCATGTCTGTATTGCATGATGCACCATGCGATGCATAATATGATTTGCATAAATGCATAAATACCACTGCCACCAAGCCACATAGTCCCTCATGCACAAACTGTATTCGTCGTTTAATCAGAATTTCCATGTCTGTAATAATTATTCCATTCTGTGAGGCGGTTATTATTAATTCCTTTTCCAAAATGGCCCCAATGCCCTCCACTCATCCCTCTCATACTATTTCACAATATAACTTTTATCTCCTAAATGGCTAATTTGGAAATTTACAGGAGAATGGCATGGAATGGTATATGACATATACATCTGGACAGAGAATCCTGCCTTTAGAGCACACACCTTTGATCACAGCTTTGTCATTAAATATTTATTGAGCATAGTGGTGTATGGCCACAGTTCAGGAACAGCCACAGAGAGAATTATATAGAACATCAGCAACTTAAGACATCCTTTTGTGTCTTGGTTAACATTTGCTGACAACCTATTAGTCTTCTGCACATGTTGACACATAGCTACATCAACCTTGTCTCCTGTCTTTGAACCACACAAATTGCTATCAAACACAGTTAGAGAGTTGCAATGTCTGTGTAGCTCCTCTACACAATGTTTGCACAATTTATAATAAATTACGATTTTTTAGCCCAGGGGGACCCTTGAGACTGATGCAGCACAAAGATGTTTGTCTGGGCCCGTGGTTGTTTACACGACTGGGAGCTTTGTCCTCTGTCCATCAGCAAACATTGGCATTCGCATTTATACCCAACTGGGTCAATTACAGAGCGGATGATCACAGTGGAGGCTTCAGGCTTGCTGTATGTGAAGTAAATGTAAAGTAAATAAATTGTTGTGTGGATGTAATATAATTTAAAGGAGTATAATTCTCGCCGCACTTTCCCCTGATCTCCATGAGAAACAATTTGGCTTAATGTGATAAAGAGGCATTTCTTTCCTATGGGTAGGACTTTGATCTTGTGCATTTTATGGCAGAACAAAATAGTGAAATGGTACAATACGCCAAACGCACAAGTTACTACAGCCCTTACTGATTGATGACAAAAATGTAACAAAAATGTTATTTTCTGCATGACTGATCTCAACAATTGGGCAGCTGTTCCACTGTGCTTACAGTTCTCGAGTCTGCAATAGAAAGCATTTGTGTAACAGCTTTGCCTCCACATCGTGTGCACTTCATCTGTCACACTTAAGTTACACTGACCCTATTTGGGCCACTTTTTTATAGTTTGGCAGGTTATTGAGGCTTGAGTACTTTTCACTAGATGAAGAAATCATGAAGTGGAATTAGTGTGTGCTATGTTTAATTCAAACAATCCTCACTTCTTTGGGCGACATATGATGCAAAACATATTAGGTACTTATGTATACTATCATAATAATAACAAGAAAGCATTTTCAGACCTGCAATTATTTTTTTGTTTTTGTTCCAAACCAGGGACTAAATTGTTGCATTTGCAACTTAGTTCTGTTTGGTTTCACACATAATTCCAAGCAAACCTAGGTACATCAACAAAAGCCATGTCTTAACAAGAATTAGTTTGAGCTCATCATCCATCATATCCACCCATTTGAAGAGATAGCTGTTGTTTTCATGTTAGTTCAGGAGGGCATTGCAGTGTGGATATGCAAATTTACACCTACCACTGAAACGTATTGACTTAATTAACAGATAAACAGGAGTCGTGTGGGATTTAGTTGACAGCACTTTGCCATGACGATGGGGCAAAAGAGTGGGTGGGTACGAAGCTCCCACTGTCCTAAATAGGGAAGCTCTGTTTGTAGCACCCGCAGTTCACCCACCCAAGTTCAGCTCCAACTACAACATATAGAAAACAATCTCACTCACACCTACGACAGCAACACATAGCATGTACACAAGCAGGGGAACACAAAGAGACATCATGAAAATAGACTTTTGACTTGTTTTTGCAGGACCTTTTTGATCTTTTCCCATTATAGCTTGTTAGCATGTTGCACTGGCTGTGTTTCTATGCTCGTAAAAGCACACATATGTCATAACTGGCTCACTGAGAGTTTGCATCGTTTAAAAAAATGGAGCTGTTTATTTGATTGACTCAATTAGTAGGTATCTGGATCTCTTTCTCAAGTAGCACCTGAAAGAGTACCTTTGACTCTCCTAATGCCATCCTGCTGCTTCTGGACTCACAAACTCACAATATTCAGCAGCAAATGGAAAAATATACAATTCTTTCACATTTCTGCCTCATTCAGGGATGACAACCTCTGTGTGTGCATCACCCACCTAGCTGTGTCGCTTTCTTCATGCTGCCTGTAAGCCTGGCAACAATGAACTGAGAAAGCAGAAATTCTTCCCATTTTGCCGCCCACATTGATGACTGGTTGGAGACCCCTGCTCCAGCATGCCGAACTTAATTCACAAGCTGTGAGTGCAGTAGAGAAGAAATTGTCCTCTGTTGGTTAAAATTCAGCAAGGAAACAGTATCCACACACAAATTCAGCCCTAAAACCAACTCAAGATTCTCTCTAAACAGCAGTTAGCGCGCAATGATTTCAAAGGAAATAGTTTATATTTGTCTTCAGCATTTTATCAACAGAGCCGGAAAAATACAGATAAGGAAATTACTCCAATTTGTCAGTGTTGTATACAATATACAGTATATTCCATTGTTACTTATGTCATTGTTTATTGTTATACTTTATTTGATTTATTCCCATTTTCATTTTATATTGCATTTGCGTGTGTTTCTCTCCCTAGGGACTGTGTGCAGAGCGTCCTCTCTTATATAATAACTGAAGGGCCTAAAGGTATTTCTCTTTCTCTTTCAGGGTGCAGCCAATACCAGAATCTCAAGTGGAATGCAGAAAATAAATATGCCTTCCATTCCACTCTTCAGCTCTTTTTCTCTTTCTTTCATTCATTTTCACTCTGGTTTGATGAATTTGCCAGAGGATGTCATGTCATACTGTTAACAGTTAAAATGCACAGGTGTAGTAATCGTACTCTCATAATCATGTTTCTATATATACAATGCAATAACTAAGTAGTTAAGAATGTTTTTCAGCAGGGAGTCATACCTTTCCAAGTGATCAAAACCACATTGGCCAAGTACTGAGGAACACCATTTTGAAATGGACTAAACACTCCCACCAACCACGCCCGCTGACCAGCTTAGCCTATCCAAATGAATACTAACACTGGTGTACTTCTCCCTCATTCCCTTCCCCACTCAAAGCACACCTCACCATCCAAACCCCCTCTTTGTGAAAGATGATTTGCTAACTCTTGTCTCTTTTACTAACAGCAAGCTTCAGAAATCTTCCAATTTGATTCCTTTCATTGGTGACTTTTCTTACCCCAATTATGATTTCAACAACTAACACTGTGTCATTCACGGAATGTGAACCATCTCTACTTAACTTGCGACTTACATACTAACAAATGTATTGTTCTACTTTTATTGTTTTGTTTTCCTTTGCGATTTTGATTTTATGGATGACCCTTTGAAACAAAACAGACTTATACAATTGCTTTCTTTATTTCTTTATTTGGATGGTTTACTATAAAAGTAGGAAAAACCTTCTTTTAGATTTTTACCTGATTATTTTATTGAAAGTTTTGCTTGGAATCTCGCCACCTGTTGAGAAGAGAAGCTGGGCTTACAAAAGGAGATTTTCTTTTCCCACTTTTTGGGGGTTTAGGTATGTTTTATTGCGTTTACAGTTTGTCATTATTTTTTTCTTTCTCCCCCCTGTTTTCTCCTGAAGCACGCAGGCATTGGACACGCTATGGTAAACAAACTGCATTATATGGTAGATATCATTCTAATTGTCTTATACTTTGGTTTGCCCTGGGTTTTCCGTTATCTCTTTCTATTCTGTTTGCTTTACTGAAAAAACAAGCCACCATCAATTCCAAGGTAGCTGAAAATCTCCACCTTTCTGTCTTTCTTTTAGCCCTCTCTCTGTTATTGCTTTTTATTGCCATTCAAATCTCCTTCCTGAAAGCAATTATTGTGTTCATCCAAAGAGGTCTGCCCAATTAGAGATACAATTATTTAAATGTAACCGTGTTTATTTATTTTCTCTCCCTTTTTGTTCAGTTGATTTTAAAATGTCTTTACTTTTAAACAGTATCCGTATGAAGAAATAAAGAATCAGTACACAAGATCTTCAACATTGCTGAAAAATGATTAAAACATTTTTTTTCTTTTTTTTAAGAACCATATGAAGTGAGCATACACAGCAGACTTCCCAAGCAGAGAAATAAAAATAAATGGCAGTTCCAGTGAAATTAAGTAAGAAAACATTTTCTTGGCATCGGAAACTGAAAATGAATGGAAACACACTGAGGAGACCATCTAGATATTCTGCCGCAATTTGAGCTGTGGAGCCTGTTGTGTTGTGACTTGTTATCTGGGCTCGTCATCCTGTGGTTTATGGAGCGTATTTACAACTTTTGATTTCATGGCCAAAGCCCTAACTGTAAAGTAGGACTACAATGAGGGCTCGATCCCATTAGTGGCCTGAGCCTGATGTATGATCGAGATGGGGTGATTCCCTAGACAGACCAGACTTACACAGACATACACACACTGTTAAAGTGTCTTAACATGGTTGTAGTCTGAACTCAACATATATTAGTGTACAAGCAAAGGCTATAATTAAAGTTAATAATTAAAAATGGCAGTTACATCCATTAGAGTTGCAAATTAGGGGGAAGTAATGTGCCGCTGAAAAGTACACAATAATTTGAAGTAATTTCTCGGTAACCCACAGCACTTTGGATGGATCTTGTTTAAAAGCATAACGCGTGCTATTATCGTACCACTGTGCGCTAGTGACCCATTCTTTTTGTGTTCATTCTTACTTACTTTCACTGGACTTTCCATTCAATAAAAAAAGTTCTCTGTGTCCGTTGTTGCGGAACATAAATGAAACTCTGGGAAATTCTGAACTGTGTGCGATCGATCGACCCTTCATTAACACTAACACTGACTTTATACTTCTTAGTTTACTGGCCTTACCTCTTGCATGACCAGATAACACCCCCCCCCCCTAACACTTTTTGTCATTTTTTGATATACAGATTGCACTGAAAATATACTTTATGTATATGTATACGTATATCATGGCTAACATATATACATACATGTATCAGTTCTTCTAATATTATCAGTATGGGCACATGATAGCCACCCTCCCTTGTTATTTTATTTATTAAGTTTTACTTTATATTCATTTGAAGTTGTCAAGATTAACTTACTTAACTTAGTGATGACCTCACACCTTATCTTCCTGGAACAAAAAAAGGGAAAAAGTGAAGAGGGGAGAGATGGATTTTCATTTTCTGGGTGAATAGAGTCGATGCTCGCAGAAATAAATCTGACTAATCCACACTGCAGAAAACCTTACAGGTGTGTAGAGAAACCACGTTTGGTCGTGACTCACTCAGTCTTGGCTTATAAAGTCGAGAATAATGGGAACAGTAATCTTGACTTAGTGAGGGCCATTTTTTCCATCGGTACTATTTCGACACAAGTTTCTCTATTCAACAAGACTAGGATGTCCTCTCTCTCCTCTGGCATTTCCCTATTCTTTAAAAAACCCTCTTATTTCCATCAATTTCATCTGTGATCGCCGACATTGGTCCCATCGTCCTCAACAGTCACCCCCAAACTTACAGTATCCACCAATCATATCCCTGCACCATGTTTGCATGTGTGTTGGCTAGAATGTCTTCCATCAGCACCGTCACAGGGTGGCAGGGTGCTGCTCTAGCCCAGCGTGTGGCAGTCTGTTATACATGTGTCTACATGTTTTTTTCTTTTTTTGCTGCATGCTTGTCCAAATTTAAACCTTAACTTCAAAGGCTATATTCCATTTTCCATTTTACTGCAATGAAATGTAGTTCCCCATCGCTTCCTCATTTTGCTGCATCTTGCAGATGTTTGTTTTGCTTTGTAAAAGTTGGTCTGTTTGTGTCATGTCTAATGGAATCCCTCCTCCCCCTTTTGATCGCCACTATTCCTGTCATCCTGTCATTTCATTGCATGGCTTGTGTGTCACCCTGTTTGCTTGGGTGAACTCATTTTGTTTCTTCTTAACCAAAAACAAACCCTTGTCACATGAAAAAACACATTCAGTCCAAATCTGGATCTGATTTGAGCAATCAAATTGCAGAGGACTTTTAAAGAATCCTCATCTATTCCTACAACTCTGACTAAATTTACTAAAACATGTTACTAATCTACTGTTTGAATCAAACCTTTGTTATAACTGTACTAACAACCATTTTTGTGTCTGACTTTCCCTTACTTACAAAATTACTAACAGATTCCGTTCACCCTTCCACTCCTAAACTTTATCTGGCACACAGCTAAATAATGTTTCCCCTTTCTCTCCCCCATTCCCATAACTACTGATGGCACTCGCCCTGAGACCCCCCACCCTCCCTTTGTAGCCCCCCGTGTGCTTACTGACTGGGGAATAGGTTAGTCCACATTAATGATAAAGTACAGGACCGTCTTCAGTACATGTTGGTCAGCTGCCAGACACCTATCAAGGCTTCCCACTGGCTCTCCTTTCCTGTCTATCTCCATCCTGCGGGTTTGAAATGAAATGAAGTAGCAGTTGAGCTCTGTGTGTTCTATTTTGATAAATGCTTCTTGTATGAGCCTTTAACATATATTACACTGTATAGCTAAAGATATTTATATAAGAATAACATGTTCTGTTTCCTTGTAAAAGTTATTTATGATGGTAAGTAATGAGATGTAGACCCAACAAGGGTAAGTTATGTTGTTTCAAGGTAAGTGTAACCGGTGGACTTTATGCCTCTGCAATGTGTTGAGTTTACTGAGAGTCTACTTGGCATCTTTTGGAGAAGACCTCTGTTTATTTCTGACGAAATTAAACAAACAAAAAATAAGCCCTCCACATCAACTGACCACCAACTCCTCTCCCACAGGAATATTCAAGAAAGAGAGCAGAGCTCACGTGGGACAGGAAGTTAATAAGGTCTGCAAAAACAGTGTTGCAGAAGGTGGAGTTTAAATCACTGTTAATGTTAGCATTGTTTAGTGAGTGTTCATACAACTTCTGGAGGCTTTACAGTCAGGCTTTAACAACATTAATAGAGAAATACAAATCATTTTGGGGGAAGTGAGTAGTTTTTTTTTTTATAGCCTAATATCACATACAATACCTGAAAAGGCTTTACGGGCCCACAACATCAATACAATGGAAAAACCTCGGGAAGGGCAATTCCAAGAGAGATCCAAGAGACACTTTACATACATGCTCTGTATGTAAATTGCCTTGAGATAATGTTTTATTGTGATTTGGGGCTAAATCAATAAGATTCCCCCTCCTTGAATGGCTGAGTCTGCAATGGGAACTTCCAGTGGGATTATACAAAACAATAGTCATGCAGTAGGAAAAATATAGAAGTGAGTGATTGTTATGAGAAAATAATGGACAGATCACACAAATTATACAGTATCACACATCATAAAGATAAATATTATCTTATTCTTAGCTGAAGACTTGCTTTAATAGGGTTTTTTCCCTGAGCCTTTAAGTTGTTCCCTGAACACTGAAAATCAATACATAACGGATGAGCTGGTGAGCTTTCCCAGTAGATGTGCATGAATGATTGAATAGCTACAGTAATTGTGTGTTTGTATACACTTGTTTCAGTGATTGTGATTCATTTCATCAATAAACACTGCTTCATAACGTCAGCTTTTTAAGTAGCTGTGAAGTAACTTTTAATATCAAACCCCTGCTACCAATTCATTCTTGTTTCAGAAATAAAATCTTAGTAGTTTAGTTAGTTGAGAACCAGTGGCCTCTTTTTTTTGTTACTAATTAGTACATACACTGATGAGGACTTTTCAACTGTGTTATGTTTAACTCTGTTGTGTGTTTTATGTTACCGTTAATACTTGAAAACAGAGGCTGGCTAGTAGCTGCAAACAGGTTAAATCAGATCAGCATAATGATTATAGTATATCACCATAGGTCATTTTGACAAGATTATAATTCAAAACAACTGCGCACCCACCAGGAAACTAATACTAACCCAACCTCTACATCCCTCAGTTCTAAGAAAAATGCTTACATAGAAGCAGCTTGATGTTTATTCCCCTGTTGTTCATTTAAAAAGAGAGAAAATAAAGGGCAGTTTGCTGTGATCCATAAATCACAGTGGCAGATTCAATGTTTTTTCAAGGTAAAATTGTGTCATGAACTCATATTCCCTCATTCATGATCAACGGTTACAGGGCCTTTTTAGTGTTTGCCATGAAATGGATGTTAATACAGTATTTGCACATGAGCAAGTTGGATAAGCTATTAATAAAATACACTGTCACATAATAGTTTACATGTGTTATAACATTTACATGTGTTTTGACTTGATTATCGGATCTCATGTATTCTAGTGGATCTGTGCCTCTTCCAATCTCTCTGCTTTGCCTCTCTCTTTCACAGACACACACACGCACACCACACACTAATGGTCGGACAGAGACAAAGACCATCTTTTGTAAAGCCAGGAGCTCTAAAGCAGAGAAATGAAGTCCTTGCACTGCTTTGACTTTATAACAATGCGTCGGTAATATTACAACAGAACAATCAGAACAAAGCCATGGGATTTAAATAATGTGTTATTTTTCATTTATGTGACCTATATTTGATCCGGAACATATCTTAAACTGTTTCTCGTCATTGGCTGGGAACCATAACTTACGGAGTAGGTTTTCTATCCTACCTTTAAATTAATTGCTTGCATCTTGTATCCCACGTACTTGAAAGACAAGGTTCTAGCAATTATGGAGAGGCAGGATAGAAAACCTGCTGGATTGGGGCCCTCAAAGGACTGGGTTGGAGAGCCATAATCTAACCTTTGATCACAAAATGTATGGATGAGTAGAATATGTTTGTATTTTTAGGCACTGCAGCTAGCATTAGCTGAAATTGCATTAAATGCCTTGAGAGAGGTCTGGAGAACAGGACTGGAGAACATGAATAATCTCTCCTTTTGTGGGAGCTGGGTCCTTGACAGGTGTCTGGCTGCCAGCCAATGCTGGTCTTTTTGTGAGAGGCTAATGGCATCTATGAGTGCATCTCACCCCAGATCAATCCTCCATAAAATACCCTCACACATGCAAAGAGCACAAGCTAGGCCCTGAACGTTGTTGGTGTTCTGTACAGCTTTATAGGTTGTTACTACACCTGGTCTATCTGCTTACTCGGGAAGAGGTCATACCGGGGGGTAAACAGCTTTGGACAAACTACATAGAAGCTTGTTATGCTTAACAATCTCTACTTGCTGCCCTCCCCATCCTCCTCATCTTTAGTCACCTCTTAGGTCTTGCTCCTGACCATGGAATCACTGAAGTGGCCATCAGATGAGGCTATTGAGAGCCCTGGTTGACATCTCCAATGATGACCCCATCACAATCAGCACAATTATCCACAGTTTCTTTAAGCCAGTCAGATCCGGCCAATATTATCCCTCTTTCAGATCAAGTAGCAACAGCAGACATAAAAATGGGTTGCCCTGTTCAGAGGGGAAGTACGGAAAAAGAATGTGAGAAAAAAAATAATTGAAGAAAGAAAAAAGATGAGCACTCAGCTGGGGGACTGAACTGTTGAGTGCAGTTTTGAGGCTTTCTACTCAGCCCTTCACCTCAGCCACGTTGTTTGTTATCCCTCAGACTCAAGGAAAGCAATATCGCAATAAATGATTTCAAATTTTCGATACCTTAAATTCAACATACAATGATAAATGTTCATACGGGAGAAACAAAATGCAATTGTAGCCACCATTAATGTGCAAAGACATTGAAAAGCAGATAGACAAGATGTCTTTTTCTGTAAATGGCTGTATAGTTTTTTTGACACCAACTCAATGCTGTTATACTTGCCGGTAAAATACTCTATAGTTTATCTAGGTGTTCCACTAATAGAGTTGTACTGAGATTGCATATTTAAGCCGTTAAAATGAAGAAATTCAGTAAAAATCACCAAAAGAAGTTACTAAAGTCAATAGAAAAGGACATTTTACTGAAAAGCCTGCGGGGCACCTAAAGCATATTGTTTATGCTCCTTTTTTATAAGGATACCAAATCTTGCTTGTATGCTTCAATACCCTATACCATCAGCTAGTAGATGTGTGTGTGATTCCTCCAGGCACTATCTGCTCTGTTAGCTATCAAACATGCAGTACTGAACACTTAACCTTGTACAAAAGATGAGTCCTGAGGCTATTAGATACTCAAAAAAAAGTTAGTTTACTTGAATGAAAACTTCACCGAGCTAGGGCATTTTGCAGAATAGCTATGCCTATCTTAAGGAATGCCCAATTAATGTTCTATAAATGGGCCTTTTACATATATTCAGTCACTCAGGTAATTAAATATGTTTTACCTAGTGTCATGTAGTTTAATAGCATTAGGTTACATTATACCTTATTGTATGATGCTCTGTGATTATCTCAAAGTAGAACTTGAAATAAATCTATTCATTCCAAAAATGGTCAGCCTGCATGTGAGCAACTGCACCCTTCAGTGAGAGCCCCCAGTCTGACTGTCACTAAAAGCAACAAAAGCAAGCGATACCATCAAACAGAACTGCGTTTGACACGTGTTTAATCCAATTTCTTCCTTGTTTTTCCTCCTCATTCTTCTAATTTCTTCCCTCCCTCATTCTACATATTTCTACCTATCCCTGCTCTCTCTTTCTCTCTTTATGTTCATCTGTCTCCTTGGGCCATGCCAGGTGACCATCTCAGTGGATGGTATACTGACCACCACTGGTTACACCCAGGAAGATTACACCATGTTAGGATCGGATGACTTTTTCTACATCGGAGGGAGCCCTAACACTGCAGACCTGCCTGGATCGCCTGTCAGCAACAACTTCATGGGTTGTCTTAAAGATGTGAGTAGCAGTGTCCAAATTACCTTCAAGAAATCTACCTTTTTGTAAACCCTCAAAATACGGAAACAGAATTCAGATGACATCTTTACCTCAATGGTGATCAGTGACTGAGGTGTCAGTAAGTGAGATATTTTTTCTTGTGCAAAGTGGAAGTGTTTAGAAACCACAACTGAGAGAGTGCTGAGGTGCATAGGATGGATAATGCTATGGGGTTGTTTTTCTGGGGCTGATCTAGGATCCTCAGTTGAAGGGAGATCTTAATGATTCAGCTTACCAAGACATTTGCAGTAATATGCTTCTAACTTTGTGAGAACAGTTTGAGGAAGGCCCTTATGTGTTCCAGCATGATTGTGTCCCAGTGCATAAAGCAAAGTTCACAAAGGAACGGTTGGGTGAGTTTACTGTCATAAAAGCAGCTGTAGTTCTAATCTAATGTTAGAGGTATTGTTCATGTTAGACATACACACTCTTGAAAAAAGCTGAATGAAAATAAGAATAGGATGGAAATGGTAGAAAACTTAATTATTTACATTATTTACATGGATAGATTAGGACAGTTGACATATAAAAACATTTTTACCTTGAACTATGGAAAAACCTTATTTATGCTCACTAGCTTTAAGTCACATCTGACCAAGCTGTCAAGAGCACCAATCACAGATTCAAGTATAATGCCTATGTAAAAGAAATGACTTGTATAGAGGTGACACGACGTGGTGCTGTCAAGTTTCCTCATAAAACATTGCTGATTGAATAAGTAATTACTTTTGCCATCACTTAATAGATCACACAGTAATCACGCTCTAACTTAATTATGCCTGTAGAATTACATTTTCATTATTTTTTGTTGCTATCAGAAGGATGCCTAGTGGATCTTAAAGTTCCCAAAGCGTTTTGTGATGTTATCAAAACAAGCCAAGATTTACTGTCAACTTGCAGACAGAGAAGACGGATTAAGGGGAGTTGAAAAGGGTAAACAGACAGAGGTGAGAGCAGCATCATGTAGAGGTGAAAGTGAGGAGGCGATGTGAACAAAACGGTGCAAAAAGGAAAATCAGACCAGATTAATGGAGATCAGAGGATTTGAGATTGTCTGACAGACAGTCATCTCCAGATAATTAAAAAAAAGAAAATGAAAAAAAAATACCAGAAAAAGGAAGAATGTATCAAGCGTGTGAAGAATTTGTCAAGCAAAGCAAAACAGAGAGTGGTGTCAAGGATATTACATTTTTATTGGATCACACACTAATAATTTGTAGTTTGCACAATAGATTAGAGTTTTGTTAAGTGCTTGTAATATACCTGGCAGAATGTTTTGGGTATGTAATTCAGCATGAAGTATATTTTTTAGCTGTGGCCAGGCTCTAATAAATGCAATGGTTGAACCATCAGACAGATAACCCAGCTTCCCTCATAATGAAAATGACTGAGGGAAGCAGGTACCGGTGGTCGAGGGCAGACAGTGGTGTGTTTCATTCTGTGATAGTTCAGTGCCACAGTTTGGATCATCAGATGTGTTATGTACCAGGGCAAGGCTTTCGTGCTACCACTGTGGTCTAATGCCTTTGATACACTTGGCTAGCATCCTCCAGGCACCAAAAATCCAATGGACCACAGCAAAAGAAGAGTAAAAAGCCACCAAAAGAGCCACAGAAACCCTGTGAAGTTTTCATTTGCTGGGTGTGTGTGCTCACGTGTGTGTGTTCAAAGTCACCCACATGCTATGATCATAGCCTCTCTGATGTGTGTATGTGTGTGTATGCACGTTTTCTCGGTTCCCAGAGTCAGAGTGGTGAGGTGTGAAATCATGCCTCGGTCCTGCTCAGGCCCTCCCCAGTCTGTTGCTTCTCTCTTCTACAAATCGCCATCTGTCTCTCCTCTGCCACCTCCGCCTCTCCGTCTCCCTCTCAAGCACTTGACCTTGGTGTTGCACATTTCACACTCCTCACTCCATCGGAGTCTGTCATCCTCCCTGTCTTTCTCACCCCCTCTACCTCTCCCCGCTCCCTCTTTGCCTCTCATCTTCCCTTTCTCGGGGCGGTTTTGTGTAATTAAGTCCATGGTAGCACTGTTGGGACGACAGCTTTGCCATCCTGATGGCCAAATTAAAAATTGATTTCTTCAACTGATTCTACTCGCTGGATGAATGCTCTAGCCCTCTGTCACCTCTCTCTCTCGTTCTCTCCTTCCCTCTCTCTTCCTGTCCTCCCAACTTCATATTGATGATCTCAATGTCTTCTTCTGCAGCACCCATCGCGTTTCATTGTTGACGCTAAAGTCATCACCCATCACCCTCACACGCACCCAATCTTCCAAGAATCCAAACTCATTTGAGATGTAATGTGCATATTCCCAAATATCCCCAGGAAACAGCTGGAGCATTGTGTGTTATAAGGTCCTTTGCTCATATATTGCTGCCTATTTTTCTCCTGCAGTTATACTTAATTACAATGGAAGCAGCAATCAATGCAATATATGTTAATGGTGAGAGATAATAACATAAAATGTCACTTAAATCAATAAGTAGATGTCATATTTGTGCTAAATAAGTTCATACTGTATCTATACATTATGTGAATAATAGATGGGAACTACTGCTCAGCAGACATCCATTATAAGGGGTGATCAGTAAATTAAATGAACAAAAACTGATTATTTTGTGCTGCTTAAATTGCAGGGTTTTTTTTTAGTTTTGGGACTGAATAAGGAGTCACCTCTGAGGAGGGCTTTGGCTCTTAGACACCCAAACCTTCAACAATGAGAAAGCCAAAACCCATTCTCGGCCTCACAGACATTCACATTTTTTGGAGAGAAAGTGAATTTAATCCGAATCCCAAAATGCCAAACAAACTAAATCCAAATGTGAATAACATTAATTACTACAATTAACAATGGAATGAAAACATTCAGTAACAGTAAAACTCACCACACAAAACATAAACACTCTGCCCCAAGGCATGCTGGGAAGTCCCCGACCCCATAGTCCCCAACACGCTACTACATGTATATATATATAGTATATATAATTCATATATGTATACATAATCTATGGTATATGGAGTGTAATATAATAGTCTGAGTAAATAAAAGCAAGCAGCGGATAACTGGAACATGAAAGCTTAATGAAAAGAAAACAAGACAGCATGCAGCATTGTGTTCGTGTTAACTAGCTTACTTTAGTTTACACCGGCCAGAACTTCCCCTCTATATTAAGGAACTAGAAATATTCTAGGTTTAGCATCTCCATCATTGGCTGATGCAGAGATCATCTGAAAAAGAGGTACAAATGGATTACAGGATTATTTGTGATCAGATTTGCTTTTGGTAATATTAAAATTGTTTAACGTGAACTAATAAGCACAGATGACTAATCAGTGAATTTTTCAGTGCTATATTATTATTAAGTGCTCTGGATACTCTGTCACTTCTATACATCTAAAGGTAGCAGCTGAAGGTAACAATAAAACCTCATAATTCATTTAACTCTATCTCTCTCTCTCTTTCTCTCTCTCTCACTGACGCCTTAAGCCTTATTAGCAGCCACTTTTAGCATTATCATGGCTGATTACCAGGACTAATCTCTTCTAATGACAACATTAAGAGGAGTACATGTGGCAGCATGGCCAATGTAGGAGATAACCACCAAAAGCTTAAATTCAAGAATAACCCAGTGAATCTGTGTTCCTGCAGTATCTCCTGTACTAGTGTGTAGGCGAGAGAGTGAGAGCGAGACAGAGAGCGAGCGAGAGACAGAGATAGGGAGAGGTTATTTAGCCAGCATGTGAAAAAATAGATAGGATTGGAGGGCGTTTGAAAGAGATACTGTGAAAGACATTGAGGGATGACAGCAGCTGTCTGGTGAAATTAGATACAAACCAATGCAGTGAACCACATCTCACATCATTGGTGCAAAAAATTTAGCAATCTGAGGAAACTCGCCCAGAATTTAACCTAAAATGAACTTACAATGTTTTGAGTCACACCCAATTCAATTCAATTCAACTTTATTTATTTCACGTTATCTCAAGGCACTTTACATACGTGTAAAGTGTATGAGTATTAAAGAAGACCAACGTTCAATATCATATTTAGTCAACAACGGTCCCATCCGATGCTCCACAACGACAAAGAATGTAACATTTGACGAGGACCTAACATTCAGCAGCCACATTAACAATATTACAATGGTTGCATACTTCCATATCCATAATATGGACGTTCCTTAGCAAGGCAGATGCTGAATGCACACCTCTTTTCTGTATGCTTTGATCATCGCGAAACACGCCAATTAACAGGAAGCATGGTCTCTTTTTTGCAGGACAGTGATTAGCCAACCCAGGTTTAGTTCAGGGCTTAGATAGACTTTGTCCACTCTTGATCAGTGATAGTGTCAGTGTAGTGAGAGGATGGGGGGTTTTGTATAAAATCCATCATGGATTTAGCAAAGAGTACAGATGTACAGGGTTGTGATCAGTACTTACTATGCAGACAAAAAGTAACATGTCTACACAATTCCAACACTTCCAACGAACAGTGTGGCATCAGTGAACTCACTGAAAGCCTGCCCCAAGCAACCTCACACTGTGGTGCATCAAAGTGACAGCTAACATGCCTTTTAGGAAAAATAATGGTGATAAAATAAAAAGAATTCTGCATTCCCGACTATTATTAGTTTTCCAATGTGTCTTGGGTTTCATTCATCATTTCCATGTGCTGAGATTTCCCACCAGCAACCATCACTGCAGCATTTAGTGTAGATGGGATGTAAAGGGGGAAATTTTCTTCCCCCTTTATATTCAACGTTTGAATTTTGATGTTCAAATGTTGAATATTAAGGAGGATATTCAGCAAAGCAAATTATTTGCATTATTATTTGATTTCTTTTCTATAAACACAATATTAGTGTAATTAATGTCACTGGGAATACACAATACTCTCCAAATACTATTAATTATTGATATTAAAAATACATAATAAGATAGTTGTAATTATAAATGAAATACAAGCAAAATTGTTTAAATGTATGCTCATGCACATTTAATTTACTAATTGAATTATGAAATATTTTGTATTATTTATTTATCATAAATGTTTTATGAGAGTTTATATATCTCGTATATTTTTTTTTACTGAATTCCCAGACAGTTTCCCTTTTCAAAGACTGCTGTGCCCCTCACTAGGTGGTCTACAAGAACAACGACTTCAAGCTGGAGTTATCTCGGCTGGCCATTGAACGTGACCCAAAAATCACCTTGAACGGCGACCTGGTCTTCCGCTGTGAGGATGTGGCAGCTCTGGACCCTGTCACCTTTGAGACCACAGAGTCCTACATCTCCCTGCCTAAGTGGAACACCAAGAAGACAGGATCCATCTCCTTCGACTTTCGCACCACAGAGCCGAGCGGCCTCCTCCTCTTCAGCCATGGCCACCCACAGGGTCCCAAAGAGCAGAAGCCTGCGAGGGAGCTGAAGACAGATTACTTTGCCATGGAGCTGCTGGATGGATATTTGTACCTGCTGATCGATATGGGCTCAGGAAAAACAAAGCTGAAGGCCAGCAACAAGAAGGTGAATGACGGAGAATGGTGCCATGTGGATTTCCAGAGGGAAGGAAGGAAAGGTGAGAGCACAGGAGTGCACTAAACTTAAATGTGTTAAAATGTAGTTTCATATTGTCATTCATGTCCTGGTGTTTTTACTGGAATTGTTGAATATAGATTCATTGCAGGGACAGAGATTTGGATGATATTTACTGGAACAAAGTCAAAACCCTTCATGCACTGACCAAAGAATGAGATGCAAAGACTTCCTGTTTGATGTTAATATTTAATTTGTGTGATTTCTGCTAATGTGTCTGCCTGCATGTGGGCACAAACATGAGCATCTGCATGCTTGAGTGTGAGGCATTTGATGAATGATCTGTAGGTGGGCAAACACCTTGGATTATTTCTCTGCCTAATGGTGTCCTATAATGAGGAAAGGCTTAAATGTGAGTGTGTGTGTGCATGTGTGTGCGTGCATCCACGTGTATGATCTCATTGCTGCTCCTGCTGTAATTGGCTTTTAATAGAAAATTAAGACTGAGTCGTTAATCACAGAAAGAGAGAGGGCCTTTTGTTTCACCCACTCCCTACTGCATTCTGCTTCCCTTCTACTCCATTTAGCCCATTACTAACACAATACACACACACAAACACACACACACACACACGGACAGCATCGTCTATTCTCTCTGTCTCTTGTCTTTCTTGTCTGTGTTCTGTGACTCCCTAATTCATCCTCTTGCTCACCCTCCCACCAAACCTTTCTCTCACTTACCCACCCGCTCACTGACCTGACAAATTATTAGATGGATATTTAAATGTAAATGAAACAGATACTGATATCGTAATGTTGTTTAAATGCAAATGATGATGAAAATTTCACAAACATATTATCATAAACAACATGAAATTTCACAACTCAAACATTTCCTGACCTCTCTTTTTGTTCTGTACTTTAGGCTCTATTTCTGTAAACAGCCGCAGCATGCCCTTCAGCTCCCCAGAGGGCAGTGAGATCTTGGACTTGGACAGCGACATGTACCTCGGCGGGCTACCTGAAACCAAGTCTGACCTCATCCTGCCTCCAGAGGTTTGGACAGCCCTGCTTAACTATGGCTATGTCGGCTGCGTCCGTGACCTCTTCATCGATGGCAAGAGCCGCGACGTTCGGCGCCTGGCAGAGATCCAGAGCGCTATCGGTGTCAGCAGTTTTTGCACACGTGAGCTGCAAAAGAGGTGTAGCAGCGCCCCATGTGGCAACGCGGGACTGTGCAAAGAGGGCTGGAACCGCTACATATGTGACTGCACTGGCACAGGTTACCTGGGCACTAACTGTGAGATAGGTGAGCATAAGTCACATTGGAACATCTTCTCTGTATAACTTCATCAAATTCCTTCCCCCACTCCAGAATAAGTCATAGGTAAATCTAGGGACGATGGCGGTTTACCTGTGCATTGCTTACCTTATACTATACCAAAGAGATCCAGAAGTTGTTCGCTGCATATGCTGACATGTTTTCTACTACATATTGTTGTACAAACTGTAGGTTAAAAGGGTGGGCAGATGTGTTGTTTATTCAGCCGCCATCCAAGGCCCAAGCATTCGTACAATTTCAGGGGAAATCCTCCACAGCCTCCATATAAGACAATGCTATCTGGTTATGCATTGCTAGAAATGACAAGCAACTGGCTATGATCCTTACATGATCATTACGCTTACCAGACCTTGTCAAAAATATAGGACAAACAAACTTACTTGTAACTGTATGGCCCTTTGGCTCTCTGGGCTGTAAAAAATCAAATAGGGAAAACATGTCATTTTATTTATCAAACATTCTAGAGCAAATAATTACATGAAAAGTAAACAATTACTTTAAAACTTTTTGGGTACAGAGATTATAATCAAAACACAACAAATACTCAAATCCCTGAAACAGGGCCAATCAGAGCCAGCCCTAAGAATCATCAAGGGAGTAATACATGTTTTGAAAATGCAAATGTGTATTGTTACAAACTAGACACAGATGAAAATCTGCAACACAACAAATATGACATGGAGGGGTTGCTAATTGACAAATGCTCTAGAGTGTAAAAGATAAAAGTGAACATTCCAACCACAATGGCCAGCTGCAGTGTAGTAGCAACAAGATGTCCATGGGGAGCTGTGTTTGAAAAAATGCCACAGGAGACTGGATGGCATTAGGGCTTGCTGGCTGGCAGAAGGGAATGCAGGCTCAAATGTAGAGAGCGTGGAAGCAGTGTGGCAGAGTAGCCAAGCCTTCTACCACCATCTGTGCCAGTCAGGCAAATCGAGGAAGCACAAATGCCAAGACGAGACCAGGTGAGCAAGGTGAATAGCACCACGTTGATTTGATTTATCCCTGTTAGTTTCTGGTGCCTCCCTTCTTGGTTTGTCTTTGCAAATCACTGGAGGTGAGAGCCATGACTGGATGGGATATTGAGGGACAAGGAGGGTAATGAGGGAAGGAGGGTTTGGATCCAAATCAGGACAGAGGAAACAAAGAAAAGGAAGAGAACTAAAACCATAAAGAGAAGCAGGCTGAGTTACCGATGACATCATTGTTGGGAGTCTGATGCTCTCGTAGATACAGTGTTTACAGGATGACAACATACCACTGTACAAATCGCATTGTGGGCTGCGGCGAGAGAGAGGGGGGGGGGGGGGGGGGGGGGGGGGGGGGGGGGGGGGGGGGGCAAACACAGGGGGGGAAACAAAGAAAAACAAAAAGGAAGAAATCCCATTTTT
Source organism: Genypterus blacodes (assembly GCF_046128005.1). Taxonomy (NCBI): domain Eukaryota; kingdom Metazoa; phylum Chordata; class Actinopteri; order Ophidiiformes; family Ophidiidae; genus Genypterus; species Genypterus blacodes. Next base: position 3,214,012 of record NW_027466840.1, read on the forward strand.
CAGTCTGTAGGTGCACAGATGACAGATGGGGTTTTGATGATACTTGTCTGCCATCTAGTGGGGCATTGTTCCACTACAGCACTGTATCACAGGGCAAACTGCAAACTGAAACCATTCCTCATTACCAGTCATTCATTTCTCTTTGTCAATAGACTTGAATGTATTGATTATCAGAGGAAATACGAGTTGGTATTTTCTTACTCTTACTTTTCATATTTTACCTCATTGGCTTGTTTAAAAAATGATTCAATATAAGATGTGATCAGCAATTGTTATGGTGACAAGAATTCCTCACTGGGATTACTGTATATTTTCACTGCAATCCTCTGAGATTACATAGCAGTCAGGAAAATGGCATATTGCAGAGTGATTTAACAACAATAATGTCACACAGAGTGACAGTACATAAAAAAATCACAATATAACTGAATTGAAATACTGAAAACTCTATTGTGCCTTCATCACATCCAGAGGCAACGGTGCTGAGTTATGACGGCAGCATGTACCTGAAGATCATCATGCCGCTCGCCATGCACACAGAGGCTGAGGATGTGGCATTGCGCTTCATGTCCCAGCGGGCTTATGGGTTGCTCATGGCTACCACCTCCAAGGAGTCGGCGGACACTCTGCGACTGGAGCTTGATGGTGGCCGCGTTAAGCTCACTGTAAACCTCGGTAGGCCGATTAATTATAGATGTCCCTGCCAACCTTTTCCTTACTTTTCCCTTTTATTATCATCTTAATCATGTCTATGTTTATTGTCAGTTTGTCCCTCAGTTACAGCAAAGTTGTTTGATAAAACACAAGTCTTCATTTCAGTCAAGAATGTACAAGCAGACAGTGAATCAATGTTGATTTAGATTGAGAAAACTCTAGTAGAGTAATTATGAGGTGGCTCTAGTTACCCACATTTCTGATTACGTGTCAATATCATAAATGTTAATAATGTCTCAACATCCACATTTCCACTTTGCAATGAACATGGGTTCAAACAGCTGCTGTGCCGCACTGCTCCTATTGATAAAAACAAAGGAGGGGTGATAACACACAATTGCTGTCCTTCTGCTTGTATGTCCTTGTTTGAATTGACGAGTACGATTAGCATGAAAGTGAATGTGTCCACTCATGTTGACTGCCAGAATGCGATTGATTCAGGAAACTGAGGTACAAATACAAGAACTTACATAAGCTAAACAAAGACCAAATCTCTTATTGTGCCATGTATGAGGAGCCATTTCTGTTCCATAGCTAAATACTCTTGGCTCTGCATCATCTTGTCATCATTAATTTCTGGTCCTTCTCTCACCCTTGTTAAAAAACTCCATCTGTAATACTGTCCTTATCCAAACCAAGAGCCCTAACTTACCTGTCTCTGTAAGCTCCAAGGTGGTTCATCCTGCTCTGCTCTTCCCAGTAGTTCACCTCACCTCCCATTTTGTGGAGTTTCCTGAGATGAAAGTGGGATACCTCTGAGTAGATTGGAATCAAAAATAATAAGAGAGAATGTTTTCAAAGAACATGGTGAAGTAAAGGTGTCTGAAAGGCAATCGTAGTGTGGAAAAGGTCAATGAAGCATAAAGACACACTTTTGCAAGATGGATGACTTTTATCGAAGGAGCAAAGACCATTTCCACTAATAAGTGGTGGCTTAAACGCAGACAATTTGATTTATTAAAATTCCATTGCTGTGAATATTAGTTCTCCTGGTAGCTGGAAGGTCACCTTCCAGCTTCCAATACCTAAAGCGTGTACAGATTTGTTCAAAGTACACATTCTCAGCAGAGAGCAGGGGAAGAGCAGAGCAGAGGTGTACCCTCGGATGTGAGAGTTTAAAGCGATACTCTGCCGATTTTACAAAACAACATGATTTTAAAGTCATGTTTGTTTGAACTAGGTCACTGACATTGTTTTTTGGTAAGTTGTAGCATCCTGAAGATATTTGATATTTATTTACCAGGTCTGAAGACTTTGAATGGACCGTTATGGACCCCTGTGCTTGATATGTAAAAAAAGCCTCTAAAGGGGCTTTTTTAGCTGCGGGCCAGATTGCACCCTCTTGCGGGCCGGTTTTGGCCTACAGGCTGCATGTTTGGCACCCCTGCTCTAAAGCTACTCTGCATGAAGTTATAAGTTAAGTTAGATACAAATATGTTAATCATTGCCAAAATGGTTTACTATGACATCTTAACCTGAAACACCTGAATTTTTAAAAAAGTATTTGGTAGAATGTTGTGGGGATATACTTTGTACAACATGCATGAGTGTTTTAAGGAAAAATAGTACCCGCCGGAATTTATTTTACAAAGTATTTCCATAATTCCGGGAATCAACAAGATACATTTAATTAATTTCATTGTGGTGTTCGTTACCATTAACTACTATTTCTCTGCAGTTTGAGAAATAGCACAGGGATCCGTAACTGTCTATTCAAAGGCTAACAGAGCAGGTATGTCGCCAAATATCTAAAGGATGCAATCTTTTTTCATATAATCTAGTTTACATAGAAATAATAATATTTATAATAATAATTTTTGTAAAATCATGCGAGTATCACTTTAAGCCACCACAGAGACCTCCACCTCTACGACTACCACGCACACACACACACACACACACACACACACACATACACACACACACACACACACACACACACACAAACGCACAGCAACACCCTGCCTGCTCAAGACTTAGGAGATGGACCTTTTCATCCCTTCAATGGCCTGGATGTCTGCAGCCCTCGGATCAAACAGTCAGAGAGACCGGCTCACAGCTGTAGTTGCCCACACAAACACAAGCACTAATACACTTTTCACTGGATCTGACAGCCACACACATCACTTATCAAAGCTAATATGGCTACATGCTAATCCATTGGTTGATTCGCATATCTGTCTCCTCACCCTGGCTTTAATGGATTTTTACGGTGAGACATCAACAAAGTAGAGACTACAGCTCAAGCCATGTTTTTCATACCTCCTTAACAAAGAAATTAATAACCAAGCAGCCCTTGAAACAGCAGTAAATGTTCAGCTTCAACTGCTTGCCTCAATCCTTGCTAAAATAAATAATCCTGTTAATGTTAACCTAACCCTAACCCAAAGTCTCAAATGGCTTTACAGGCCCACAACAACAAGAAATTCCCAACCCAGCCCTAAGTTCTCTGAGAAATGAGTAAAAACATCAGCTCAGTGGGGGGCTGTTTTGTCCTTAAATAGATCACACTATGGCTTCTGATTTTCACTTCAAAAAACACTACAGGTTAATATTGTTGGCCCATTATGAAGTTCTAATTGTTGTCCAATTATTGTCTATATTGCCACCACCTCTTTATTGTAGTGAAGCCGGTCCGTGGCTGTTTGTGTCCACTATTCTGTAGCGGTTGACAGCTCGAGACCACAACCCAGCCACATTGCCACATGCACGTGTGGTGTGCAGCTATTAGATGGCAGAGGAGCAATAAAATATTTTAAACTATAAGCTGAGCGCTCAGGACAGTAAGACAGAAACAGTGCCAGAGCTAATAGGGGATTTGGGTTTTTTAGCAGGGTTCTTCCTTCACCATGCTATCCCACCCAAATACAGGCAATACAGCTTGTTTAACAGTAACATGCGGTGCTTTTGTTGCACCATTTGTATTGTGTAGTACACAGTTGGGTCTTGTGGCTGGGATGTGCAGATCACCCTTTACTGCCATTTCAACTGTTGGGTTTCGTACACCCAAAGTACAGCAGAAGGCAAGTGCATCTCAAATTGCCAAGAATGTAATGACTAACCCCTCTTCCCTTTTGTTCAGAACAAAATGCTGCCCGACTTTTTTTAGTGATTACAAATGCATCACCCCAATACTAAGAAATCCCAAATTTCTTTATAGAGCCAACTTGTCTTCTCCTGTGCTTTGAGAGTATTGGGTTGGAAGGAGGCATTGAGTGAGGTGGATTTAAAGGAAAAGGGTGATCTTGACTCAGAGTCTGTCCCCGGATGGTGGCCCCAAAACAATGCTTGGTTGTCTGCAGAATGTACCTTGAAGGATGTAAAAATGTTTTTTTTCTCTTTTATCCTTTCTTCTCTCTCTCTTTTTCTCCCTTTCCTTTTATTTGATCTCACCATTTCACTCTCTCTCCTGCCAGATTGTATCAGGATAGACTGTAGCCTCAGTAAGTGGTTCTATCCATTTTTCTGATTAAAATGTATCTGTCTATCTTGTGTTTATTCTGTGCAATGGCCCTCTTCTGCTCAACCCTGATTTCATGATGAGTGACACATCTCTCATTACCTCATACAGCTTTTCCACATATTCTTAAATAATCATGCACTTTTTTTCGACCTGTGCCTCTTGCTCACAATTGCATGTTTCTTCCCACCTCTAATTAATGTGTGAACAAGTTGTATTATTTTCCCTGCATATGTTCTGTCATTTTAATTTCCCATCTCTTTCTAGCAGCAATTTAATTCACGTTTCACTTGCATAATTATCAGGATTTTTTGTTCGTCCATCATCACAGCTCACCCACCACACTGCTATGATATTATTTCATTGTCCTTCTCCTGCTTATTACCCATTCTACTCATTTTCCTGTCAGCCTTCTCCAAAGCGCATTCAGAAAAGGGCGAGTTGACAATCCCTGTTGGATGTTCCTATTTTCTATTATGCAGCGCTGAGTCTCGGTTGCACTTGGCTGCACACACAGGTGTTTCTTGTTTTGAATGTGGGACATCAAACTGTAGTTTTGCCCCCCCAGAAAGCTAATTGCCTATCCACTGAGAGACGGCACCACCTGGTGTGTGCTTGTTTTCAGAGCAAGCTAATGTTTTTCTGCACCATGCTGACAGAATGATAGCAAACTGTTAGTTCTATCATTGCTACTGATAATTGAACTAGCCCTGAGGTAAGTGCTGCCAGCCATGGTGACAAAAATTGAGAAAACCTGATTGTTTGCCAAGTGTGTTTGCATCTCTGTGAGTGTTTTTGAATCTCAGTGATGTACCCAGAAGGATAGAAACATGGGGATTTGATTTAGAACCCCAGTCAGTACACAATGATTTGAAAAGGCATAAAAAGGTAGTTTTAATTCTGCTTTAAACATAAGTTATCTAGATAACAAACAGAAATGTCATGTCACAACGCAAACGAAAAAATAAACAACACCTTTTTCACTCCCGGTCAATTCAATTCAACTCTGTTTGGATTGCGCCAATTCACAATTGAGCTTATCTCAAGGCACTTTACACACAAAGCAGAAACCCAATGTTCCCCATGAGCAAGCACTTGCTACAGTGGCAAGGAAAACCACCCTTTAAACAGGTTTGGTTTAGAGAGAGAGAGAGAGAGAGAGAGAGAGAGATAATAGTACTGATGTAAACATGACTAATGATGTTAATCCAAATAGAATGCATGGGCTTCTAGCTGGACAGGGTCTTCATCTCAACAGGACACGCTGCCACAAGAACCTGCGAGACAAGCGAGCACAGCAAACTCCTGGGAAAAAATGAAGTTGCAGTAATGATACATGGATTTGTACAGATAGAGAGGGGAGGAGGAGAGAGGAGCTCAGTGCATCATTGAAAGTCCCCCAGTCTAGGCCTATAGCAGCATACCTCGGGGCTGGTCCAAGGCAGGCCTGGCCTGGCCTAACTATAAGCTTTATCAAAAAGGAAGGTTTTAAGCCTACTCTTAAAAGTAGGTGTCTGCCCCCTGGACACAATCTGGAAGATAGTTCCATAACAGAGTAGTGTGAAGGCTGTCCTCCTTTTGAAATACTAGCAACCACAAGTAAGCCTGCATTCTGGGAGTGCTATGTCTAGTGGGGCAATAGGGTTATATTAGCTCCTCAAGGTATTTAGAGCATTGAAAGTGAGGAGGATGATATGAAATTATATTCTGGACTTTACCGGAAGCCAGTGCAGTGCACAATGGGCGTAATAATGACAATAAAGAATCTTAATATGATCTCTTATCCTACTGTTTGTTAACACGTTTAGCCTGATAAAAATGAATTACAATAATCCAGCCTAGAGGTGACAAATGCTTGAACTAGTTTTCTGCATTATTTCTAAGCACTTCTAAGCAGGTTTAAGCACTTTGGAGCAAAGATACATTGGTATACTTATGGTTATTATATAGGTTTATAGTCATCATTGTCATCATCTGAAGGCCCTCATGGAAGTAGTAACACATACATTAGTAGTATGTAAGTGTTTACTTCACGCGTACCACATCTGTTCTATGCTTGTGTATGTGTCACATTTCTGAAACTGTCAGGCTTTATGTGCAATCAAAAAAGGCCCTGTGGGATATTGAAGACAAATTATCCAATATATCCGTTGTGTGACACACATTAATATGACAATGCCCCTGCCTGAACACTAGATGTCCTAAAAGTACAGGAAATGACAGTAAGTGCTTTTGATGCTATTTCTCCCTAAGGGCAGTCACAAATGGACGGTACAAATAGATCCAACCTGAGGACTTGCTACTTTTCACACATTCTAGGTAGAATAATAAGTATGATGAAAATGTTTCTTGAAATATGAATGTGTTCATTGGTGCTTCTCACTGCAATAATAGATTTAGAACTTGAGGTCTCAGTGGTTATGCGAGGAATGTTTTTTTTAACCTCCAAAGTCTTTGGTTGACTGGTCATCTGTGTGTGTGTGTGTGTGTGTGGGGGGGGGTTTGGACTTAAGGTACAAAAATACAGGGTTCAAAAACCTTCATACCGACCTTATAGACAGGGTTTTTCCTTTATAACTCCAGCTCTTCAATGTGAAAGTGACAGGGTCATATTGCTTTAATGGATTTCATGGGTTGTTAAAACTCAAGATCAGGCGCTCTGATCGGCCAGTCTGAAACCATTACAGATACAATTTCTTAAGACCAGCTAATGAGAATTGTGGCCAGTTATATGTGAGTTAGCAGTGGTTTTGTCTCCCCTTGACCAGAATCAAGAACACAGCAGTGAGTTGTGAAAAGATAGCTTACTAAGAATTTAAAGCAGTCTTAATAAAATATCAGATTTTAACATTTCGACTTTTGACATCTGAATTGCTTGGTGAGGTTCAGCAAAGTACTGGATCAGCCTCCTGTGTTCATTGCAGAGTTTTGTGACCTCATTGTCCACACGTAATGTGGCTGGGTATGATGCTGAGTAGAGCCATGCCCTTCAGCTCCGCTCAGGTCAGGCTGTCAGGATGATGACATCTGTTTGGAAGTTGGCCTTTCAGCACCCAACAACACCTTCACTTAATAGTGGGTGCGATGAGATTTGGCGTGACATATGTTGAGCGTGTGGAGCACCAGCATTCCGTCTGCCAATGCCTTACCCTTTGGCCGGTCCACCTGCGACTGCTCACTCCACACACAGTGCACCATGGTGTGAATAGAGAGGGAAAAAAATCACTGATTACCATTCCTATAGTAAGTAACAACAACCCTCTGGAATACCTCTGTATTGCTCTCCTTTGAGTTATAGTGCTTTGAGTTCATCAAAACTCATGTTTGGAGTAGATCAACCATTTGTTCATCTTTCACTCTGAGGTTATCAATGTGCATTGGAATTTCCATATACATAAATATTTGACTGACTTGGAAAGCATATGTGAAAATGTGTAGATATTTAAAAAGTTTAAAAATGATCATGGATGATTATGAGGGGCATGTTAGTTTGTTCTACTCTACATTAGTTGTATTCTCTCTTCTTTCATCCTTGTCTGGGACAAATGCCATTGCTCTTTGCTTTATAGTCCACAGGTTGCCATGTTAAATAAAGACTAAATCAACAAGTGCCAAACATTTGACTCAAGTGGGAACTACAGCTTTTACCAAGCTGCCAAGAGCCTTGAAATTTAATATATGCCACATACATGACCACTTTGAAATTGCCTGCAGTAATTCTATGTCTGATATAAACAGTTTCAGTTTATTTTAAAGGTTGATTCAGAGGGCTTTTAAAAAAAAATATCCTCATTTTCTTCAGAGGTAATACACCAATCACAAAAAACTAAATAGCCTGTCCATACCCTACTGAATGTGGCAGAATTGTGAAATTAATTACACAAATACATCAGTGCTGACTGATATAAAAGTTATTGGGTTGAAATTGTCATAACAGAGAATTGCTGAGAGCCTAGAGCCCTATGCCCTATCTCCAAACACCCCACACACACAAATGGTGGTTTCAGCTCTGATGGCAGCCCTTTGATTTGCTTTTGATGCAATATTCTCTTTTAATTGGATTTCTATTGATGCAGTTTGAGTAACTCATGGTTTCAATTTTCTTTTATTTGACACGGTGGCTGGTGCTCATTCTAGAAACAGTTCTTCATCCTTAATTTGTAATCTAGCACACTTCTGATTTGTTAGATTGTTTTTTTTCACTGTGTCTGACTTTAAAAATTCAATATTTAGTCATTGTCATTTTATGATATAAAGTAGGGGAATGAAAGTCCTTTTCACATATGTAAGGAATTGACCTATGTGGTAAATAATGTGAGTTGTGTTGGTGATAAAGCATATCTTGTTTGTATGTAAGGAACTCAAGCCAAGGGTATTTAGAATGGGAATTTTAAAGTTTCAATTCTCTGTTTAGGTATGGGGAACACCATGCCATCCTGTGTGGATGATGAATGGCGGTGCACTTTGCCATTGCACTGCCAATTAACAATTTATACCAGGGGTGGGGAATCTGCGGCCCCCAGGCCATTTGATCTGGCCTGCGGGACAATACATAAACACACAAAAAATAGACTTAAACATTTAATACTTCAATACTTGGATTTAAATAATTTCAAATGATTTCTGTCTTTCCGGGCCAAGGTCAGAGTCATTGAACACAACAGAGCGTAGCTATTGTCACGTGTCGTACCTGCCACTCGTGATTGACAGGTAGCGGAACATGGCCACGAAGAAACGAAAAGTTGATGCGGAATGTCGTTCTTTCCAAGACAATAAGGATAAACGACTACTTTTTTGTGGAAGCGAAAGGCAAACATGTTTGTGGGGATGCGCTGGCTGTTATGAGAAAGGTTAACGTCGAGCGTCATTGCAGCTCGAAACATGCTAACCTGGAGGAGCTGAAAGGTCAAGCACGCTTGGATAAAGTTGCCGGAGTTTGGGTGCTGAACACGCGGGTTTATCCAAACCGAGAGCTGACCAGGACAACGCGATGCATGCCAGCTTCGTGGTGAGTAAGCTAAACGCGAAAATGCTAAAATCTCATGGCGAAGTTGAATTTGTGCAAGAGTGCCCCATTACCGCCGCGGAGCTGCACGCGCCCCAACAAATTAAGCTGTTTCAAAGTGTAGGATTACTGACATTGCACAAGACATCGAGAATTCATTGAAAACATGAATTGAATGGTCATTATCCTGATATTTCAATTAAGTCAAAAACTCCCTATAAATACGTGAAAGGATAGGAAAAAGGTTCCCCACCCATGATTTATACCAAACACAGGCAACACATGTAGATGTGAGGTACATTTTCCAAGATTCCAATCACACGTATAGAGTTGAGTTAAATAATTTAATATCTACAACCCTGTGTATCTAAAATGCCTTAAGATATGCATATCTTCCCCAGTTGGATCTTGATTTAATTTTCTTAATCTTAGCATGTTTTGTTCCTTGCATGTTACAGTGGACATGAACCAAATGTGCAAGGCACAGCCTCCCAAATGCAGCTAGTATTGAAACTGGATGTGGGAATGTACACATGCAAAATTTATCAATAATGATAATTGGCAGATGCTGAAGCTCCTAAAATAATTTCCTAGAGAAAAAAAGCAGCTCCCAGTTAAGAAATCTAATGAAAATAAATGTTCTTGTTGCTTTAAAATGTTTTCCAATAATTATATATATGAATGGTAGCAGTTCCAAGTACTCACCAATTAATGGCTCTAGGGCAAACTATAATCCGATTCTCTGTTCAACCACCTAGAAATGTCTATTCTCCACTGTTGGAGCGAGTAGATAAAGAAGTTGGGAGCAGTTGGGAGAATGGTATGAGGGAAACGTGTATTGACAAAGCGGTGGTGGGGCCAGGGTTTGAGTCTGATGATGGCTGACAGACAAATGAGTGGAAAGAGAATGAGAGAAAGAAGAATCGAGAGGGGATCTAAGTAATACTAAAGGAATGAGGGAGAGATCTAACAATGATGGCACCGTGCCTTCCGGTTTTTCTCTTTCTATTTACACCTCTTTGTCCTCTCTCTCTGAACATGAGACACCCGAGGCAATCTGCCCACCCAACCTGACCAGGCAGGAAGATCCCTCCTTGCTTCCTCAGTCTTTGCCTAAAACAAATTTTCCATTTTTCAACTTGTATACTTGTGGAGATTTCGATGGCAGACATTAAGCATTTCTGCAGTGGTTCCTTGTAGTCTTGTCTAGTGTTCCCCGTGGAACCTACTGCATCTAGTAAGGTAAACCTTTGGTTACATTAGGGCATCGAGGAGGCTTATTGTGCTTCAGCTTTACCACCACTCGGCAAGTCGGATAAATACAGTGTTTCACCCTAGACAGCCTGCGATCAGCCGTACATTCAAGAAGTGGTTTTCTACACAACAGTTTTCTCAGTTCGGCATTAGTTGTTCTTTTCTGTATTTCTTTTTTATTTATTATCTGTTGTGTGTTTTATCTTCTGTGAACTACAGGATGCTTGAATTCACTCAAGGAGATGAATAAAGTACCTACAGTAACGTGCAAGTGGGCCCTTTCCCTGTGTCCCAAAGCACTGGTTTGATTCCTTGCTCCCCACTGTGGTCCTGTGAATCAAAGCCATTATTTTTACTCTGAGGGGAGAGCGTCGATCTTATCATATTAAGGGTTATAGAAATAGTCACAGGAGAATGTCATATTTTTATTGTCATGTGGGAAATAAAAACAATACAGCAGCTATAAACATTGAAATCTGATCCAATAATGTTGACAGTAAGTGACGTCGCGTCATGTGACACTTGAGCAGCAAGGATATTTTAGTGCTCTTAAATTGTAGTTCTTGGGTTGTTTGGTTTCTCTTACCCGCTTCTTTTCCTTTTACGTGAGGGAAACGTGGAAACAAGTGAAGTGCTTTGCGTAGCAGGGGATGAATACCTGATGCAAAGCTTGAAATGAAATGCATTGTAAAGTTTTGCGTTCTTCTCAAGTATAGTAGCACCAAAGACTTTTCGATACAAAATGTCCCATACCATACCTACCATAGCTGTCAAAATCAATAAGATCTCATAGTATATGGAGGACAGGACATTTGTGTGGAATCGCCTCCTCGCTGGTGTCCCCTCAGTTCATGATCAGGCTGCTTCCTTTCAGCCCAAGTGGCTGTGGTGGTGAGGTTAGATGTGGACTCATTACAGGGACTCTAATGAGAGAACCAGTAGAAGCCTGGAGCTGTCTGCCCCCATAGTCTCATGCAGGACTGATGGCTATCCCTTGGGACCATGCCTTTCTGGCACAGTATGCTGGGGAAATGTAGTCCCAATCATGAATCTGCAATTTCTCCAGGATTTCTGAAAATTGAGGGGGGGGGGAAACGCTGAAAGAGGGGGACACTGACATAGAGAGAAGCGTGGGATTGTAATAAAAAGAAGGGTGAGGACAGGAGTATGAAAGGAAAGAAGCACAATGATTTTTTTGAAGTTTTAAAACTCTGTAGGGAAATATGTGATTAATTTCTCATGTTGTGACACTGCTGTCTGCTCTTACAATTTGCAGTATGCTCCTGACATCCTCCTGACTCTAATTTGTCCTCCAGCGGTGGCCATATGCAATTCCAGAAGCTATCAGCGACGCTTATCTTGTCACTGATGCTAAACCACCGCCACACCTCTCCTGTGCAAGGGCAAGAACAGTGGGAGAGAGAGAGCATGTGGCCTTCCGTCGCAAGCGGTGAATACAAATGTGTGTGGGTGCATTTGTGCACATGTCTAACACACAGAGGACAACGAGGTAGACATACTCAACCAATCCACAGGCATATGTATACACACAGTGGCACATGCTGCCTCGTTGCTGTAATTGACATGGGGGTCAGAGCCGCAGCCCCAGATAATCATTGCTGGGGGCAATAATCTGTTTGCGCATCTTCTTTCTCTCCTTCTTCTTCCTCTTCTCCCCCGCCCTATCATGACCAAACACTTTCACAAACTTCACTTCTCAGCCTTCTGTCTTTCTCGGCTCCGTTTCCGATGCGGCACCATGTGAGCAATGTTTTGGATGTGGCCGCAGGAGGGCAGTTGCTGTTGTCAGCATGCAACAGTGTCCTCAACTGACAGCCACCCCTTTCCACCCCCTCATCCCTCCCACGAACACACACAGATACATCCGTTAACCTCCTCTACCCTTCCCCAAGAGACAGCTCAATCCAATGTGCAAAAAGCTAACAGTACAGCAGGGATGTCCAAACTTTTTTCACTGAGGGCCACATACAAAAAAGTGAAGTTGCGTAGTTATCTCTCAAAGAGACAGAGCATTTAGTTGTGGTACAAGCTGGTCTTTGCCTTGTAGGCTCTTGTTCAGTGTGTAAATATGATCAGGGAGATCAACTAAAAAAGCCAAGTCTGCCAACCATAGAGGGTCACTCAGCTGATGAAGAGGTCGGTCCTTCTCTTTCAAAAAACGGTGGATTTCCGATTTCTTGAGGTCCCCGTTTTCAGGATCGACATCAGATAAGAAAGCTTGAAATTCTCTGTGGTAGAGCCCACGTGCTCGAATTATGTTGACAGTTTTCACAACAGTGTTCATCACATCGCCAAGCTGGAATGTCTTGGCACAGAGGGCTTCTTGGTGGATGATACAGTCAGGCATTTGAACAGCCTCCCCTCCACTCTCAGCTCACTCACACTGTGCGGTGTCTGTGGCATCTGTGATGGTGGCATTAACTTCTGTGAAGAAATATTAATTTTCCCACCCCGTCTGAAATGTTCTGCACTCACTTGCTATGAGGCCCGCAATTACCCTGTGGGCCGTAGTTTGGACACCCCTGCAGTAGAGCAGGAGGAGCTACAGGACAGGTACATTGCAGCATGCAAAGAATGGTATATACAAATAAGGCAGGTAATAAAGGGAGGTAAAATCTTTACAAGACAGAAAACACAATGTGAAGCAAGATAGGAATGAGGAGAGGGATGAGGGAGAGTGATAGATGGAGGAAGATCCTCATGCAGTTATTTTGTTGTGTTTTCATCAACGCTATCTCCTCATATCTTTCCATCTTGCCGACAGCCGCCTTTTAGACAGCTTGCATACATGCACACAGACGTGCTTGCACACACACAGCTTTTCATTAGATTGGTTGTGATGGCTGTGCTCCTTTGAGATAGAAAATATGATATCTTAAGATAGGAGTCAAATAGCATTATTGCCAAAAGGTTGGATCCTGATAGCTCTGCAGAGCAACATAAATCCTGTCTCTTTCCATAAAAACACTTTAAATTCTGCAGGCTTATTAAAGTAGTGCTGTTATCTGCTGTTATATTTAAAGAAAAAAATGACGTCCACAGTTACAGGTCATGAATCATAAAATGGCTCCGCTAGTTCTCAGAATAATTTTTAATTATGAATAATTTGCATAGTACTGCATAAAAACATTACGTTTTTAGCCAGATCTATCAGAAGTAGCTTGAAATTTAATCTCAAATTTGTTCTGTCTGGTTGGCGAGTAATTTTGGGGGAGGCTGTGTTTACAATCCCCAAAGAACAGATAAAATAGGCTACATATGCTTATTATGACTTATAATGTATGGATACATTGTGGACAGTTATTCTTTTGTGTGCTACAAGTCCAATAATGTCAAACTATGTGGCTGTTACTGTCCCTAGGGTGCTTTTGTTTACATCATGACCACACATTAGGTTGCATCAGATTTAGACAGAAAATGTGTTAATAATGCATCCTGCAGAGGCAAGACGTGGATAATTGAAATATACTTGCAGTGGGAAGAGATGTATATGTACATGGTAGATAAAGATTTCCAAGTACCATGCAAACAACCTGTTCCATGCATCCATGTGTGTTTTGGGCAATGAGCAAAGCTTAAACCCACAGCGATTGAATTTCCTGAAAATAGGCCCCAGAGCTCTTCAGTTAAAGCCTTGTGTGTCTGGAAGGGAATAGTTCAAAATCTCTTTCACCGTCTATCATTATTATAACAGTTCAGATTGTTAACATATACGGTATATGTTGTCACTGCATGATTCTGTTCTCCAATGTGATTCTTTCTTGCCTGTATAAATAAGCTCCTTGTTGATTCTCAATAGGACATTGGAAACTCTAATCAGAAGAAAATTAGAATTGACTTCCCGACTTATACATCTGGGTTTCTCATAATAAATGCAGTCAAAATCACCTGAAGGTCTTTTGAAGTTGTTTTAAGTAGCAGTCCTTTCTTAGCTGCTGCCCCCAGTCTTGTCTCCATCTCCCATGGGAGAAGATGAGCTATGATCAGCAAATAAAGTGGCAGTTCCCCTTGTTGTAAATTGTAGTAGTTTTGGACTCAGCTTCCCTTAAGGATCTGCTGATTCTGTCAAAAACTTCTTGTAGCTTTAATTATTTCTCTTCATTCCCACTGAGCAAGTGCACCTATTCACTTAAGTGTGCAAGTGCACATTCATTATCCTGCACCTTACCTTACAGTCAATGTCCCAAATTAGATGTTCCTCTTTCACTCCTTTGATTTTAAATTGTGTGAGGAGGTCTGATCCGATGAGATTTATTTAAGTGTGGACAAAATAAATTACCTGACCTGATTCTCCTTTCCTTAGCACTACCTTTTGTACTCACACATCCATCCATCCATTCTCCATACCCGCTTATCCTTTCAGGGTCTCGGGGATGCTGGAGCCTATCCCAGCAGTCACTGGGCAGGTGGTCAGACATCTCAGTCACACTCCCATTCACACCCAAGGGCAATTTAAAGTTTCCAATTCACCTAAGCTACATCTCTTTGGGGGTAGGAGGAAACCGGAGAACCTGGAGGAAAACCCATGGAACCCACATTCTTGCTGTGAGGCAACAGTGTGAGCCAAAATGATATAAAATGGAAATATACATTATATGATGCATTTCCACACTCACCCACATAACAGAATCTAACATATGTTAATAAGATACTAAATCATCTTTTGGCAAGAAGTGTAGCAAATATCCCTTAGTGAGGAGGGAAGGGAGACACAATATTAGATTCATGTTTTGATAAATCATAAAATACTCACACATGGGATTGAAGGAGAACATTTGATTGAATTTAACTCAGTCTCTGCCTGTTTAGCCAAAGCTGAGCAGAGCTGCTCTGTGTGCTGTTTCTCCCTGTTTCCATATGGGCTTGTGGGTTTTTTCTCGCTAATCAAAATTCCTCCCACGCTCAGACATGCATGATAGGTATTAGCAATCGTTATGTGCCAAGCTCACCATTACGGCTTGTTGCTGTGATTAATATTAATTGCCTGTGGCTGGGAGCAGGTCTGTACTTTAATTTTTCCAACTACAGCTGGTTGCAAACTCCCATGAATAATCCCTGTGCCATAGGTTGCGCTTGGTGTAGTCCAGGTTGAGTCATCAGCTCACTTTATCTCACCCCATAATATACAATGACGACTTAAATCTCCATCCGGAATGAACAGGGCTGGAAGAGGTTTTGCCCCCTGTAACACCTGGCACTACAATCCATGACCGCTGATGATGGGACGAGAATGTTCACCGAAACGCATCACCCGTCAGTTTCTGATTAAAAGTAGGCTCAAAGATAGTCACCTGCATATTGGTAGTCATTGTGTGAAATGTACAGGAAGGCCCCGCCTAAAAAAAGTGAAACTTCAGCAGGCATTTTCGTGTATATTTATCAGTTTTTGAAATTCTAGCAACTGTTTACAACAGCATACTATGATATGATTATGATAATTCCATGAATAAGCTATGGAGCATGACATGCCTCAAATTTAAGCGATAAACATAGATTGCTTGGCTTTTAAGCACATTTTAGCTGTCACAAACATTCTTTGTTCCACTGCTGTCAGAGATTGCTTTTGTGTATTGTCTTTGTTTGTAAAACGCAGTGATAAATCACAACGTGTGCAAATATAAGCCTCTGTAAGTACTGCAAAGAATATTAAGGGATCCCTCCCTTCCCTTTGTGTTGCATGAGGGATGCGATGCACATCTTTCTGCACATGGCTTCCTCACTCTGCCATTAGCTTTTCTAATGAACGTGGGTAGCATATGAGAGTGGCAGCAGCTTTCGGTGCACCAGTGTTGTGGCTCCAACGGCCAGACAGCTAGTCGACTAAAGTAATCAACTGTGAAGGTTGTGAGGAGCAAACAGCTATTAACCTCCCAAACACAGGGCATCATCACTGTCTGCAGCGGAGAGAGTGGAGAGTTTGGGTATGTCAGTGTCATTATGTGGGTGTGTGTGTAGCAGATATGTTTGTGTGGCCACTTTATTACTTAGAAAGGGGGGATGGTGTATGATCCTGTTTGTGTGTGGTGGGAAATGTGAGTCTGCGACACGTTTTCATAGCAGTGACAGTCATCTTCTCCAGTGGGTGAGGGGACTTTGTGTCTTTAGCAGCAGCCTCTGCTTCAGTTTGATTGGCAGGTGTGTGCGCTAATATGCAGTGGAGCATGCACTATACTGTATATGCTGGCCTTGACTACTGAATAGAGTTGTTTGTGTGTATATATGAGTGTGGTTGTGTGCTTTCAGACTGCACACATACTTCTCAGGTGCTTGCATCTATTTACACATGTTTGCGGACAAACCAGACCTTGTATCTCTATTTATCAGCCCGTCCTGTGTGATCTTCGCTCCCACTCCTCCCATGTGTTGGTACAGTATGACTGTTCTTGTCGTGCTCTGGCCTGTAACTGCTTGTTTGATGTGCCACCATGTCAGCTGGTGTGATGCCATGCTGAACCAGTCCATCTGTTCCAAGCCCGGGGCTGGCACAGGGGAAAACACATTGGAGGCAGGCACGAGGAAAGGGCATTGGACCTGGGGCTTGGCAAGGCGTGACATCCAGAACTTCTACAAAACATTCCAGGACACAAAACAAGGGTGTGATGGAGTGTGAGGGTGTATTTGTTTTCCGCTGAGACTAGAGGAGTGAATGCACTTACAGTTACACTTTGGAGATCATTTATACAGAAAGAGGGGGAGAGAGAGAGAAAGAAGGAAGGTTGTATTATTATTACAGTTCACACTGTACAGAAAAGTACAGGAGAGCGTTTAGCAAAACTTCAGGGTTGAGAAATTTGCATCGTGATGTTTTAAGTACCACAAATGGAAGGTTTTTAATGGAAATCAAACACTAATTAGTTTAAGATGTGGGTCAATGACAAACACACAACCGACTTCTTGTGAGAAATATGATGTATCCCCTTGTTTAATTTCACTTCAGTTGCATTTGCTGTGATCTAAAATAGATTATTTTTATATTGGAATTGAGTTTGGGTGTAGACATGTAGGGTTATGTCTCAGTATGTAGCAGATATGATTAATGTAAGGGTAAAGGATTCAGGTCAGGAATGTAACACTGAAGGTGAAGCCCCCCAGAGAATGAATGTAGGTCCTAGAGAGTCCTTCAAGAGCAGTATGTGTTAGAGAACATTAGTGTAACCTTGACTTGAGTTTAATTAGGAGTGTGTGTGTTCCAGAGCACACCAAGGGTCCTTTTCCCAGAGATGGGAAATTAGATGATCTGTATTCCTAGTTTTTGTACATTTGAGTGGAAGGGTAGCATTCAGCTGATTGCACTTGAAAGGAAATTGTGAGGCTCTGTTTAAGTTTACTGTAGTATTTGGTTACTAGTATACTAACTAGCCATACAATACCAACTATAGCGTTACACACAAGATAAAAAAGACAATTATTTACGTGCATTGAGTTCCATGCCACAATATGTGTGTTTTCAGGAAAACAATTTCTTGATTTGTTATGAAAACATGCATTTCTTGGCACAGCACTCATTTCCAATCCAAATCCCTGGTGTTGCGCCTGGTGCTCCAGAGGCCGTTCATTGTATGGGCACAACAATTTTGAGGCTAAAGAGAAAGTCATGAAATAGGAAAAGGCTGTTGTGTGACAATAGAAAAAGAAAAGGTGTGTGTGTGTGTGTTTGTGTTTGTGGGAAAGTGGGGGTGTCGACAAGGAGTGGTGATGTTCCTCTTCATTAACAATGCCAAGGAGCCATGCCAAGAGCACAGATGGCAAAGAGAGAGAGGGGGCAAAGGGTTGGCACAGAAACGGCAACGCACAAACACGGCATTTGCACATTATCAAGCTCAAGCCTGCATAAAAACAGACATCCTTAAAGCTGAGTGTATTCTATGTGTCATGTTAATGCCCATAAAATACTGAGCAGTTATCAGAAACACACACACATACAGAAAACACTCCAGCAGATGTGGTCAAGATTACGCATTTGGCCGTCCTGACACTGACTCTCTCCCTTTATCTTTCACCACATCAACTCCTAAACTCACCTACATACGAATACACTCCCTCCCTCTCTCGCTTCTCCCCTTACTCTTTTCTCCAGCGCTGGGTATGCTATAACAAAAGATCCAAATTAAAATTCTACTAGCTTTTTTGAAAATTGTCCCTCATCTCTTTCTCTCTCAATGTACTTATCGCTTTCACACACACACTCATGCCCCCAATGGTCCAATTAGGAACACTGGTGTGTCGGTACAGCCGGAAATCAGGGCAGCATGTGTGTGTGTCGTATCTACACACCCATAGTTGGATAAGTTGGAATGACTTTTTATTCCAACTTAATGGGCGAGCCGTGTATAGTACCTACAAAAGTACGAAGCAAGAAAGGAACGTTATCAGTTCATGTCTATAGTGCACTTTAGATATTCCTACCACCTCCCCATTCTCGTAAATTTGAAAATGCTGGGTAAATTATTTGTGCATAATGAAACACCCTAAATATATGCTGTAACATGTTGGAAGCGCTCAACAACACCACAGTCTAACTGAATTTAGTGCATTTCAGGACAAATGGTGAGCAGGAATCTTATGGAGACTCCCCTTAGATGCTGTCACTCTCCCCTTTTTGTCACATGGATCCACATAAAAGCCAGGGATTACATTTCCCGCTTGTCAGCATCAAATTCAGTTATTCTCCTCCCATGCTTCTCTGCATAAAAATTCCAATCATCTGCTTCCCCTCGGCTCGTCACCTTCCCATCCTGCTCGTGTCCTCTTTTCCTTGGCGATGCATCCAAATCAGCATCCTAGCCATCTCCTCAGTGTGGGGCTGCTGAGCTGAGAATGAACAAGAGCGGAGCCTGGAGTGTTTCTTCTTGAACCCATTTTAATTGGACTGCAGTCCCCTGCTATATTTCTGTTTCTCTCATGGGTGTGTGTGTGAATGCATGGATGTGTGATTCTGTGTTACTTTGCAGAAAGCTGTGACCTCAAAAGTCCTGAGCAATAGATCATAATTATGTTCTCACACAGGGAATTGGAGTCACACACATACAACTGGCATTCTTGACAGTATTCCATCCATGAAGTTGGCCGGTAGATGGAAGGTTGTGTTAAATCTCGTACAAGAGAATACAGCTGAAAATGGTGCTTCAGTATTATGGAACTCAATTAAAATATGTAGCTTAGGTTGCCCTGTTTAGTTGAGTCAGTATTGAGAACAAAAAGGCTGAAATGGCATATTCAGGGCAGTGTGTGGAGATATATTCCTATTCAGTGATGCACTTATTACCCCCTCCAATGAGGTTACGCTTTGACCCTTGTTGGATTACTATAATACTACTACAATAGTTAGCCTGATGGTGGCACTGTAACGACCACGATTACATTTAAGCCTATAATTTTTGAACCATAAGCCATATATTGAAATTATTTTTCCCTTTTAGTCTTTGTACCTATACATATATATATTAGGCCCACTTGCGCTTAACTACATTTTCTGGCTTTTTTTTTCTTTCTTATCTTTCATTTCGGTCAATTGGCACACAATTTTTCATGTAGACTGTCTGAATTAAGCCAAACAAAACTTTTGCTTTGTTTTTTGGTTATATTCTTTACAATTTAGCTAAAATTGGCCCGTAAACCTGAGTCAAAAGTGCTATATCTAGTGAATGAATTAGTTTATTGTTTCAAAATGTGGCCGGCATATGCTCAGACGCACACTACCTATACAAGGAAACATGAATATATTAATCTAATTTGTAACTGAATTGGTTGATGGTTTCTTTGTTACATTTCATCATTGAGAATCAGAGTCATAATTGGGGGACTGTTGGGCTTTACAGAGAACTCTAATGCCCCTCTAGTTTAAGTCTATGGTGGTTGATTGTACACTATCCATTTGGATTGGTGCATAAAGTGGCCTGTTGGATCAGACACGTCATCTTATTCTGCAAGCAGATCTAGCAATCTCTGACCCTTTGATTTGCCCCCACACAGACACATATCCTGCAGTTGTATCCCTGACCCCAACATAAGCTCATGCAACCCTGACAAACTGCTGCCTTCAATTGCTTGCCCTCATCCCTGACTGTGTGAATCATGCAGAGTTCTGCCATTTGCTGTTGTTGCAAGAGTAGTGGAATTGCCAGATGCTGCCTGTGGCTCCATCATGCTGTGGAGCTGTTAGTTTAGACAGTACACCAGCCAACAGTGATCTTTCTTTTCAGCAGGCCGTGAGCCCTCTGGCCAGAATAAGAGTACTACTTGAGGTTACTTATAAGTGTTTCAACCATGTCAACTTTATTTCATGTCAACTTCATTTCTATAGCGCAATGTCAAATATAATCTGGTCTCAATATATTGTATATAGAAAGACGAGGAAAAACTCCTGAAAAAACTTCAACGCAGCAAGACCCAAGTGATGATGTCTCGAATAATTGTGAACTTTGCTGTGTGTCTGTCATGTGTTTGTAAAAAGTTATAAGCATAAATAACAAGCCAAAAATACAGGCGAGCTTTAACGTTGCTGGTTAACGGGTTATTGTAAAAGAAGAAACCTCGGAAGAGGCAATACCAAGAGAGAGCCCCCCTCTATGAACGGCTGGGTGTGCAATAGGAACTTCCAGTGGGAATATACAAAAAATAAACAAATACATAAAATAAAGCATGCAAAGCAGCAAACACAAACAGTCATGCTTAATAATGTCAGAAAAGATCACTGGGTGTGATCCAAGGAAAGGTGGTCCTGCATGAAGCATGGAATCTCAATCAGTAGCTCAGACAGTTTGCCAACCCATGTGAGCCAACCTAGCCTAGCGCCTACTTCCCAGGTAGTTCCCGAGCAGATGAGAAACAAGGGCGGGTGGGTGACCAGGGCCCAAGATTATGTCAGCTTAAGTGAATCCACTCCCCGTCATGTTATTACTCACATTCCTTGTGACACGGGCTGATTAAATATTATAACTCATTCTAAAGCCTTGCTCTTGCTTTAGAAGTGGCTTAATAAGAGCAGTGGAGTAATGGGATCTACAAAAAAATATCAGGCACATTGTGTGCACAAAAATCTGTGCACAAATTTGTTAGATCTAGATTCGATTATTCTAATTCATTTCAAGACTCTCCAGCTGCACGTGTGTTGAGAAAAACTGGAAAAATATCTCCCATCTTGGCTTTGCTTGCTTTGTCTTCCAGAATAGAATTTAAAATCCTCCTGCTCTCTTGTCAAAGCTCTTTATGGTCAGGCTCCATCATACCTCAAATAACTCATAGTACCCTGTTACCCCACTAGAACCCTGGGCTTTCAGAATGCAGGCTTACTTGTGTTTCCTGGAATCTCCAAAAGTAGAATGGGAGGTAGAGGCTTCAGTTATCAGGCTCCTCTCTTGTGGAACTATCTTCTACAGTCAGCCTGGGGGGCAGACACCCTCTCTGCGTGAAGGAGAAAGCTTGAAACTTTCCTTTTTGATAAAGCTTATAGTTGGGGCCGGCCAGCCTGGCCTTGGACCAGCCTGAAGGTATGCTGCTTACGCCTAGACTGCTGGTGGATTTCCCATGATGCACTGAGCTCCTCTCTCTTCCTTTCTATCTGCATATCCATGTCATTGCATTTCACTAACTTTACTTCTTCCCCAGAGTTTTCTGTGCTCTCTTCTCACAGGTTGCTGTGGAAGCCTTCCTGTAGAGATGAAGGCCCTGTCCAGCTATTAGTATTAATATCATTAGTCATATTTATATTGGTGGTATCGTTGTTTTTGCTGTGCTTTACACAGAAAACATTTCTCTGATATTCCACAATGTGATGTGCAGTGAGTGTTGCCATCATTTCCCACTGCTGATAGATCACTTTCACACCCTAAAATTGTTTTGTTTAGGGTTTGAACAATAATCATACAATCATGGTGAAGTCCTCACTGCTTCAGCAGCTAGTGCACACATCGAATAGTGCCTGATGGCAACAACATGCTGCGACTGACTGGCTGCTTGTGTTCCATTGATCCGATTGCATTAATCAAGGTTGTTTACAGAGGAAACACAGCAACCAATGATTGATGACTGCTGGTAATTATGCAACAGGTGGCAGACATCACACCCCTCATTCATGGTGCTCCAACACAGTAAACAAAAGTAACCGACAATCTTGGCTATTTATAGACTGGTAAAGAAATCTCCCTGATGCCACTTATGCTCTCTTGTGAGGCATTAGGTTGTGTAAGAAAAAGTAACCAAAACAAGACAAAGTTTAGTAAATGCATCCTTTCGATTCTAGAAAAGTCTGCACATGCAAAATGTTAGAGATAGGCTCATACGGAACGTTAGAGCGAGGAAGCACAGTCTCAATAGAGTGAGTTACACTGTTGGGAGATTCTCCATCCACAGCCAGCAAGTGCCTAACAGGATCTCTAAAAGCGTGTGACCTGGCAAGCTCCATTGGAGTTGTCAATCCACTCTCCAATAGAGCATGATGAAATTCATGCTGTATAGGAGAAGGGATTCATGTTGGTTGTCTTAATCAATGTTGGCACTCGTTCTGTTTCCCCGAGTGTCTCTGTCATTTGATATAAATAGCCTGTTCTGCACTTCAAAAATACACCAATGCTTATAAAAGATGGCTATAATAAGCCTTTGTGCAACACCATATGGAATGGCAACCAACTCAGTGGTGAAAGCAAGACAGCAGCATGAAATACTGGAGGAAGAAAATCATAACTTCCTATAATGTTGGTAAGGCAGCCCTGCTAGTCATTGTTGGCTGGTTGTAATCTATTTACTCTGTTGAATACAACTTATTTGTCCTATGTCACCCTGCTGAAACACTTCAACACACAAAAACATTTGGTCTTTTGTGAAGACATTCAAATTTATAGTTTTACAGTCGTCAGACCTGATACTTGAGTCTTACTTCTACTTTACTAACAGTGAGAATGTGTGCATGCATTTGTTTTGCAAACATACAGGTTTTCTCCAATGTGTAGGGTAGGTGACCCACCATATCTGCTATGCCGTTTGGTGATTTGACCTACCCCCTCTACCACAGGCAAAGGACCTGAAACACTGTTCGCAGGGCAGAAGCTGAACGACAACGAGTGGCACTCAGTGAAGGTGGTCCGAAGAGGAAAAAGCCTGCAGTTGTGTGTGGATAACGTCACAGTGGAAGGTTAGTTGTCACAGGATACAGGGGGCTTGATTTGTAGAACTATGAAAACAATAATCAGGCTTAGCGCTAAGATACTGTTTTGGGTTAATTGATCTAAAATAAAAATGGATAAATTCTGTATCATTTAATGCACGGTAAGTACATTTAAATGGTTTGGATACAGAGTCTGTTCCTAGTAAGACGGCTGTAAAATGATAACGTTAGCCAGCTGCTGGAAACTCCAACAATTAAGCTTGGGTGTGTCAATGCAGGTATATAAATGGCTGGAAAACTGGATGACATTCGTGCTCCAAAAAGGGAACGTTTCGCATTGGACCTTGATGAACAGATTATTCACTTTGAAAGATTGATATACATTGTATTACTTGTTGAGAACAAAATTACATCAAAATGGTCTATGGAAACCAAAATATTCAACCCATTGAAAGCTGGATTCAAAATCACACCAAAAATCTAATTGATTTAATGTATTCAATCTGCCTAAATGCCTCTCAAATCAATCAGTGTAATAAGGCGTACTATGGTTAAAGTACCGAGGAAGTGCCTTATGCACTGTGTTCATAAGTAAGTGAGTATCATTGTTCTAAATGACATCCCAAGTGCTGTGTTCCCCCTCTTTTTAGGCCAGATGACTGGTGCCCACACACGTCTTGAGTTCCACAACATTGAGACAGGGATCATGACTGAGCGGCGCTTCATATCCATGGTGCCCTCCAACTTTATCGGCCATCTCCAGGGTCTGACCTTCAATGGTGTGCCTTACCTAGACCAGTGCAAAAATGGAGACATATCCTACTGCGAGCTGAATGCCCGCTTTGGCATGCGTCACATCATTGCAGACCCAGTGACGTTTCGAACGAAAGGCAGCTATTTAGCGCTTGCCACGTTGCAGGCTTATGCCTCCATGCACCTATTCTTTCAGTTCAAGACCACCACACCAGACGGGCTGATGCTCTTCAACTCTGGAGACGGGAGCGACTTTATAGTGGTGGAACTGGTGAAGGGGTGAGTCCTACTGCTTGTTTGGACATTGTTTTATTATTTCGTCAAATAATAGTTATAGCCATCTTTTCCTTTAATATGCTTATGCAGTCTATGTGATGTTGTATTTGTGCTATTATTTTTAGGCTGAATTAATGCTATATTTAATTGTTTTGAATTATTGATTACCTGTAGCAAGTAGGCGTGGTTTCCACTTGAATCCCGCATAGTCACCTGAGTATGGCAGCTAGTCTAGCAGTGTCAATGTCAAGTGACTGTGGTGAAATGCAATTTTGAACACACCTTTTCTCCACTCCCCACATCATATATTGCTGTAATTATTCTTAGTTTTGAGTTCAATACAAATAATGGAATCAAAATAATTTACCATTGGAAACCCCTTGTTGGATAAAACATGTATCAAAGCTTAAAGAAACCTTCGTTGGGAGTATGTTACTACCACCGCAGTCTGCAACCCGGCAGCATTGTCACCTGTGACTCATGGCTTCCTCCATAGAGACAGTGCATCTTGTTGTCCTCAATTTCCATTTATGGTGCCTTCAATGTATGGTTCTGTGAGCAATAATCAGTTTCCTTCAGTTGAAAGATGTACACACTAGTTGTGGAAAAAGGAACTGGGAGACATATTCAGGCCTTTTATTGAGAGGAAATAGTTTCTTCGGTATTTTTATGGGGATTCATTCACTGATAACTCCTAATGGAAAACTTTGAGCATGTGACATTTCTATGACTCGCCATGTTTCTGTTGAATTTATCTATTTATTTATGAATCCAATCTTCAATCATTTCATCGTTAAGCTAGGTACTGATGACTGTGACTTGTCAATGTCTGCCATTAGCAGAAAATGAGTTTTGATGAATCCTTTTCTGAAAAATTGCTTTATTGGCCTTTTAAGTCTATCTTCCTATCCTCCAGGCCAGCTATAAGATTTGTAATTATGATAACACACACACATTACAATTCCTATACTGACATCTTTCCTCACAGGTTCGTCCACTATGTCTTTGACCTTGGTAATGGGCCGTCATTGATGAAGGGCAACTCTGATAAGCCACTCAATGACAACCAGTGGCACAATGTGGTAGTGTCCCGGGACGCTAACAATGTACACACTCTCAAGATCGACTCACGCACCGTGACTCAGCACTCCAATGGAGCCCGGAACCTGGATCTCAAAGGTAATTCCAAGTCATTCAGTATTCAAGGTGAGATTCTTCCAGAACACATTACCACTGGCAGTGAATTACTATTCCAGTGCTATCCTTGTCTGTCCCTTAAGTGTGTTTGGAAGGTTGCCATGAACAGATGCCAGCTCAAATTAATCTAAATTAGACTTAATTTCAGGATTGCACTGGCTCCTATAATAGTTCTTTCATTTTCTTACACACCCAGAAGATTCTCACTTCATGAATGTTTCTCATTTATTAAAATTGATCTCTTCAATCTTGATGATTGAATCGATGAAAGCATAATTCTGATATTTTGCTGTGAATATGTACAGCAGAGTTTTTGCTTTCTATATAGATTTTTTTCTCTGTCCCTCTGAAAGGTTCATATGAATTTACACATTCTCGCTCAAGGATCAGAACATTTCATTGGTGTATAATCTAGTTTTAGCACTCTGATTTTGAATATGAGCCAGGGTACTAGGAGATGCGGCCAAGTGTAAGCGTTCTGCCTACCAAATAAAAGTGGACAGAGGGTGATATGAAACTTAACAAAATTCTGGAGACTTCCGTGCAACACCATCCTCTTCACCTTGAAATTAGAACCCCCACTCCCCCTTCAGTAGCTGTTGGCTCTGCTGGGACAGTGCAATAACCTAAACAATATCCTCTTTCTATCCCAGTATGACCCAAATCCAACATGCAGACCAGTGTGTTTCCCCTTGTTACTTTCACTTTCTCAAATGTGTGTCTGAATGAAAAAACATAAAGGTCACACCGGGTAGGTTTGACTTTCACCCATATCATGGCATATGTGTTTTGCCTGACAGCTTTACGTTTTTTTAAACTTTAAATTACCCTGTCCTTCCTGAATCATCTTGAACTAATAGCAATGGTTAGGACTGGATGCTCAGGCAATTGCAGGCCTTAGACTTTACAAGTCAGTTTGTGTTATTTTGATGCTCGCACACAAGGAATGAGTGACAGTATGGAAATAAGAGGAGAAAGTCAAGTCAGAGAGAAAGGGAGGCAATGATAGTACTCACTGATGAGAGAGGCAATGGACAACTGGGAAGAAGCTAGCGTTGCAGACAGGAGTGGTGAATTCCTGCTGTAATAATAAGATTTGCTCTTTGATTATGTTTGTGACACATTCCAGAGTTTGAAGCCACCAGCTGCATTGGAGATTCTGAGAAATCAAAAGGTGCTGCAACCATTTAAGAAGATGTTAATTACTTATGGACTTAGTTTGTTTGGGGCTTTATTGGCTTTGTCTTATGTGCTTTCATTGTGCAACTTAAAAGGATGCAAAAAGAGAGGGAGATCACATTGGGCTACCGACAAGGGTTTTGAATACTGTCCATGGAACAAGGGCGAGTGTGTGTCTGTAGATGCAGAGAATGTCGTAAGCACTGGTAAAGGAGAGGAGATATCCTTTTTTAATAAAAGCAACACATGGCTACAGCTCATAACATGTGGGAATGAGATCCCTGTAAAGCTGTATTGTTGTATTTCAAACTAGGAACGACACACAATGACATAATAAAG
Organism: Genypterus blacodes; assembly: GCF_046128005.1. Taxonomy (NCBI): domain Eukaryota; kingdom Metazoa; phylum Chordata; class Actinopteri; order Ophidiiformes; family Ophidiidae; genus Genypterus; species Genypterus blacodes. Next base: position 3,241,312 of record NW_027466840.1, read on the forward strand.
TCATTAACATGTAGACACGGTTAAATTATGACTCCTCCCCGGTACTCCCAAACCAGCAGGAGTCAGCAGATGACAGAAGGGGACAGTGGACTCAGGGTCCCAGTTCCGGATTCACTTTGTTATTATTATTATTATTATTAGCCTATGCCACAATAAAGACAGGCTCAAAGTGCTTGAGTGATTCCGATGAGCTAATTGATATCCTTTTTAGGCAACTTTCTGGTGGTGTGCTTCTTCCCTGACTATATTGATATGGGCTTGCATGTGACGTAGGACCCATATCGCCTTAATTTTTGACACTTTCTCTCACACAGCCCCTCTTATCTATCAAAAATGCTTAAACTGTATAAAATAATCCAATACACTTTCACTTCGCATTATTGGGACAACTGCTGTTGGTCAAGAAGGAGAGAGTAGCCCTCCATCTGTTATTTATCTGTGATCTAAACCTCTTTTTTTCTAGGGGTGGTTTCTTTATTTTGAGTCTGTACGGGATAGAGACGGATGCGGCTTGTGCAAGTGGGAAGAATAATAGTTGTAAATCTGGCTTCAGAGGTCCTTTAGTGGGGAGAAGATATCTCTATCCTCTGGTCCCTTGCCTAATTGTGCATTCAAACCATGCTCTGTAGTTCTGTTGTGACAATTCCCCTGCCTAAATATGATACACAGTTCAAACAATGTAATCCCACAAACACTAGACCTCACCATGTGTTCGTGGAGAATGGTGCTTAACATACAAATGTATAATCACATATACTCCACATATACTCCACTCAATTGTTTATATGCACTTACACACACAACACATCTACACACAAATCTATTCCAAATCAAACACAAACTAAATGAGCTACTATTATCTGTCTATTATTAGCAACTACATACCATACACAGTATATACATTGAATATTGCTACCCCCAATTATAACTAGAATCTTTCCCTCTCCTCCTTCGGATTCTCAGCCTTCTTTCTTTTTTCTTTAACTGCTTTTCTCTCACATAAAATCACAATAGCCACACACATGCACAAGCATGGCCACAAATTTGCACATAGGCACATATCACCACCAAATCTCTCTATCTTATGTTATTTGTCCTGCCTTGCATTGTTGCACCCTAACATGCACAGTACATATAGTATGAATGGACTTGCCCCCAAAATTGGGTTGGGAGTTTGATTGGTATTAGCGTGATGTTTGCTCGATAGATTCTCCCCTTCTATAAAGTGAGGCTAGCTGATACTCCTGAATAATCCCCCTGGCTGTGATGATCGTTGGTGTGGATAAATGTCACAGGTGGGGTTCTGTATTGCTTGGTTTCGAAAGCTAGAGGTAATTGGTATCTATTAAAAATTCTTCTCAGTTTCTCGGGTACTCCTGATACATAATGAATGTTTTTGCATTGGTTATTCTTCTCTTCGTCACTCACAGCGCTGTCGTAAATGTTTTTTTATTAATTTTTTAAAGCATTTCTCTCTTCAATCCAGAATTTGGGACTAAAGGCTGACTAAATAGACTGGACTATTGTTTGGCTCTATCCTGCTATGAAAAGGCCTGATGTAAATATTTATTATTCATAGTTTCTTATATTGTGGTTATACTTTTCATTTTGTTTCCGTGTCCTCCTCCATCCCCTCTATTTTTCTGTTCCAAGTCAATGCTCTCTCTGAAAAGATGGGCCAATTTGCTTTATTGCTGCAATTGGCGTTGGTGTTTTTTAGCCTCTTTTCCCCACTAACCCGTCTCACACTACAATTTACTATGGCATTACTCAGAACTGGCCTTCTTCCCTTTTCGTTCCTTCCCATCTCCCACTTCAGCTCCTTCTTTGAGCAAAAGCTTCCAAAACCAGAGGTGGAGACACAGACAGTGTTTGTCTATGCAAGTCTGTTTGTGCAGTTTATGCTCTATTCTTATGTCAAATAACTAATAAAATCTGGTGGGAAAAGCTACAAACAATGGAGAGAGCACTCTGCTGCTTTGTTCAATTGTTTTATTAGTGGGGAATATTTTCATTTGATATTATAGTAGCATTGTGTATTATTCTTAGGGGATGCATTTGTTGCGAATAAATTATATAATTGGCTACACATCAATAAAAATGTAATGATGCAATTACATATTGACTGGTATTTTTTCTCAGCCATGGAAAGAGATGTTGAGTTCACATTAAAAAAGCAAAGCGATAATATGCAGGCAAGGACGGAACAGGTTACTTCAAAAAAACTGCACACAGATGTTTGTTCTGTAAACAAGAGGGTCAAGGTTAGACAATGGTTTTTAGCATACATATAAGCAGACCGAACAGGTGAAAGAAATGTCATACAAGAAGAATGACAGCATGATTGAATGCTTTTGTGTCACCAGCAACAACTGCAGCTATCCAGACGCCTGGATAATATCACAATAATATTTTGGATAATATAATGGCGGTAGATAATTGTAGAGTCTGAGTTGGATTACAAGTAGTGTAGTGCAGCTCATAAGGATACATTGTTTAACACCTTGGTCCGGGCCCTTAGAAAGCAGTAAGAGAAAAATATTGGTCATAGACCCCAGACGCTATTGCTCCTGGCATGAGCCCGGCCAACAATAATGTCTCCTGATGAATGTGTCGTTGTCATGGAAACATTTGATTTTTCATGCCTGCCTTCCTTTTCTCCATAATTTTAAACAGTGGGCACAGGAGAACAGCCTGCCCCCTTTACAAAATAGGTTTTCTCTCAACGACAATGCCTGGAGCCACCAGTCTGCTGGAGAACTCATGTAACCAGCAAGACAAGCAAGAGAAACAGTTTGATAAGGTGGATATATTTTGGATAGATAGATGGATTTACTTTATTGATATACAGTATTATACGGAAATTGTGACACATCAAACATTTGTCATTGAACTCTATTACTCCTTTTAGTGCTCTCAGGCAGTCTGAATGACTATAACACTAAAAAGATAATTTTATAATCTAATAAATGTATACAAATAAGACGGCATTGGTTCACTCTCGCTTTTATACAGAGGGTGAGAAAAGAAAAAGAAAGAGAAAAAGGAAAGAAATATAAATAAGACCTAGGAAATTTGATACACATGTGGACTCGAAGGAGACGAAGCAACGGTCACTTGAGCTAGTGACTTGTACAGTCGTTGTCCAGGCGGTGAATAATGTTATTGCTGATGAATGATGAATGTGTTCTATGCCAAAGTGATAATAGTGAAGCCAAATTGTCACCGTTCGGTTACATCGGTCCATGTGCGTAACTCATTTCCAAATGTGGACTATTTTTATACATACGGGTGGGGGGAGAAACGCAAAGACAGAGAAGGCTACACAATTACTGGTCTGGTTACTTACACAGTGTCTACCATATTTCAACGCAGGTTCAATCTTATATATTCAAATAACCTCATATTGCCATCACACCAATTTAACACTGCGCAAAAAGAAATGATCATTTCCACCTCTCTGCTTGCTGGACTATTTCAGAATGGCTGAGGGACATAATGTTTTTTCTTAAACTCGAGAAAATCAAGTACACCATGAGGGGATGCACTGATAAGTTCTATCAGAACCATTTTTTTCCTATTTCACAGATCTACAGGCTATTCAAGACCAATGACTGGAAAGCTGAACACCAAACAGTTTCTTGATCGCAGACGGGCCAGTATGGGTGTGTGTGTGAATATGGGGTTGAGTTTGACTGGTGGGGGGTGGGTCGGGTCTTTGGGTAAATTCCATTTCAACTTCATTCACATTCAAACTGAAAGAGAGGAAGAGAGAGAGAGAGCATGGACCTGTGACTAAAACACATCACAACAATTTAAAATAATTAAAGCTCATTTTGGTTGACTTCAGTCATCTCCTTCCAGCATTGAAAAGACCACTATGTTGTTTCCAGAAACACACACACACACACACACACACACACACACACACACACACACACACACACACACACACACACACACACACACATACAAGACATGGAGACACAATACAAAACATAATTACATGCATTATTTAGCATCAGCAATTAACGCACTAACAATGACAACATTTATCCTACACCAATCGTGTTGTTGTGGCATCTTTGCAGATCTGTAATTAGCAATCATGATTCCCTGTACCTTCCTGCTGGCTGTCATTGTCTCAGCATTGCTTATAACACATGCACCGCCACTGCCTGACAGTCATCCATTTGTCCACGGCATATACTGTATATATGCGTGTGTCTCATCAACAATCATTCAGTCTTTGTCAATTAGAGCTGGCTCGAGCACATTCCAACAGAGGAGAGTAGAGATTGAAAATGATGGCGGCAGATTTTTAACAGAGCATTTAATGAAAATTAGTGGTTGGCTTTGTGTTCACATGAGGATTGGTGGGAAGGAGTCGGGTATTGTCTTGAAATCAGATGAAACATTTTGCCTTCATGTCCTATCCTCATTATCAAGCGGCTCTTAATGATAGATATAAATAATGTATATTTCCATTTTAGTAGATATGGGCAATACAGTACCTTCCCTTCGCTTGGGAACCAATTACAGCTTAGGATGAAATGCAGGTCTGTCTGGGCTGACAGGGTATATAAGCAAAATAATATGAATAATATAATAATAACATAACAGTTCAATTAGATTAAAAACCCTGAAAAAAACTTTCCAAGAAAAAAGAAAACTCCAATGTTTCAATCAGAACTAAAGCGTATTTGAATGGGTGTCAAGGGGTACTGCAGTCATGAAATTCATTCAAGTTGGATAATAATAAAAACAGATGAATGGATGCTGTAAGTTTTCCTCTATAACAAACAGGGATATAAACATTGCAGGTTTTCAGCTCATATTTTCCTTCTGAGTGATATAAGAATAAGCACTCAATGGCTCTCATGGGTCATTGAGTCTCTCTCCACTCTTTCATGACTCACATTTCAGAATACTACAAGAGGACATATGAGTGTACCATGTTGTGACATATAGATTAAACTTCCAACACAAGGATCTACATTTCATATTTAAAACTCCTGAAACCTATAATTGTGCTGCGTACCTGTTACTGTCAGTGAGTGTGTTCTTCTGTCAGAGGCTCTCCAGGGCTCTTTATCATGGCATCCTTATAGCATCCCTCCTCCTAGCTGAGAGGTTGTTATGGTAACTGTGGCGATGCAAAGGCGTTGGTCCCCAGCAATGTCTGGCAGCAGGTAATTGGTCCCATCTCATGCATTGGTCAGAACAGTTCAGAGGCACAGGACTTCATCACTGCTAGGACTGCCAATTCAGAACAGAGCAAGGTTATTCAGGCTGTGGGGATGTGATTAGTCACTACCTAGCAAACCTTCCTATAATAATGCCAATACTGATTCACCCTGTCTTCTTTCACATAATAAAAAAAATATGCTTAGATCAAGTCCTATAATAAACCCAAATGCCCGTAACTAGAAATTTCAGACAAAATCCCCTTAGCCTCACCGCACCCATTTTTCATTAAAAAATATGCTGTGCATGCTCCAAGAGTCAAAACTTTACCCAAAGAAAAATATGTGGTGCAAATAAATTATTCAGCGCTTTTACAAACACAACAGAGGTCTAGATTTCTGAGTGGGTGTGCGTTTGTGTGTGTGCCACATATTTATTAATCTTCTTTGTTCCTTGTTAAAAGAAATAGAAACTTGCTTTTATGATTCCTACCGTACATCCACGGCCTTGTCTCTGCTCTTGTCAGCTTCAAGCATTCAGACAGCCACAAGAACATTCAGTATAGTCGTAACCGCAAAAAATGCCGTTTTTGCTCTTTTGAGATTAACTCCACACAAACAATTTCATATTTGCTAAATGGTTCTTGAGCTGCGATTTTCAGGACATCACTCAGTTGGACAGCTAATGAATTGTTCTATCGATTACAAAGCCCGGGAGTCCTGGCTGGGAAATATGAAGTGTCAAGTGCTCATTAATTCTAGAGGGAAGTTGGCAAATATCATTGACTCATTCCATTACAGTCCACATATAATTGACCTTGCGGCTCATTGCCTTTCAGAATACTTTTTAGCTGGTCAAATATATTTTTCTTTAAGTTTTCCTCGAGAAACATTTTCATAGACATAGATGGATTTAACCCCTCTATTAAAGGTTTCACTGGGATGCTCTGTGTAAATGTTTGAGCGATTAAAACCTTTACGCTGGAGTGAGATGGTGACAAATGTATGGATACTTCTAATTGTTTGTAGCTAGATTAACAAAGTGTTCCTCCATAACAAGTGTTGCTGTATATGCTCAGTCATGGACAGGATTACAGAATGTCTTTCTAAGCATCAAATTACATTTTCAACAGACTGTATTCACATCCTTTTTAGATACTTCTTTAAATCATGCGACAGCCAACGCATGTCCTCAGCACATCTGTAATGTCTCTCAGGAGTGCACCTCACAACACTCACAACTGTCTTGCTACATAATGTCTGTCTTCTGGCTGATGGTGATTGCCTTTTCAGTCTGTTACTTGGATTGACATTTGCTATGAAACACATTTCACACCTTCACAGTTGAGCACTAAAGGCATTTATATGCATTAAAAGATAACCTTATCTTTAAAACTAACACCAACAACATAAGTGCAACCTTCCATCATTACCAAAGTGACATTTCTTTAATAACAAATGTATAATATTGGTGTTTTCTATTATGATAAGTTAATATCAGGAAATACAAAGCTTGAGGCAGGCAGATGCTGTACCTTACTCGGATGCAGTCTAATTCCCCTAGTTTCCATATTTCAGGTGAATCTCAAAACACTGAAAATGGGCATTGGTATCATGCAGTATTGCTTTAAAATGAATTGCCAAATGAAATACCGGTATATAGAACTTATATATAGAACTCAAACAATCATATTCACCAAAGTTATAGTTTTGGTTAATAATTGATTGTGTGTTCTCCAAATAGAACAGAACATGTTGATATACGTTGGATTCATGAGCTGTACAAACTGCACTCATGATTGGCCACTACAAATTGTAGCAGCAACAATGACACACACTATTAATTGTACAAGAAGCAGTGATATGAAAATGAATGTATAATAAGTTATAATAATCTTTGTCTTCTACTGATTGATGTTGGTGTCTTAATCCTCACAGCTTTGTTCTGTCTTTGTTTTCCAGGAGAGCTGTATATCGGTGCCGTGACAAAGAACATGTACAGCAATCTGCCCAAACTGATTGCATCCCGGGATGGGTACCAGGGCTGTCTGGCCTCTGTGGACCTGAATGGGAGACTCCCCGATCTGATTGCAGATGCCCTCCACAGGGTGGGTCAGGTGGAACGAGGCTGCGACGGTGAGTTGGGATGTCAGACAAGCACACACTCAAATAGTCTCTTATACTTCTTCAACGTGGTCGTCCAATTCCCGAAAAATCCTTTGTAAAATCAAATATGAAAGGATCACTGTTTGATGTTTTCACTGTGAGATGGTTCAGTCTGGTTGAAAAGAACTCAGGTACATTTTAATTGCAGGTCTAAACACATCAATTGACGATTTAAAGAAAGCAGTCACACAAGCTCTGAACGTCAATCTATTGATTGATCTAGAACAGGCTGTGTGTGTGGTTAAGATTAAGTAGCCAATTGATAGCTATGAATGAAGCTTACCTAATATGTCTTCAGACCAATTTGTGGTTGTAAAGTATGTATTCAATATCTATTCACCTGTTCAAGCCGTCTGAAGGTGGCATATCTTGTGAACATACTCAATGTGCAGTTCTGATTCTTTCAGTCCTGCCGCTGAGTTTTCTGAGCAATGAGCCGAGCTTCAGCATCATAACATCACCTTTGGTTTGCTGAAGATGTTCAATGTGAAACCAAATCAATGTGGAAATACACTATTTAGACATTTATACACTATTTCTTTCTGTGGCCCTATTGTACACAAGATTGCCATTTGTGCAGAATTTTCAGTAAAGGCACATGAGTACAGTAACTCACTGCTTTTTTCTGATATACAACCGTAACAACACCCATATTCCCACTGCTCTGTACATCCCCTCTATTTCCCCATAAAATCCATATGAGGGAGGTATCTCTCTTCTCTAATATTGTCTGAAGTGTGACTAATCTCAACGACACCCCCTTGTGTTTTCCCACGTACGCACGTATACGCACGCACGTATACGCACGCACATATACGCACGCACATATACTTAGTCATTCCCCTTGGTTTTTGCTGTATCTATCTTACATTTGTTATGGTTTTAGCGGTTTGCTCTGTGTTAGGCAGTTAATCCTGAGTGAAGCAGTGGTGATTTTTGCTTTCCCTCCCACATACAAACACGCTGCATGTCTCCGTGGCATACTGAGCGTCAGAGAGCACAGACTTGATTTCCCTGAAGGCCGGACTGGCTGTCTCGATGCGGCACTGATCCAGCTTTTTTTCATACTTGTTTTTCCCTCTATCCCTAACGCTGAAACTCCTGCCAGCCAGCCTTATTACCGGGCAACAGTTAAACACCACATTTACTTCGCTCCAAACATATTTTAAAACTGCATGAAGTCACCCTGTCGGTTCCTGGAGGCATCTGGAATAGATGCTAATATTAATTGAGGGATGAGGGATAGTACACCTGCGGCTGTTGCAAATCCATATATTCCCTCACTCATATTCCAAAGGCATACATCAAAAACTACTAATATCATTTCACACTAATAAAATTAATTACTGGAATATTTATTTCTCCATCTGCCCATCAGGACAGAGATTCATATTTCCTTCCTTCTATTTGCCGAGGTCCTTTCACATTACAATATCTATATCATTGATTATTAGTTACAACACCCTTTATGTATCTCAACCCTTGAGCATTTAGGCTTCAAATACCTGGGTCCACATTACATGGAGTCTTCACATAGATGCATCCACATTACATTAAGTCAACAGCCAGCACCCGTAGAGCAGGTTGGGGTTTGGTGCCTTGCTCAAGGGCACCTCAGCAGCGCCCTGGAGGCAAAATGGCAACTCTTCAGCTGCCGGTCCACATTTTTTGGTCCACAGGGGGCTCGAACCAGCTACCCTCCAGTTCCCAAGCGGAGTCCCCTATGGACCGAGCTTCTGCTGCCATGACGGAATCTGTTCTGTGATCATTTTGTGGTTTGTGGACTGGCCATACAGAGGGGTCAGAGGTGCCACCGGCCTGGTCTCTCTAGACCTCACCTCTACTGACTCAGCTGCTAATAACAACAGGGAACATAAAGGGGAGACAGAGAACAAGACTGAGGGTTTCACCACAGCTACATAAACATAACTGCTGACTCACTGTAGTTTGAGCTGAAGAGGAGTGAACCAGGAGTGCAAAAAGTACAAAAATCTATGTGTACACAGTAATATTTTGTAGCAGGATAAGTTGCAGCAGTAGAAAATAGAAGTAGTAGCATTAGTAGCCGTTGCACTGTAGCAAAGGTAAGAGTACGAGATGTTTAACCTGAAGGTGAGAATGCAATCCTATACATCTTGGTGTAAATGTATTGTGATCCATCCGAAATACCAAAAGCATAGAATCTCATATTTTGGCACCCAGGCTTCAACTCCAGGTCTTAACCCTGTAGTGCCATGATCAAGGGCAAAGCACAAGCATTTGAATTAAACCGTTTTTCAGGGGAAGGGGGGTGCCCTGAAGAAAACACACACACAACTGATGCAAATATTTTAAAACCCTATCTCTGTGTGAAGACATTCCTGGATATGTTCCTGGGTCCATGCAACGTGCCTCTCCAACTCCCACAAAGTTTGTCAAATTCAGTTCAGACATTTTTTAAGTAATCATGCCAAAAATGAATAAATACAGTGCATAAATTTAAAAAAAATCAGCAAACAGAGGTGGGTGGGTAAAAAAACCTGGCATGTTACAGAAGATACTTAAAATCCTGAAATTTTCATTTTATCATAGTTTCAAAACCAAAGGGATTTCCAAAAGCGCTCTCTCAGCCTACTCAGTTTTAAGCCAGTTGTTCATTTTAGAAGCAGGTGACAGCAGGGAGGGAGTCATGTGTTCATTTTTGGTTTTACATTGATGTTGGGCTCGTTTGCTACACTATTGTTTTCGGTGCACAACACAGCAGATGGAGTTCTATGCTTCAGAAAACACAAGGCACCTAATAATAGACTCCCAGGCTGTCATAATAAGGTAGTGTGTGATTGATCAATACTTGATGGAGGAGCAAGGAAGTGATTACATTGACTTGGTTATTAATTATGACAATGTGCCTAATTAGCTTTAGGGAACCTTAGGGAACCACCTATTAGTGAGTAATTAAATGCACCCGTGAGCATGGTAAGGAATTACTAATAGAACAATCTGAATGGCAATTAGACTGAATTCAAGAGATCATTTTGGTGGCAAAGTTCCATTTTGCCTTAGACCAGTGTTTTTTAAGGGGATATGGGGGGCTGAGAGATTCATGGTTGGGGGCACATCTGTTTATCTGTGGAGAAACAAATTATTCTGGCACTGAGCCATGTTTCTTCAGAAATGTTTGTGTTTAATTGAGTTTTTAATGAGAATTCCCACCACCAGCAAAACACTGCAGCCACCACTGGTGTTTACTTTTCTCGGCCAAAAATGGATTCTGCATAATCTTGGAGCTCTCCAGTTTTTTTCAAACCAGTTGTGTTATTTCAACTATTTCAAATGACAGACGAAAACTAATAGTGAATGTGTCACCTCTGTGTATTTGTGTTAAATAATATACAGTTAATGCCATTAAACAATATATTCCCATAGCAGGTCAGTTTATGTGGCAACGCCTGTTCGGTCAATGCTGCTTATGATTTGTTATGGAAATATAAACATTTTGAAACCTATCACCATTAATTTATCCCTCTGCATAAGTGGCTTGAATTCCACAGAGATATCACAATAGTGGAGTTTCCTAATTGACAATTTAAATGTACTTAGCCATCTATGACAGTGGGAGGCAACAACAGGAGAGAAAAACCCCTACGCTCCTGAACTCACGCACACACACATTCACCAATGAACTGGCAATGCTAAACTGACTGCCTGTGCTACCCTAATCTCCAATTCAAATATGCCCACAGTCTGTCAGATTTCAACCTTGAATAAATGTCAACTCCAATCTCAATACATTTTTAAGCAGAATTAATCAAATCACTTTCATGCTGTGGAAGAGCAGATATTTGCTTATCTTGCTTATCTCTTTGTATGAGTCCTTTCATACAGATAGGGTATAATACATATGATGTTTGTGTTTCAAGGCTTTTAAGTATAATAACAATACTCTAACAACATAATTAAGAGTAACAAAATAGGTTAATAACTATGTATGCTTTTCATTCAGAATTACATTCAGGAGTTTTTTGACCTGAACTTCATGTCACTTGTCATATAGCGTGGTCACAGATTGCATGCAAAATGACGATTAATAAAGTATCTTCAATATGTTGTGGCCAAAAAATAATAACAGCCACAATTTACAATACATCTTTTGCCTGCTGCCAGAGTGAATCAGTCTGGGTCACATGAAGCACTGTTAAAAAAAAGAAGCCCTATTGTTAGTCTGGATATAAATAAGTATGTTTATACAGCTCTCTGTAATGTGCAATGTTAATAGGTCAATGGTGGCATTCTGTAGTCAGTTATGTCCTTGATAATGACCGCTGAACGTGATAACAGTGCTCATCTGGGCAGCTAGTGTTAGCTGCTAAATCACATAGCCAAGCTAGTTGTATTGCTAAGCCAAAAGTTGCCAGGATTCTTAGCTAGCAACAAACTAACATTGCCATGAAGATATGTCAGATTTCTTCTTCTACTATTTAGCTAGGTACTAGGATTAGTATTGGGAATAAATATCATTTCTGTGAACTTAGTTTTGAAAATTGCCTTTGTTTGCACCCTTAGGACCCAGTACCACCTGTACGGAGGAGTCCTGCTACCATCAGGGGGTGTGTCTCCAGCAATGGGAGGGCTTCACCTGCGACTGCACCATGACGTCCTACGGAGGTTCATTCTGCAATGATCGTAAGTGCCATATTTCACTTGGGTGACAATCCTGTCCCATATTGGTCTGACTGTAGTTGTCTGGAGTGTCTGGTTGAGGTTAAGGTAGTGAAGGATGGAAAGGCACTGATGGCATTTTACAGCTTAAATGTCTTGCATGTTTCCTTGACTCTTGGTTAGGACTTAATACCTCATTTCAACTTGGATACAGAGTTTTTGCTACACTTTACATGCACTCCTCACGTCATTTACTGTCCTTCACACATTATTCAACTCCGAGTTCACCATGAGAGTGTCTCCTCATCTGTCGAGGCAGCGCAAGGACATTCTGACAGCAGAAACAGGACTTTAAGTCATTCAATCCTACCACGTGGTCACTCGGTGAGTGGCTGGCAACAAGGGATAAGAGAAGGACAGTCTAGAGAGAAAATGAAGTATGTATTTACACTTGTTTCACATAATTTAACTTTAGACTAAATATTGTTCTAAAGGTTGGTATGAATTCTCCCCATACCTAAGCTCAGTAGCATTGAGCTTATGTGCAATTACCATGCAGCAGTCCTCACAGACTTGATTTAAAAAGGGGGCAAAGGCTGGGTGACAGGCTAATAGACTTTTTTGCATAATTGTCTGTTTGCTCTTAAGTGGTGAGTGCTGAGTTCAGCTCTATCACCCTCTCCTGCCTTCTTTAAAAAAAAACCCAAAAACATTTCCACACTTCAGCTTTTATTGAGTTTATCTGAGGTTTTTGTGTATTGCTTCCATTTTTCTGTTGGCTGTTAGCTGTGTACTGTGTCCCAGATGAACACTAAACTCAACATTTTGCATAACTGCAGGTTGGCTAGCTGGCAAGCAAAGTTTACTTTTATTTCCTTTTCAGAGACCCACAATGAAATATAATGTACCTACCTTCTCAGATGCACCACTGTGTTAAATACTACACTTTTTAGATAAGTACGCAGGACACGCTATGTAGTATTGACACGTTTGAGAGACAGCATATGACAGTGAGGTTCTGAATAACAAGGTGCTCCTTTTGCTCTTGGATGACAAGCAACGGGAAGGTGATAACAGCTGCAATGTTGGCATAAGACCTATGCCCAGATAAGGGGAGTGATCGATTTCTCTTCGAGAGATGACAGCAGATGATGGAGGGGAGAGGTCTGTGTAAGTGATGTCTGGAGATAGGAGGAGAGTGTGGCACTATACTGCTAGAGAGCATGTGTTTGTTCTATGGATGTGCATGTCAAGTGAAGGAGAGGACCTCACCAGCAGCCTGATCATTTTTTTATGAATGAACATCCATTTCAGCAACAATGTCTCACACATTTCCAGAGAGAATATCAAGACTGATATAACCTTTCCGTCTTCATCACATCTCTGCGTGACAGACAACCATTAATGAATGACTTCACAAGTTGCCCACCAAGTAAAATCACCGTAGCAGTTGACAGCATAATATCTTACAACCATCCCATCAGTCATCTACGCAGAAACTGTAGAGAGGCCATTATAGATGATAGCCTTTATTAATATGCTCACAAAGAAGGCATCACAAATAAATCTAGTATTTCATTATTCTACATTTCTTATTCTTATTCTATTTCTTTAACATTTTTCATTATCATGGTTCTACTACAATATCATATGCTGCTGGTTTAAATCCTCTTCCTGTACTATTTGTCTTCTTGCAATGTTCTAAATGAGGGGTTCCCGATGCAATAACTCATCCATAACATATTTCTGAGTTACAATTCGCTAAATTAAAGTCAGAAATGGAAATGCTTTTGTAGAAGCTGGAATTATTCTATATATACTGTGTGTATAAAGTTGTTCAGTGTGTTATGACAGTATACCAGCCCCTTTCAGAGACTGCACGCATTGCAGTTTCTTTTGCAGTGCTCCCTTTCCTTCCCCACAGCAGCTCCACATCTTTGGACCTGTCTTTCTGTCTATATTTCCACGAGCTTTGACAGGAAAAAAGTTTTCATCTCTTGACCTTGAGAGGACTGCTCAGAATCAAACTTTTGACTCCTTCTCTTTGCCTTCTTCATCTCGTCTCTACGCTCCCAGTCTATTTTTTTTGTATGAAACACATGCTTGAGGCCTGGAGACCTTGCATAGTCTATGTTTTTGCAAGGGACGCGTTACACAAAGCCCTGTTGATAGTGCTGCGCTCTCTTGCGCTACTGTGCGAAATAGTTTTCTCTCGGCCTCTGCCATGTGCCCTTGATTTGCCTCTTGTCTAGCTTTGAAATTGATTCCAGGTTATCTGAGGTTTCAAGTTTTCCATGCAGTTTATTTTTCTTGTAGAAAATATCTCTCTTCAACGAAGAATGAGGAACTTGAGCTGGATGATTACCATTTCATACTCAGGACAAAGAAATGTAGATTATTAAGTCCCCTACTACAATTGGTGTAAGAAGGTGAAAAGGTTAAAGGTTCATACATTTAAGTTTAACCATCCAAGTCTTTTTTATCTTAAATTAAATGAACTTAAATATGATCACGTTTAGTCATACAACAACTACCACGAACATCAGATCATTGAGCTTGTAGTTATTTCAATTGAAAATATTCTTAATTTAGTTTGAAGGCATTCACAAACAGAGGGAAAGTCTGCTCTGCTGATGTAAATGTTGCATATGAAATACACTTCAAATCCGGTTGCTGACAGAATTGACAAACAGGAAAATGTGTACTTGGACCTAAAAAGCAACATGTTTATGTAACAAAAAGCCGTCTGTGCAAGATTTGATTTTGAAATTCAACTATGCATTTTCTCATCTCCCCCATTCCCTGCTGAAGGGAGCTATTTTTGAAAGAGCCTACATGGCCTCAATTGGAAACAGTCATGTTTTACCTGTTTCCATCTGAATGTCTCACAGTGCAGATTTCCCCACTTCTGCTGCAGGCTTCGTTTTACATCAATATTGCTTATCTATGAGTGTCCACCTGACATGGCTGATAAGGAAAGACACTGCTGAGGAAGCACATCAGTCTTATTGACAGTGGGCTTATATTGAACTGGAGCACCACAGCCCAGGGGTTTGTACTGTTGCTTTACACCTGCGGGGAATGAAAATACACATGCTACTTACGTTTGGTCCCAGTCTGCTGAGCAATGTAACAATTCAAACTGTGGCTGGTGGGTATGTTTACATATCTGAAGGAATTCTCACGCTGCTATCCTGGTGGAGTGGCTCCCATTGTGTTGGATAGTTGTTGTTTGTACCTCTTCAGTGACCCCTCCTGTCTGTCACTCTGCTCTCCAGACAGGCAGGCAGGGTAAAGGCGGCTAATACATTTGCATCAACAGTATTTTGTATTGAAAACACACAACCTCCTTTCAATCAGTCCTATGCTAGAATCCCTATTTGTAGCAGCATCTTATGTTTATTAGCTGTAATATTTGAAAACAAAATTTGGTTGGTGCTCGGGGTTGTTCACATACTGTACAAATCTGGACATGCACAAAAAATACCTTTACAAAAAAACAAATAAAAAAAGAGCTGTTATGTATACCTCTTATACACACACACCCCAGAGATCATTTGTTATTCAGCAGCAGCCTGCAGTGATTGACTGGTCCATTTGTCTCTGCGTAGCGTATAAGTGGGCACTTGATATTCTGCCTTATTCATCTGGAACCAACTCAGACAGAGATGCTGTGTAAGCGTGTGCAGTGTGAGGGCTTTCTTCCCCCTTGGTCGCTCCTGTTCTGTGTACAAGTGCAAGCAGGAGAGAACAAGAAGGCTGCCTTCACCGGGTGTTTGCAAAATACATGCATGTGTACCATGAATCCAGCTGCTGGTGCATGTGGCTGTCAGGCATACTAATTGAGCGATGAGTGCCAGCCTGTTTGCAGCACTGCTGATTTCAATCTTCCTCTGGCCCCAATCGCTCATCTCTCCATCACCACTCCCATTTAGAGCCTTCTTTCTTTTTCTCCACTCCTCTCAATTTATCTCTCTGTTTCAATCACAATCCCCATTGACTGATGATGCTTGATAAGCTTGATGGTCTGCAACAGGCACTGGTCCCCCCCTGTACACTTCTTCTTTTATACCTTACAATCTGACTACTGAAATGCATTCAGCCTCACCCTCGCTAGCTGGTCACCTCACAGAGAATCATTTGCTTGCTATGTTAGTTGAAACTCAGGAAATCCAAGCAAAAAAGGTACAAAAAAGGTTTTAGGCACATGTTCTCTCTATGTTCTCCTGGCTGCTGCTGTAATTGTTTTGTTCTTTACTCCTCCCACATTTTTCCAAGGTTTCCATCTTCTTTCAGCCCTAAAGAGCTGCTGTCCGGAACCTTGCAATTAACTACCACATCATTAGGCCGGAAACACAGCGTGAATCTTAAATAACTACTTGGCTCTGCTTTTTAAATGCACATATACACGCTATCTATACCGCTCCACTGCATTCTCGAAAAGAATTGGACACCTCCTGCAACATAATGAGAGGAACAACATAATGAGAGGAACAGAGGAAAGGGTGGAAAGACGTGATCAGGAATGACAAATGCAATTGTTTTGGGGCATGCAAAGGCAATTTTGGAGCGCTTAGCCCATAGGACTTTGAAAGTCAGCATGTCAAGAGCTTGAAAGGGATTGGATGAGGCCATATGGGCACATTTTGTGGTTTATGGCAAGTAATAGATTGTCTCGCGGTATGGGTTAGGGGAGGACAATACTGTTGATGGCTGGAAAATGTAAAAAATACGTCATTTTTTCTCACACTGTGCACATGGAGAAAATTGTATTGACTATGAAAAAGCTGCATCTGCGTCTCCTGGGGGATTTGCATCTTCTGTCACCTATGTTGTTTTAAGAACAGCTATGTGACTCTCTCAGATACTTCTCAAAAACCCACCACACGTGGGATTTCAGTCATGTCTTTGTTTTGGAAATTGTCTGTTTGTCTCTGAGCCAGGCATCTTGGCAGGTAATCCAGATATCTGTCTCCTTCTTTGAGGTAAAAATACCTAAATAATCAATTGTACATTTAATTGTCATGCACCAGTCTAGACATGGACCCGTTAGGATGAGCTTTTAAGCCAGGAATTTGGGTAAAGGACAATTAATGCAGCTTGGTAATTACTTGCAGACTGCTGTATGTGTGTCCGGGTGTACAGAGAATCAAAAATATGAATAAATAAAGGCTGAGGCTTTGCAAGTAGCGCCACCACACATCTGACTAGTGTCAGTATTCTGGGCATGATTGGATTTGGTGGTGCAAAGTAAACGCTCTCGCAAATACCGTGCACAGCGTCTCCAATCAAAACAGCATAAACATGACTGTGAGACAGATATTTATTTTGCTTTGTGTGTGTGTGTGTATGTGATGTATTTTGAATGGTACCCCACCGCCTGCACCGACCCAGCCAGTAGTTGCAGGCAAGCGCTAAAAGGTTTTCAACTATCTCATCTTCTTGCCATTTTTATTTGCTCTGACTCATGTTTAAACATTAAGCACGTCTCATACAATAACATGTACAAACCCGTTTCGTCTAAACGGGCCATTACCCTGAACTATAGTTAGAGTTAAGGATATAGATCTTTCCACATTGAAGAAAATATTATTATTATTGTTGTTGTTGTTGTATATTTTATCTTGGTCAGAAGAGTCCCTGCTTGTGGAGCCAAAAGAGTATTTTATTTATCTTGTTTTGTACATGCAGTTCAGTTTTCACATTGCCTTGTGATAGTTCTGGTCCTAATTCAACTGGTGGTTTCTTCAGAAAGCCTGTGCTGTTAGATTCTATCACTATGGCATCGTTGCTGACTTAGTATACATTGGTTAATTTGCAAATCATTATTGCAAATTGCAACCATCACAATAGTGTAGAAAGGCTGTCAAGAAGAAAAGAACAGCTATTAAGCCAATTTAGCCACTGTTAAGAGTGCTATTTGCGAAGAATATGGGTGTTACATATAAACCTGTGATTTTATACAGAAAGTACTTTAAGTTGTCAGGACCCAGCTTGTAGCGAAAGAGAAATGTTGTCAGTCAACTTCCCTTTTAGGAAGAAACATCTGGCAGAACCGGGCCCTAGGTGGGCGGCCATCTGCCTTGACCGGTTGGGTATAGAGAGAGAGAGAGAGAGAGACACACACACAGAAGCACAGAAACAATAACAATGGTACAAGTAAGTGCAAGGATGAATGCGCTCACAAAATACATTAAATGTGGTATAATAGTGGCCACACATGTTATTAGGTGGGAGGACATATTGAAAAACTGCAATGTCAGAAATTCCCTTACATTCTCTCTCTCTTCTGCTTGATTTCCACCCTCAACACACACACACACACACCTACAAACATACAAGAAGTTCTGCAGAGAATGTCAATGTTCTCCTAGGGCATCAACATGGACAGAGACCTTTACTCAAGCTGACATGGTAGATCATCAGGAGGGACCCACACACACACGTGCCCACACACAAACCCACACCTCACCGGCTTTTATCCCCGTGGGGGCTGAGCAGTTGATAAGTTGAGCTGACAGAGTCTCCTCTTCACCTTGTCTTCCCTTTTATGCCCTGCCCTTGTCCTCGGCTCCTCTTCCTATCTTTTCCTTTATTCTTGATATAAAACTCCCATGATTGTGGTCTTCACCGTCATTACTCCAGCTGCTCCCTGCAGGCTTAGGGGATTCACAGGTCTTCGCCAGCTGTGCCTTCCCTCGGGGCAACATTTGAACAAAGCCGGAAAAAAATGTTGTTTTCATCAAAGCGTGTGCTCAAAGCAAGTCATTTCAATTTCATCCAGCGCTGTTGTTGATTTCATTGTGTTAAAATTAAGAGAATTACAGAAAATGTGTCCTGTGCAGGTGGTGATAACATTTGTATTACATATTAAGCCACTTTCTTTCATCTCTTGTTTTTAATTTACGTATTTCTTATTCTAGCACTGTAACGGCTGTGAAACTACACTTTTTTTTTTTTACATGGTGTGTCATCATGCCGTTCCTCCCATAACCAGCCTCCTTTGCAATCCGACACAATAGATTCATGTTTCAGTCACATCAAGTGAAACAATGGCACATGCAATAGCCAGCACCTCCTCCTGTTCATAATTGGTCACAAGGATCTTAGTAATTAAATGTCCAACACCATGTAAAATGGCCACTAATTAAAGGCTAATGGAAGTGATCCATGTTCCACGTGTCATTAATCAATTTCTTATTAAAATGTCATTAATGTGTTACAATATAAACCAATAGTGTCTGTGTGACCGTGTGTGAGTGTGTGTACGTATTGAGGCTTTGCGTGTATTTATGAACAGAATCTAGCAGCATCTGTGGGCGGTCTGCCCAAACTCAGCTTGCACAGATGAATTATATTTTATTTTACCCCTTGCGCAAATAAAACCAACCTTGCATCCTTTGCTCTGTCAGTAGATTAGTAAAAGAATTTCTCCAGAGGTTTGGAATGAGGTGGCTAGCGAGCTGATAAATGATGTCGACCAAAGACTCTGATAAATCAGTATTATCTCTCACTCCCTTCCCGAAAGAATTAATATACATGGAGATGCATTTTCTGCTCCGACCCAAAACATTTCCCCCTCCCTCACAGCCCAGTGAAGAAGTCTAAAGTACAATGTTCCCACTGTGAGGTATCCAGAGATTCATGATAGCATTTTATTGATATTTGGTCTAACATGGATGCCAAGGGGGCAATGGAAAAAACTAACCCTTTGGTGATTGACTGAACGAAAATATCTGCACATGGTGTATTTGCATGCATTTGTGCCTGCGTTTGTTACGGCTGCTATTTTGGGATTTCCTGCGTAGGGACCGCTTTATTTCACTGACTTTGACATCCATCTTCAGGTGTCTGACTCATGGATGAATTGAATACAGAGTAGAGCGACTGAGGGAAGGAGGATGCACATGGAGACAAGGGTAGAGAGAGAGAGAGATGGCACTTCTTTGAAAGCCTTCTTTCTTAGCTGTCGAGGGGAAGTTTCTGACTAAGTTAAAATGTAAAATCAAGCCTGCATTCGTGTTCCGTGGTAAAACTCCCATTGCCATCTGACACAAGAGGAGCTTGATGTTTTTCAAGCTTTATGCCATTTTATTTATTTAAATGGGACTTTTAGACCAACGTTGTGAGACATCGTCCACAAGATGGGATGTTTGATGCTTCCTGAGGAAATGCAGATTAATAATTTACACATGATGCACCATGCAAACTACGTCACTTTACAAAACCTCATTTTCAACAGATTACACAAAAAATATAAATCTTATCATCCATCTCATATTTTCTTGAGGCTCCACTTTGTGAGTTTGTGTGCAGATTTTAACCAATGAGACTAGGTGTCACATTAAGAACTGCATGGCACGCACGGACGCACGCACGGACTAACCCACAGTGTTTTTGAGGAGTGAGGGGGATTGATTGAGGGCAGCATTATGAACCTGACAGAGTAGACAAGTGTCCTTCAGCAGAAGACAAAGCACATGAGCCCTAGCGAGGACTGTCCACTTCTGTCTGAATTCTTATTGAGCCTTATCTATAAATGGTAAAATTGTGAACACAGATTTCACCAAACGTGTTATCCATGTCCTGTCAGAGTATCATGGAGATTTTTAATCATGCTTGCAATACTGAGAAAGTCTCTGCCTGAGCTTCCTGATTCATCTCAGTGAATCATCTTGTTGCTGAATACCGGGCACTGCATCCTAATCTGTATGATAGATCACTGACTAAAGAGGAGCTATTCTGTGGTTTCTAAAAGGGTTTTGTTGCTTTGCTGGTCAGAGGTAACTTCCTCCCTGCTCCCCTGTCTGCATCGTGGCACTCCCTGTATTACTCACGGTGAGGCAATTTTAGTGACCCCAGCAGCTCAGGTTAAGTTTAGGATTTTCTCGTTAATTTTTCCTCGTCTTCCTAGAGCTATTTTAGTTGACTTGACTTGACTGACTTGCAGTCAGCTGGTGTGTATTGGCAGGGACTACAACAGTCCTTCTGTAAGCAAAGCTCTAAGGGAAATGAGGGGGGAATGGAGACTGTGGAGCACACATACTGTTTACACAACCAACACCCATCTGAAACCAATCCATTTAAATCCAGATCTGGATTGCCACCAACATTTAATGATCCCGGTTCATGCTCAACCTGTTTGGGCATGAACCGAGTTTCTTGACAGTTTCAGACAAAAAAACACCTGCCCCAGTGGAGGCGCTCATCTTTCCTCACTCCTCCTAAGGGTGCTGACTAAGCAACCAAAAAATAACCCAATATTGCCTGCCTGTGACAGTGACAGTGCCTCTCCCAAGGGAATACTAATAAATGAAATTATGTGTTCGACTGTGTTGCATTTGTGGAGCCTTGTCAAACTGTTTATGT
This sequence comes from Genypterus blacodes, assembly GCF_046128005.1. Classification (NCBI taxonomy): domain Eukaryota; kingdom Metazoa; phylum Chordata; class Actinopteri; order Ophidiiformes; family Ophidiidae; genus Genypterus; species Genypterus blacodes. The sequence goes on from NW_027466840.1 coordinate 3,262,671, forward strand.
TAAGAGCTTTAGACTTACCACCTCTGTATGAGCTTGTCCTTCTGGAATCTGGAATATGAGAGCCTTTTTCTCTTTTCTTTCACCTCCAGCAAAGGTTGAATTAAACGAATAGCATCAGATGTTTCACTCGTATTCGAACGCTGTAAGACGAGAAGCTTTAGCCTCTTCTAATTTATTCCACCCCGCTTCCACACAACACACCACACCATGGATTCTTGTAGTTTAATTAAGCCGGCCTAATTCCTCTTCTCACCTCTTTGTCTGTTTGTCTCCCTGCCAGTAGCGCTCATTGTCACTCTCCCCTGACTCTCTCTTTTATTCCTATTTCCAAATGTTCTGTACATTCAGTGCTCAGGCAGTTCTCCAGAGTATCACTAAATCTTACTCTATAAAAATGATGTGTACTTACATTGAATCAAATCATACATCTTCAACTGTCTGTCACTAAAAACAAATGCCTGACAGCTCTCCACTCGTAGTAAAACATGCAGTTGCAGACTAATAACTGGAAACTTAAACACAAAATATTTTCTTTATCGCCGGCGGCCCAGGATGGAGGCGTGTGAATGTGGTGTTGAGTGAAGAAACCGATTCTACCCGTCACTAGCTAAGAGTCACAATTGCTTTGTCTCCTTATGCACCTAGTCCAGATGTTTTATCTTTCTTTTTCTTTTCTAGCCCTCTCTGTGTGTAAAAACCCATCATCATGTCAAATGCTTTCTTCAATAAAAACGTTCAAGAAAAAAAAAACATGCATTTGCCCTTTGGATAATTCAGGTTTTATTCTTCTGTTTATTCTTATGGCAAATCATAAAACTCGATACGATGTTGCTCAATACAAAATATCTCCCCTCTTTCCCTCAATGATTTTTTGTTTATGGCGAACTTGACATTCCAATAGAAAGCGTCATGCTCCTAATTTGGCCCATCTTCCCTCCTTGGTGTGGATGAAGTATGCTTGAGTAGTCTGCATACAGGCATTAAGTGTGTGTCGATCTAAAAGCCTATCAATTCAAGTCTCCCTGCAAATATGAACACATGTCCAAAACACACACATGCAAACACACAGACTCGCACGCGTATTGCCTCCCTATTTTGTTTCGTTCCACTCCCTGAAGAGGACTCTTATCGACATTGAAGTAGCACAGCTTTGCTAATCAATCTGCTGATCAATCCTTCCTGTCTCTGTTTCTCTGTCTCTTGCTATCTCTGCCTCATCTTCAACTGGAATACTGCTCATCTGAGTTTATATCCAGAAACCACAAAAAAGCCCTCTTCAAACTTATTTGGTTTCATTGAAATCAGTTATCCAGTATCTAGTCTAGCTGACCAGGCGTGGGAGGTCTTCTACATATGATTGCACAGCAGATTACTCAAATGTGCGAGGCAGGCGGACACTAGCGCAACACTGATTTGCACAGCTAGGCACCGTCAGCTTCACTGTAATGTGCTGCGAGGAGAGGGCAAAGGGTTTTATAAAACCATTTAAGTCGAGCCAGATCGAATACAGCAGTCATGCTTTCCAGCTTAACATTAGTCTATGAAATCTGAAGCCCTAAAGCTTCAACCACATACACTGCACACACACATATATATACAGTTTGGGAGGAAGATGAGAGAACACCCTGGTTTTATACATATGCAAATCTATTTGTTTTAATTTGTGACTCGCATTCACTGATGTATTGAAATCCCTTTTTGATTGGATGAAATCCATGATGAATGTGTGATGGGCTGTGGACTGACTCATCATGTGAATGCCAAATTTGTATTAATATTTTGTAGCTTAAAATGTGTGTGTACTGCAGAATTACAGAAGGCCGTTGTTTTCATCACAGCTATGAATGCCAGGGTAGAAACTAAATTTGAAATGTCATTAAAAATACTTCATTCACACAGCAGCGAGCTAATATCATGGTTGTTAATATGACACAGACAGAAATGTTTTAGTTTTGATCTCTCTCTCTCACTCTCAAACCTACTTTATTTGTTTTTGATTCACCAATAACATCCATTCACTCTTGCTTACTGCCCTGATTGTCCATGGACTGGTTCTTATTATCTCAGTATGAAGGATCTTAGGATGCAGGCAAACTAAATGTAGACCCTTCAAAAGTTAATATGGTATAAAAGAGCAACCAGAAGCTTTATTTATACAGTGCTTAATCATGACAAAGGTTATCTCAAGGCAGTGTACATACAGAGCATTTAAACAAACCGAGCATTACCCAATGAGCAAGCACTTTGGCGACAAAAGTCCCCTTTAACTGGAAGAAACCTCAGCCAGAACCGGGCCCTAGGTGGGTAACTATCAACCTCGACTGATTGGGTTGAGAGAGTAAGGGAGAGGAGAGAGAGATTAAGAGGCTCAGCAATAACAATGATAATAGTAATGTAGAATAGAGGTAGAGACAATGAGAGTTTGGTGAGTTCTGAAATTGATTGGTCTTTGATTGGCCTCCATCCTACAATCAATACTTAATTTTCATATTTCGACACAAAACCAAACTAATGGGTTGAATGAACTGGACTTTGGACTCTGGAGACAAACCTGCCAACCAAAAATAACTTGAACACACATGTTAACAGTAAGAATGAATGAAGAGAGAGAAAAGAATGAAGAGTAGAAGTATTGGAGAGCAGTGGTGTGGTCCTATTCAACTACCTCACACTTCCACCCACACTCATCATCAGGGACATTTTGGGCTGTCAAGGACCATAAAATAACTTTTATCTTTTGATGTCGGCCCTAGCTGCCGTGATAAAATATTAAAATGGTTTTCATCTCACAGTGCAGTCACCATTCTTCACACATTCTGCTGCCAGATAAAAGGATGACCCCCATGTTGCTGCTAGACTTCACCTCACCCTTTCTCATCAAGTACTCTCCCTTTGTATTCACTGTTCTTTCTTCTTGTCTGTCACTCACCTTGTCTTGTTGGTTGTTCTTGGTCCCGCCTCACATGTTTATAGGCCGAAAGCCTGAACTAAAGAGTGAGAAAATACGAATAACAGATAAATGAGCCATGACAGTGCCATTGGAAATTCCAGTAAGTAGTCTGTTTTGCATAGGATGGCTTATAAGTGTATGACACTTCACACAAGAACTTAAGTGGGTGGTGGATGATCTGACCACAAGTAGTTGTCTGCTTAATTGATTTTGAAGAGCTGTCACCTTTTTCATATCTCTAACCTGTCTTCTCCACATCACACTCTCTCTTTCTCTCTCCACCATCATCGACATCCTTCTCTGGTACGGCAGTGATTCAACACAGCGGCGATTACTGACTGATGAGTGACTTGCTCGTCACTCATCAGCTAGTATTCCTCAATAATGCTAACCAACATTGTTCCAGTGATTGATACACATACAGCTGCTTTTTTTGAAACTGTTAAATGCAAATTAAATGTCAAATCACATTTACATCAGTTCAGATTGTATAACCCACACATCGTCTTCGTTAGGGGAAACGTACGCTGCAAACTTTGTCGATCACTTCGCTTATCAGGAGCGTTATTTATATAGTCCCTTTGATTGTCTCCATCACTTCACATTAGATGTTGGAACTCTGTGAAAGTGACAGCTTGAGCAGCATTTAGTGTGCGGCTCCGCACCAATAACGTATCACCACTATTTTGATAATCATGTTGGCTGATGTCATTGAGATTTTTGAGCAACTGCAAAATCTTATCTTCGCAGACATTTTGAGACATTAAGATGTTACAGAAGATCACAAGTTTCCTGTTCTTTCCCTTGAAACAGATTATTAAAAGGGGACATAGAATGTGTATAGTGATATAATGGTGAGTATTTTTAAAATTGCAAAGCTTGAGGTTGACATCAATGAGAATTACATCCAGTAAGACATAACTTGTTAATGTGAACGTCCCTGGTTGAACACAACCCAAGTACGTGGCAGCCTATGTATGTGACTCATTGAGCAAAACAGTGCTGCAGCAAGGGAGGGTGGAAATGTGTTTAGGATTGCTGAAGCATTAAGAATTTGATTACGTCACAACATTCAAAGTATTCCCTTCCTCGTGGATTATACTGTATGTTGAAATGAAGAGTCAAAGAAGGTTGCGCTTCAAAACATTAGAATAAATTATGAAAAAATAAGAAGACAAGGAAAGACACAAAGAAGTACTTGTTAGATACTCTTTAGAGGAGGAGAAGAAATGGGATTTAAGCCTTGCATTTGAAAGCAAGTGGGAGCAGTAGATAAACAGAGTGAGAATGAATGATGAAAGAGTAGGAGGATGGATGAGCAGGGCACCCACAGACACACGAACCTTGTGTATTCAGAGGGGTGATATCAAGCAGATCAAGCCTAACTTCACCTATTTCTTTTACTTCCTTCTCTCCCTACTCTGATCCGCATCTTCCCTCTCTCATACCTACTTCCTTAGTTTGTTGTCCCCGCTGTATCTCTTATCCTTTTCCTCGCTATTTCAGCTCCCCTTTCTCTCTCCTCTGCCTGAGCTTGTAGACAGAAAAGCAGGATGGGAGAAGATGAGGGCGTAGAGGAGGGCAAGTTCAGCGCAGGGCAAGAGTTTGTCTATGTATGCACCATTCTCAAAATGAATTCAGTATCTGAACTTCATGCATTTATGAAGAAGCTGTGTGTTCACCCACTCCAGAGTGTGAGACAAGATGGAAGAATGAACACAGATAGGTTACATCTGTGTGTTTGTGTGTGTGTGTGAGAGAGTGAAGCATCTAAAAGTAGTAAATACATACAGTAATGAAGAAGACATAATATCTACAATCTCAAGTCTTAGGAGATGAGACACAGATGAAGGAGGGAGAGAGAATTAGCGAGAGAGAGAGAGACAGCACAGCAACAATCATGATTACACAAGTATAAATATGACTAATGATATTAATACTTATAGCTGTGAGACACTTTCCTAAATGGCTTTATTTGTGCACAAGAATCAGCTCCAGAGGGAATTAGATGGCAGCAGGATGAGCAGGCTTAACTAGCAAACAGGTAGTTAATTATAAATAATGGGGCTAAATGACTGTTACTCACTGCTGGGCAGTACAGGTCCATGCATATTTTTGTAAGTTTGCCAGCATGCTTTTGTTCATCCATTCACCAGGGGAATAATTAACTAAGAGAAAAGAAATGAGAGGGACAAGGAGAAAAACAGGAGAGCGATGATGGTGCTATGGAGGAAATGGGTATGTAGACAGCATGTGCAGAGGATGAATTACATAATTAACTAAAAGTAGCCATATCGATTGAGCAGATCCTGTGATAGGATTGTTAGGGAATGTTCTGGGAGCACACATCGCCCCGGGCAAGCGTAACAGATAGCAAGGGCAAAGGCCAATGATAATGAGCGTCTGCAAATGGGAACTGCTACTTCGTTATCTTTTCACAACAGCACAGACACACAAATATTAAGCATTAACACACACAATTGCAAATGTGGTCACAACAGGCACGAGCCGTGACAAACACGCAGCCACGGAAACACAATCTACATTCTCGTGAAAGCATTCTTACCAGAAATACAGAGATGCACGCGAAACAGACCCAATGACTTCCATTTTTGGCACTGCAGGCTATTGAAGCCAAGATAACATTATGTTTGCAACCAGGGAGTGAAAGTAGAGAGAAGGAGAGAGAGAGAGACAACTAGACATGTCGTCAGTTCATGGCATGGCACACTATCTATGTGGGAAATGTCATGTGACAGAGCAGAACACGTCAAATGGAGAGCTCGAAATGTGCATGGATGCTAGAATGAAAGCAAAAAGCAAAAGAATCTGGTTCTGGATGATACATTTTTTCCGTCTCCCACATGCAGTCCTGCTCACACACACATGCACATGCTTCTTCTGTCCTGTGACTCAATCTTTCAGCTCGTCTTTGTTGAATTCATCAACATAATCCTTCTGTCTTTGCTTGTTCAATAGAGAAATAGGAAAAACTAAGACGGGGGAGAGAGAGTTCAGAGCAGCGGGAGAAATAGAAAAATAGGTGGAATGAGACAGAGACATTAAAATGCATGGAGGTCTTTACCTGTTCTGATAAAGCGCCCAATACACCGCCATCATATCTCATCAAGTAGTCATTGCTGCAGAGGGATGGAAGCGTCATCAAGGCACTTTATTTGAGCAAGGTATGTGTTTGTGTGCGAACCGACCTTGCCGCAGCCCTTCCTCCATGTCCTTACGTCTCATGTTGTCACATTTCGATCGGCACTAATGGCAGAAAGCGCAGATGTTGACACTGAACACACATCGACCCCTTCATGATTTTACAATCTTCTTGTACCTTGCTACATGCGCTCACATGTTTCCACATTGTCCCCATCCCTTTGTATTGCTTTTCTTGGCCTCATTGCTCGCTGTGTACACTTACCTGCCTTGAATTCTAAAGCGACATGATGGGGGTCACATCCATAACAGAACCTATTTAATCCTCATCAGTTACTTGCCTTTCCAATTTGTGATAAACGCCACAGGGAAGATTAATTTCCTGTAAAAGAAAATGTCATTATCATGTTATTATCTGAAAATACTTTAAATACCTTTCTAAATGCTGAAATTTCCAACATTTTTGAATGAAACTTCTATTTGTGGTTGTGAGGTATATTATCGACCACTGGATAGAACAGGTGGAGGTTCGATGTCGAAAGAGGAAAATAAACAGAAAAGGGTTGTCAATATTTGCCCACGGCTGACAAATGTCAAAGATGTTATGTATTGAGAGACACTACTTGCTCTATTCTTAGACTTAGACGAACTCTATTGTTATTCAAGCTATACGTATAGTGTACATTCGAACAAAATCATGTTGCAATTGGCTCACCGGATAGTTACATTTACAGCAGTCTGTAAATCAGTACAACAGGATGTTAGCAGAAAGGGAATGCTATGCTACCTATAGATTGCAGTGAATCAATTACATTATTGCACTTATAATAAATCTAAATATAAGATATAAAAATATAATATGGAAAATGAAAGTATTGCACATATAATAATATTTAAATGTCCAGAAAAGTCTTAGGGGATGGGTTGCTGGGACATGAGATGGGTATTTGTCCTCGTGACAGTTTGATGTGTGTGTGTGGGTGGGAAGGGGGTTATTTTGAGTTTAACAGGCTGATGGCTTGGGGGAAGAAGCTGTTAAAGAATCTGGCTACTCTGCTAACCTGATGCTGCTAACCCCCTTGCCAGAGGGTAGCAGGGAGAACAGTCCATGGTGAGGGTGGGTGGGGTCGTTCCTGATGTTCTGGGTCCTGGTCAGGCAGCGTGTGTCTGCAATGTCTCTGATGGAGGGAAGAGAAGCCCAGATGATCTTCTTTGCTGTCCTCACCACTCCCTGCAGATGTTTCCAGTCTGAGGCATTGCAGTCTCCAAAGCAGATAGAGATGCAGCTGGTTAGCAAGCTCTCTATGGTGCCTCTGTAGAACATGGAGAGGATGGGAGGGGCGAGCTGTGCTCCTCTCTTGCGGCGTAGAAAGTGCAGACACTGCTGTGCTTTTTTCACCAGGGACGTGGTGTTGAGGGACCAGGTCAGTCTGTCTGTGATATGCATCCCCAGAAACTTGGCACGATATACCACATTCATGGTAGGGTTCCTTAAAGATCGATCCAGTATAGCCCTATACAGTTTGTGAGGAGAATGTGTAAATACAGAGTTCAATGAGAACTTAATTCCAAACTGTAAATGTGAGCTTATTATTCGGGAGGTGTCAATACTTGCCTCAGGTTTGACGACCAGTGTTGACATTAATTTGAGATTCAGGTCTTGCCAAGACTTGATTCACTTGAGCTGTGTGAGTGTGAGTGGAGAGTCAATCGAGAAATGAAAAAGACACCTCAGGAAACATTCCACACTCCATTCTTCTTTCTCCAAGGAAAATCTATGAAATGTGAAAGCTTTCCATTGGTTAGCTGGTGAGATGAAGCATAAATGGCTCTCAATCATATCCTGAGAAATGATGCATTTAGTGGAGCTTTAGTGGTGAAATTTAGAGGTTAAGATAGATCAGAATGTAAGCAATATATCTTTGATCACCAGCTTATATAACCACTTCCCTCTGGGCTGTGGAGTAGACTCCTCTACATAATTCCACTTTACTCTTTTCATTCATTACACTTTGTATACATTGCGTATATGGTTGCATATCTGTTAAACATGCACAGCTGGTATTACTTTGACAGGCAAAAATAATCACCTCAGCCACTGCAGTTCACACTCCATCCAGGCAGGACTTTACCCTTGATCTCCTCATCAGCTGAGAGAGTTTCTTTACTGATGGTTGTATCTACTTCTACACAGATTTGTCAGCAAAATCCCTTCCTTTCAGAAACCTTTCACGGCTGGATTAGGCCAAATCGGTCTATATGGCAGATATCTTTGGCATCATTTGGTCTCAACTGAAATGGTTGAGGAATTCCTGGTGAAGCTCATGAGCAAAGCAACATCTAGACTGACAGTAGGAAAGAAACCAAAAGTTTAAAGGCCAATGTTGGGGCAATGTTCCTGACAATGACATTTTAACTCAGTAAATAAGACCGATAATTATCTGCCTTATCTGCAGCAGGTGTTTGCCCTTTTCTCACAGCAACCAAGCATGTGTGAATATGGATCCAATTTCAACTGAACACAAATACGAGGGGGGTGCGGGGGTCAGGGAAGTAAGCTTGTTGAAAATGCCTCTGTGTGCTCTGCCTTTCCCCCTCTAATGATGGATGGTGGACATTGTTCAGTGGCTTTTAGTCACAGGCTTATAATTGCCTTTTGATATTGTTACAAATGAGAAATTACTCCGTCCTATTACCAGTGTGAGTGATCATATAAACAATAGGGAGGATTCAGCAGAGTAGGGCAATAAGGTGATGTTTGCAAAGTGAGAGCGCGAACATTCACATTCCATTTATTTTGAATGAGTTGTAATATGGAGGAAAGACATTTGGTTGAGAGGGTTGAGGGTTTGATGCCTTTAATGCCTCTATTTCATAACTGTACACTTCACACAAGCAGGCGAGAATTTTTAACATAAAAATGTTAACCTTTCATGTTCCGGATTATTTTTAAGGTATGTTGTTTTTGGACAATAATGCAAAACTATATTTGCAAATTAAAGACCCACTTCAACGCTCAACAGGCCTTTGAGTAGACTGCATTGATTGAAGAGTGTGGTGGAAGAGAATGAATGAGACTTTGTTGTTGTCATGTCCATTCAGCCCTTCCCTTCCCCATTTAAAAAGTCCGGAGCAGTTAAAGAAATGGCCCTCGTCTCTCATGTCCTGCTACGTCACTCACGTCATGCTCCCTGACCTCCAGCAAGGCAATCCCCTCCACCACAACTTCAACCTGTCTCTTCTCAGCCTAACCAATGATGGCTATGATAATGAACCATCACTTGGTGTGAGGTCAAGTTTGATGTATTTTTGAAAAGGGATCTATTGCCACAACGACGAGAGACTACATTATTCTAGCAAGAATCTGCAGTCTGACTTGGACCTAATTTGGTACAGTGAAATTTAATCAATAACTGAACATGTCACAATAAGCTGTAAATACTTGTAGCATGGGTATAACATCTCTCTTAGTGCATTTCTCCCTCCAGTTATCATGAGGGTGGACGTTGCCCCTTTGTCACTTCCCATACATCACCACTATATAGAGCAAAAAGTATTTTTGATTGGGATTTTGTCACTCTCAGCCCATTCAAGCATCCATGTCCTTCTTTTATCCTTCCAGCCCTCTTTTGTCATTCCAAGCCACCTTTCTCTCCCCCCACCTCCCCTCTCTTTAGTCTAGGCAGCCTTTAATCTCTCCCTCTCTTGCAGGTCCCTATTTCTCTCTTACCATAGCACTGCTTCTCCAGGCTAAAAATAGCCCAATCAAGCATCTGCCCTGCCCAGATACTGCACTGCCATGGTAGGCTTGAGCGTGGATACTGCAGGGTTGGAGGACTGGAGCAGAGAAGACAGCAGTTTAAGTAGCGCTTCTCGTGACTTTAGTTAGTATATTTATATATATATATATATATATATATATATATATACACTGTTGCCAATAAAGTTGGAATAAAAAGTTATTCCAGCTTTATGGGCAACCGTGTATATTTCCCGGCATAACATGCACTGCTGTCACCAAACAAACACAACAAACACAACCTCAAACATACCCTTTCAACTAAGCTCTGCTGCTCTGCATGATCGGCTCACTGACGACAGGCGACTTAGATTTAGGTGTTGATTCTCCATATGGAATATTTGTTTGCTCAGTTGTTTCTTAAATGTGACTACATTCACAGTATTTGAATCTATTCCTTATTTTGTAGCTCCCATAAATGCATTCCCAAGAGTGTTTTGTTTCTTGCTTTGATTTATAAAAACACAAGATGCTGAGGCTGACAAAAAAAACTTGTTTGCCAGTTGTGAAAAAACAAAGCACCTCTCAGGGGTAGCAAAGATCCCTGCAGAATGTGTCCCCATCTTAGTGACGGAGACAAGCTGCCGTGCAGTCAGTCCTTACACCCAAAACATGTTCCCCTGGTGTTCTGTGCTTCCCAGATGATTCCCACCATTGCCCATAGACACGGAAACTGTGTTGAAGATGAGTAATCTGTCGGTGGTGCTGAATTCAGAGACAAGTCTGCATGATATTTGGAAGAGGGGTGCTTGGAGGGAGTTTGGGGGATTTGCATAGTTCACAGAGGAGGGTAGATGAAGAAAATGAAAGAATACCAATCACATTCCCATAAAAGAAAGATGGCTAAGTTTGGAAGGATGGAAGCGAAAAACATTTATGACAGAGAGTTCAGTTAAGCCAGCGAATATGTGACCATGGTAAAGGCATTTCCAAGGGAATGCAGTGCATAGATGACTGTCTCAGCATCTGTGCAGCCGACCACTGGCATAATCCGTCCATTTGCCAGCTGAGCGAACTGGCAGCAGTGGTTTTACTCCTCTTTCTTCCTCTCACTTCTGATAAACGGCTAAATCAGTAAACTAATGAAATTCTTATGCTAGAGTCCAGAGACTACTACTAAATGGGAAGATCTTATCTCCCAATGGTAAAAAATGTCTAAGACCACATAATTCTATTAATCATTGATTATTTATAATGATTTTTATCAATGTTGGTCAGTATTTCTCAATTTTGCTCTGGAATTACACCACATTTTATCCCCTTGGGAGCCAATTCAGCACAAACACAAGAGGCCTGTGAGGACATCACCCAGCTGAAAAATGAGCATGGCATTGCCCTTGATGATCGCGCCCATTTGGAGGTCCTCCAGGCCACAAACATACCTGACCTATTATTATAAATCACAAAGCATCAAATTCCAGTCAGCAAGCCGTTTTATCAAAGCTTTACATCAAATAGGAAGGTTAGCAGCCATTCATTCTGCTGTATAACCATTCAAATAAATGGCTGTATTTGGAGCATTTGTTTTGTTTTTGTAAGATAGTGCATCTATAACAACACTATATACTTACTACATACTTATATACCATAAAAATACCTTTAATTTCCTTCAGCTCAGTGTGAGGAAATGTATTTGTGCATTCATGCCCATATCCAAACACGCACACACAAACATACATACACCTGTTCGGTACTACGTTCCTTTTTAAGAAATAAAACCATAGTAATTTAAGGTTTTTGTAACAGAGTCATGTCGAGTGGTCTCTAGTTGTGCACAGAGATTTAGTTCTGATTTCCGCAAGTATTATAACTTCATATTTAAAAATCAGATAACCGATGGTGCCTTCAATTAAAGCAGACAACTTAAAATTTTCTGAAATTTGGAAACAATGGAAGAACTACTTGGTTCGTGGTTCTCACACTTAAAATTATGATAAAACTGTTATTACTTGTTTGAAATGAGTCACTATCTTCAGGCAGACGTGTGAATATATATATATACTGTATAAATATACAGTTTTTCTCAGTTTTTCTCTTCCACCATGTTTTGTTTTCTTGTGATATCCTAACAGACAATACTGCATTGTGTGAAATGTTTATTCATACTGAACAGAAAATAAGTTTCTGTCATGAAACCATTTCCACAAATAGTGCATGAGAAGGGAAAAATAGGAAACCAAAGGTTTCTTTGGTAGGCAAATGTAATCGAGTCACAGCTCTTTAGCTAAGTTAAAAATCTGCCCATTGGGGGAATTTAAATTGTACAATTGAATAATATTTTCCATTAGTGCATTGCAATTTATTTTTAGCGACTCCTGAAGCAAGGAGGGGTCTGTTGCATGACGACTCTTAAATTAGAGAGGGTGAGTCATTGAGTTTTGAAGCGAGTGTGTTTAATCATATCACATATGGAGAGAGAGGGAGACGGCATTCCAGTGTGCAGTGTGTCAGGGCATGTGTCTCTTTAATAATAATAATAAAACAATTTGTTCCCCTTAACACATAAACATACACATTTCTCAGCCAGGCATTGGGCCAGAAGCTGCAATCCGATACCATCTGCTTTGGGCAAATACACCAATTATCAACAGTCCTCCATCTCTGATATTTTCCACTGAGAATACATCGTTTAAAGCTATTTTGTCTGTTATCTTTATGGGTGTTTACTCTGGTGGAAATTATATGGCAAATTTTAATAATAAGAGATGGTGAAACCTTTAGAATATAGATCTGACATCCAGAATTATATTTTAATGGAAATTTTCTAGTGCTCTTGAACAAGGAATATTTTGCGTGGAACTCATATACAGTACGTAAGTATATATATTTAAAAGTCAGCACAATAATAATGTTAATATTTATAGTTAGTTTTTCAATCAAAAGAGATGGTATCGTTGTCGCTGGTGTATTATATATTTAATCAAAAAGAGGCCCAGAGGAAGGGGAGGGCAAGAGTGCTAACGATTTCTTCTTATCCACCTATCCCACTCACTATGTGTCTTCCCAGTGTCTACCTTAGTCTCTGTTTCACTCTCTTTCTCTGTCTTTCCTCTCCTTTACTTTGGATCGATGGCTTCCACCAAACAAACCTATCTTATTGAATTTTCTCCTGCGCTTGGAGTAACTGAACACGGGTCATGTTCCAAACTCCCATAGGTATAAATAGAATTGTCAGTAAGGGAGGCGCTAACACAGCAATTACATTCTTGCATTATTATGATCAGTAAATTGCCTGTCACAGTAACTTTTTCTCACCTTACCCCTTCATGAGGTAGGTTCCGTCTGAGGGACACTCAAAAAAACATAAAAAAGCTGTGTGACAGGAGGAACTCAGTCACATGTATTTCTTATGTCCAAGGTCTTTTATATTTCAGACCTTTTTGAATTTTTCGATACTATCGGAAACAGGCAGTTTGCAGTTGTGTATCAAACAGGGATCTAAGACCACTGTTTTGGATTGATGAAAATATTTGTACAAACAGAAATAACAGACATTTATGTTGTTCCTCTTTCGTTCTTTATTTGCATGTTGCCTGTGGCTCCGGGAGGCTTTTACAGTAGCAGGGGCAACCACTGAAGTGCGAGTCAAGTGGGGGAAGAGTTTTCCTAACCGTTGTATAAATGGATCGCCCTGCTGTACTTGACTGTATGAATTCAATTGACATTTGTGCAGTTACTATGAATATATGCACGGATACAAGTTTTGAATCTTTTGCCGTTGTGGAAAGGTTTTTTATTTTGTTTCAATGAATGGATTAATCTAGAAGGGGCTAGAGAAATGCCATGGCTATTTTAAGGGGTTTGACCCATTTAGTGGGTCTCTCCTCTCCCCTTGTGCACAGCTCCCTGTGTGCTGATAATTTGGTACATCCACTGTGGGTCTTTATTTTGGAAAAATGTTTGTTTTACTTAAGTTAATTCTCCTCCCTTTTGCGGCTCCGTCCAGTCGGTCATGTTTGATCAACAAAGGAGGCTCTTCCAAACGGGACACACAGGTTCTGATAGTGGCTATGTCTGGGGAAGAGACATGATAATATGGAATGTGTGGCTCTCAACTGATTTGTGTTAACCTGGCAACAATCTCCCTTTCAAAATGAATCGTTCATGATTTACACATAAGATACAAAACTGATTATGCTGCATTTGCACTTCTTAGATTTATGATCTCTTTTTGTCTGATTTGATTATCAGACCTGTATCTTGCTTAGTGGCCAGAAAATATCACAACATCTTGAGCTGCTTAGCTTATGTTGTTTCGCTTGCCTTTCTCCCAAAATTCTTATTAATGTTTTCATCCAAGTATTATATATGTGGTATGTTACATTACATTACATTAGGATCATTTGGCAGACGCTTTTATCCAAAGCGACTTACATTACAGTTACCACCCTTCGCAGAGGGGGGGAACAATTGAGGGTTCGGTGCCTTGCTCAGGGGCACCTTGGCAGGGGCTCGAACCGGCAACCGGTTCCCAAGCGGAAGCTCTACCCACTGAGCCACTGCCTCCCTCCCATGTGCGTCGTGGTACTTTTTTGTCAGTGTGTACAAAGTTCAAATTTCAGAAGACTATCAAAGCTTCACCGTGTCCTCAGAGAGTAGGTTCGATCTGCAAAGGAGATTAAATTACTGCCCATCTCACGGACAGTAATCTCAATTCTTTCATTCTCAAGTTTTCTGTAGTAGTAGCTGAAAACAGACTACCTTTGACCTTTCTATGCCCAAACAAAATAATTTAATCCCAATGGACAGCAATGGTTTCAAAGTGAATTGGCTCTTTGTCCACACAATTGCTCTGGCATAACCCTGTCTTATAACTCCTAGAGAGGATGTTTTGATGTTACCGACAACTTAACAATTGAAATTCAATAGTGATGTAACCTGGTCTGATGGTCATTATTTTAAAATGATGAAATGTCCTAGATCACAGAATGCGAGCGCTTGGCTGCTGCCAAAGATGGGCAACATGGACAGTATTTGACAGGTTTCCCCCGGCATATTTGTTTTCCTGCTCCACCAGGCAATCATTGCACAATCTAATCTGATATCTGATATCCATCAAACCTGCTGTCATATAGTCTGACACATTTCCTATGTTGCGTTGCATACAGTGCTGGGATACCTACTTTGAAATGATAGCTCATTAAGCTACAAGCTACTCAGGATTCAAACCGGTTGAGCTGTGACCAAGCCATTCGCTTAAGAAAATTGCTAGATACACCACAAGCTCATTACAAAAAGTAGCACAGTACAAGCGTCTCCAAGGGAAACTGATAAATATTTGGTCTTATTGCACTTTCTCTCTTGTGATCTTTAACCGCCCTTATTAATTCACTACACAGGTTCATTCTAGTCTTAAGTGATGGCTGTAATAGTTTTGGTAACCTTGTATGTCGACTCTATTACCTTGTACATCAAGGTTGAGGGGTGAACACCATTACCAGGTTGACACTGTCAGACACATACCCATACCATGTGATCTGACCTGAGGATTGTCTAGCCACATTGTATTACTAAGGGAAAAGCCTCCACTGCTGCTCCCACCAAAGCTGTGCATTGAAAAATATCCTCCAGCAGATGATTCTCACATTTGCATTTTGCTTCGTCTAAAGTTCTTTCAGGTAGCCACGGTAAAGCATTGCCTGGGAACTCCATTAAGTATTCAGTGGCCTGTCACAGTCAAACAGGCTTATGGGTTTCAAACTCTCACTTGTCTGCTTGTCAATGTTATGCAGGTATACACATTATAAGGTCTGTGCTACACTCACAGCCACCCCACACCTCAATCCACATCCTCCCCATGGCTTGTTGAAGCAGCAATGTTAAAGCTCACCTGTATTTTTGGCTTGTTATTTATGCTTATAACTCTTCATACACACATCCAGAAACAACTAATTGTTCTAGGCACCTTTACTATGAGATTCGATGTGTTTTAAGAAAGAATTATCATTTTAAATGAAAATACAAGTAAACTTCCACCCGTTTTTCAGTAAACAAACATGATTTGTTTGTACTTTTATATCAATTACTTCCCCATAATATTCATAAAACTCCTTAGAAACAATGCACTTGTGTTCCCAATGGTCCTGTAATCCTGAATTTGTTCAAATTAGAGTCATCTAGGCCCAGTGGATCATATGTTACTGAAGGTTTTTCTAAAGTGTACATATATCTCATAGTCTTAAATGACACCACCATTACACTTCATTGTGATTGAATGTTTTCCTCCAGATCTAGCCATGAATGTATAATGAAGTAAGTCATAAGGGTGCACTATAATAAAGGCAAATGCATTATGGTCCATAACTTCCTACGCCATTGTTGCACAATCCTGAACAGAGTATATCTATGGTCCTTGAATAGGGATGCATCATTTAATACTTGCCATGTCCGTATCAGCATTACACTTTTTTATTACATTTTTCAGATCTCAGCAGCCTACTTTCAGTTTTCTAATAATAGCTAATAATGGGGGTTTACTCCACATTAGCAATGCCTAGTGAGCATTAGTCAGCATTATTAATCATATATCTGCCCCAGACATGAAGGCTGTCCAAATGTTTAATTATCACAACTGTGCTAAGCATATCTCCAAAGCTTATATTTCCCATGGTAGATTGTTTACAGTCTGTGTGTGTTTCCACTTCAGTTTTATGCTGGAGGACCATTTACAAACCTGGGTAATGTGCAAACGAAGTCGAGCTTTAGAAATTTCAACAGTGCAGAAAATAACTTGATTATTATGACCTGGGTGATCTCAAAAAGTTCAGATAAAGGAGATCAGTAAAGAAAGCCTGGGCGGGAGTGTCAGTTTTGAAGTCGAGCAGGGAAAATCCCCCCATACACACGAGCAGGAAAGATCAGTATGCAAGGTAATGCTATTTCAAATAGTTCCATGTTTAAAAGGATATTGATACTGATATAAGCTCAGTCACAAAGAAAAGTAACATTCTCTCTCTGGTGTTTACCGTTATGTAAATTTCAATGCACTAAAATGTTATCGTTTTTAAACTGCTGCCAATTTATTCTGACAGCACTAAAGTGAGAGGTGACTGAAGGGGGTTTTGGTATCTTTCCCTAACAAATGCTGCAAACATGTCCTTACTTTTCTTTCCACTTGTCCAATGTCTCGGGAATTTGATGTCCTTCCTCAACGGCTGGTTGAGGTGACTTTGGGGTTCTCAGAAGCCAGAGTAGCAAAGGTTTAGGGAAATCATCAAAGCCTTCAAGACCAGCAAGGTCCAGAGAGTATGTAGTTGTATGTGGATGTGTTTGTGGTGCCTGATTTGCAAGAAGTAGAGGTCTGTTGCAATTTGCATATTATAATGAAATCGCATGTTGGATTTGTTTGCCTCATTCGATTCTGCAAACATGTGCACATAGTAATGAACACCCTTTTCACCACGTATTGGTGAAGGCAGTAATCTCTGTTTTCTGAGCATCATCAATCATCAATTTGTTCTTCCTGTCCTCTATTAGTCAGTTTTTTCAGTTTTAATACCCTTCCAGCTCCACTGTTTGCTTTCTTGTGATTTCCATTCCCTGCTGTGGAATCCATGTCATTATGCAGGGCTATCCTGGCACCACTGTTGTTAATAGTACAATAAAAAAACACCTCGGGCATGTGTATTCTGATAAAGAGTGTCCACATTTTATGTAAAGTCTAAAGTCATATTTAACAGTTACTCATGTGAATAAGTCTGGCTGTGGAGGAATTCAAGCCCCAGTATGAAGTGAGGTTGTTGGTTGAGTGAGTAACTAAAGAGGAATGACTTCTTCATGTGGACAAAATGGAATTGGATAACTTTGTTCCTTAAGTACAGAAAGTTATAATTATTATACTTATAATAATTACTATAATATTGTATTGCCTGTTCTTTCAGGTTGTTTTAAAGTCATTACGTTTTATTCAAAGATCTGAAGCCATTAATGACGAAAAATATGGCAGAATAGAAGAGTTCATGATTTTCACATCATGGTTGTTCTGGCTCTCTCTTCCTATCTCTCTCTCTCCTCTCCCACACACAAACATATCCACACAAACTAACATATACGTGCAATCACTATCTCCCGATTGCATGATCAATGGGCAACTTTAAAGTACAAACAGCCTCCTATTTCCAACGTCACAAATTTTGCTCATACACATCGCCTGTGCAGAAAGCACAAAGACACAGCAGATAGAATGTGGCATAAGAGCTGCAGACACACAGCCAGTAGTTTTGTGCTGGAGGCCCACAGGCAAGTTAGACGAGGAGAAATGCCAGCCAAAGGAGCAGCAGTCTGATTTGTTCAGAATGGTGTAGTATGTATTCACTGTTTGTATACACCAAAATCCTGCTCTTAAATCCTGCTGAACTCCTAAACCAGGAGTGATTTACAGAACACAATTCAAAAAGGCCCTTTAAGATTATCTAATTGGTCTGTGTTGTCTCTCGGAGCTGATGCTATTTTACAACATATAGTAAAAAGGAATAGAGCAGCAATTGACTGGGCAGTAAAAGACAACAAGTAAAAGTCACCAGTTTTTTTCTTTTCATTTATTCACGATCTGTCTTTGTCTTTTCACTAAATCATTTCATAAATATCAACATGACATCATAACACATCGCCGTGACTTCATTTTCTTACTGCTGGTACTTCTAAGTTTTTATATGTTTTTCTCATCTATTACAGTAATACAATCAATGAGCTGAAATCTGCAACCAGCAAACTCCCTGCTTTGATCGCACATTTAAGGTGGTAATAAACCTCAAGATGGTACACACACTGCCACACTGTCTGAATTGGTTTCAAGCCAACCCTGCTGTTTCAATAGTCGGTGCAACTTCACTTCTCCATGTTCATGACTTTATTATAACATCATTCTTACTTTATAACGCATCATCATGATGGGCTTGTGTTGTCACAGCCTTTCGTGATTTTAGGTCACAAGATGGTTCCTTACCTTAACCATTTTCTCTTTTACCAGATACAGTAGGATTAAATGTATCACTGATCAACATACTACTAAGCACTATACCCGGCATGGAATAAAGCACTAAAGAGAGTCCAAGCGCTGGTTTCCAGATTTGGCAGTAATTTGTCTTTAAGAAATATATTGAATCACCAATGACCTACCTCACAGATTGTATCATTGTGAAATATAAAACACTGATGTAGAATGGAAAAAAGGGGGTGAAAAGGGGACACACTTTATTCAATGGCAAAATGGGTTTAGGGTTTGATTTATTATGGCCTCATTCAAGAGACGTTTTATTTGCAGACCTAGGCACAGAATGACCCTGACCCTGATTTTCATCTCCTATGGTTTTGAGAGCTGCTTCTCACCCTCTGCAGCTGCTTGCCTGGCACTTGTTTAGCAAAGACATGACATTGAAATGGTGAGCAGGTAAACTGGACAATAGTATATATAATAAAGACTGAAGAGCCGAAAGGGAAAGGTGAGGAAGAGGAACACTCAAAGTTTTCATTTTGGACAAATGTCAGAAGCACAGTTCACCAGGTGTTCTTAGACAAATGTTAAGCCAATTAATCCAGTCCATCTATAAAGACGTGAAAAGAGGAAGGAAAAGGAGATTTGGAAAAGGACGATTGAGCTGTTTGGGCCCATGGTAACTGATTTACTTTACAAGTATCTAAAAGCATAGTTATTTACATGGTGTAGATGTCCAATGATGCCCTTTTGATGTATCACTTTCTTCTCACCAGCTTGTATTGCTTCACTTCACTCCTGTTGGTTAGTCTACTGTAGATAATTTGCCAGGAGTTGCATGGCGGTGATGCCTGCACATGCACTAAGCTGTTATTTCAAGCCTTGTCACTTGGCATCATGTTGACTGGCCATCTCCTTTTGCTTTGGTGATTTACAGATATATGAAATGAGATATGTTGTGTAAATAAGGGAAAATATATTCATTGATTGCCCCTAGCCTCAGCTCGCATTCATTACACTTCCTGTCAATGCCTCTGAATACTAACAAGAATAATACCAGTGATCTTCTCCTTTGCATAAAAAGTACAGTGGCTCTGTCGCATCTACTGTGTCTTCCATCCATCTTGTTAAATCCTTGCCCCTCCCTTCAAGAGGTTTGCCTCTTCTGTCTGAGCTCTTGTCTGCCTCACTTTGTGGCGCCTGGTTTTTACAATTATTTTACAAGTGCCATATGCTGGAGAGCATGAATTATGACAGGTATCAGAATAAGGTATCACCAAAACCCAGCACCAGCCCCTACCTCCAATGAAACATGACAGAGGAGAACCTGAAGCCCCTACGTCCAAACGTAAAGAACCTGGCCTTTTAATCTCATACCTTTTGTGGATAGTGGATTCAAGTAACAGATGGGTCATGTGATATTAGTTTAACCCTCTATGGCCCTCAATAAATCTCAGAACACATCATGATATTGCAGTGCCCGTTTATGACCTTAGTAATATAAGGTCCCATCTTCCCCAGTATAAGGTACAGGGCTTTAAAATGTTTGCCCCTCCCAAATTGTTTAAAATGTTAAAAACCCCACAACTACGCCAACAGTAATGCCACAAAAAGAAAATGCATTCTTCACATACCAAGTTCATGTTCATCATAAAATATCAAAATCACCAAATCACAACAAACATTATCGCAAGGCACTTTCCATACAGAGCATTTAAAGAAGGCCAACATTCCCCCATGAGCAAGCAAATCATACAATATGATAATCTTTCACATTGTATTTGTGATCATCTGCATATTTCATATATATTTTCTTGTGCACCAAGATTAAAAGCTCTACCCAAACACAACAACAACACAAACAACAAGGTAACCTCCCTGAGGTATCCTCCCCGATCTGCTCTGTTTCAACATACCCCTGCGCATTAGTTGTTGTTGCATCTTTCTTAGTCACACTCCGTAATAGCCCTTTGCTAAATCACTATAATGGGCCTATGTTCTCCCAATGAGTGAATCATAACACAGCTCTGGGCAGAGCACTGTTTCAAGGATGAACCTTTCTACTGTGCTCATTATCCCACTAATCTCCTAACAGTAATGTCTTATAGACAAACCTTAATCCACAATGTAATGTGACGAGAGCATCTGCAATGAATGAAAAGCATCTGTTAGGCCTGGGGGAGGCCATCACAACAAAGCCTTCTCAATTGACAAGAGTTTAGAAATAATTTTAAATACCTGTTGTCTTTTGTGGGTTCTATGGTTGTTGTCTTTGAAAACAAAACGCTATCTGGTGAAATTTTAATTGTGGTTTACTTTCAAAATGTCCAAACTCTCAAACATGGAAAAGGGGCTGAATGTGAACTTGGAGTATCAGGTCTTGTACAGCTATGAGACATTACACTAAGACATGTGTGCTTAAGACATATAATTTGATACCTGGTAGATTTAACTCCACTGACTGGAGTCTCTGTACACCGCCCCTCTGTCCCTTGCGTCCATCCATTGGCCTCATGTCTAGTGGATCTCAGCCTCACCCCAAACCTCTCTCCTCCTATGCTTTCCCTTCTCTGCCACTCTCTCCATCCCTCTACTCTCTCCTGGGAGAGTCAAGAAGCTAATGGCGTTGTGCCTTTGTCCTCACCATTAATCAGGCCCCCATTAGCAGAGCCTGTATAAAGCTTTGGACTAATGGATACACAGGAATGAGAGGACAGGAGAATACAGATGGAAAGACAGGACGTGGTGGATGGGGAAAATGCAAAGTAGGGCAGGGGCAAGGTGAAGCCACACTGTTAATTTAGCCTTATAACCGCAGTTAGGTCTGTGAATGCTGTAATGGTCAGCCTTTGGCACCTGTTTGTTGCATCGGCAGTAAAGGGGGACAGTAGCTTTGCAGGGATCCAATGAAATTCAAGAAAATTGTCATTTTGATAGGTCTAAAATTGAAATGATTGCTGTATTAGTTCCTTACTGTGTGGAGTTTGCTGTTCTCCCTGTGTTTGCGTCCGCTTTCCTCCCACCCAGACAAACATGTATCTTAGTTGAATTAGGAACTTTTAATTGTCCTTAGACACAACCCTAAGAGGGTAAGCTGCGAGGGAGAATGAATGAATATGAACAGATGATTTAGCAGACTTCTAGGTTACCTGAAATAACCCTGTTCATTGAGGGGCACTGCAGAACTAGGCAAATGGAGAGATACAAGGAAAGCCACTGTTTACATTTCCAGCTAAATTTACTGAAAAATAGTTTGACGGGAACAAGACAATCGTGTCGACAGTATTATTACCCTGAAATGTGAACCTGTTATTCTCTGTGGTATTTTGCTGTGTATGGAAAGAAAAGTTTGAACCCACCTTTATACTGCGGCTTATGCTGAGACATCCTCCTCAGTTGAACTTTGCCTGGTCAACCAAGACGCCTATTCCTGCTGTCCCACTGGTAATGAGTTCAGTTGCAGAATAGTCCCCTGTGAGTTTTCTTGGCATTAGTGGAGTCGACATGGAACCTTTGATTAGCTTTGCTGCTCTGAGCTTCTGTCTACAGCCAGCTTGCCCACCTGATACCTGCACACAGAGACACGTATGCACATTCACACAACTTTTGCTCATTATGACTTGGAGGAATCTGCTGATTTGGGAGAATCCAGACAGCAATTATCCAACCTGGAGAGTCAGCAAGCATCACTACAGCAGTGGAGGGCCTGCTAGACAGAAAAGCCCTTGTTCCCACACTGAGATAGCCTTCACTGGAACTCACGGCTGTGACTGACTATCCATTCTCTTGTCACAATGAAAGTGAAGAAGGAAAACACTAAAGGGACCTATTTAATAGGTTACAAAAGAAGAGTAGTGGAGTGTGGGTGAGTACCTGATTGTGTGAGCACACACGCTCTAAAGTAAATCAGTGATTAGACCCACAGAAAACGCAAATGAAAGAAATGATTACTGAACAGTTAAGTCTCATTGAAAACTATGTCGACATAATTTCTCAAGGCTGCAGCACATAAAATCCTTCGCTTTAACTAAGGCTGCATCCCTCATGAAAAATAAAACGTTGACAGATGTGTGCTTTTACTATAGCATGCAGAGGTTTACATCCATACCTTACTGTAATGTGGGAATTAGAATATTAAGGATGAAGCCTGTATAAAAACCTTGTCTCATGGAGGACAACTTTATCGTCCAAACCAATGTGATGTGTTTCGTACATTATGATATAGAAAATAAAATGTTTTTAAATAATAAATGCTGTGCTGGCATTGACATTTATCAAGGGGAACATGAAGAGTGACAAATAATACTTTCGGCCAATGGGAGGGAGCTATCTTAAATAAACACACATATGCTGTTGCTGCAGATTTTCCCCACAGTGTATGCATCTGCACTTCTTGCGTGACACGGGCTGTGCCAAAGTCTGAAATATACATGAGGGATATATATGAGGGCTGGCGCACCATTTCAGAACCTCCCATTATGACGGTGAATCAGAGTGTTCTCTTCAGCGCTGAATAATTCATGCCCAAAAAGTATCTGCTTTGTCTGATTTTTTTTTTAGGGAGTAGATAGAAAGCAGTCAGCAGTCAGCTTGAAGAAGGTGGGGTCGGGGAGTTGCCATTTGGATGAAGTTCAACTCTTGGGACTTAAAAACTTAAATCTAAGCAAATGCCAAACACTTTTTTGAAGGAGTGATATTGTCCCTGAGAAAATATCAATTTTCCATGAGTTCTTATTAGAATTCAAGAAGGGTATATTGATCTCCCTGAAGTCTGCATTTGAATTGTGATGAGAGCAGCTGAGGATGTTCACGGAGGTAGAGGCGGAGTTGGTGGGGGTGGAAGCAGGCTCTTCTAGTTGCCCCTTTATTTATGTCTGACACTCTTCATTGTCCCATTACTCGTGCAGGAACCTGAGAGCTCTTACTCATTGAAACCCTGTTAAAGCCCTGTGTCAGCAACACACTTGCAGTCTGAGAGGGAGCTAAGCAGAACGGGCAAAAGACAAAATGGAGCCGAGACTAAACACTAGTTCTGCTCTCAGGCCTAATTTTCCTGTCTGCTGGTGGTGGCTATCTAAACCTCCATTAGCTGCCCATGAATAATGAAAAGGAACAATGAGTCAGTTAGTGTAGGTCTATTTGCCCATTTCCCTGCTGGGATCCAGACTCCTGTAAGCAAGTAGGTGGGCAAGGTTGAGAAATAAGAAAAGATGGGCCAAGGATGCTGACTGATCTCAAGCAGGAAATTAAAGTTATCTCTGGAAGGGTTTACCCTATCCATCTTGCTGCTGGATGGGCTTCTGTCAGGGGAATCATCGTTTATGGACTTCTTATCTGTTTAAGGTGAAATGGCTTGGTGTACAAAACTTTGTTTTGATTGGTTGAGAAAGTTTGAGATGAGTTTGGTTTCACTGCACTTTTAACTGACAGCTGATCCTCAAGTACTGAATGTTTTTTTGAGTGACTTTTTGCCCAAACCACACAGGACTAGCTTCTCTTTTTACCCTTTAACTGCATGCTGCTGTTACTGGTTCTGTTGATTCCACTGTTCTGCATTCTAGTTATTCTAGTCCAATGTCTCCAAGGCACCTGCGCTTACTCTTCCCAATACCTGTATGATAGGAAAAGCACACTGATTTGACGGTTGGCAATATGTTGCCAGTGTTATTTATATCCCAATTGAACACCTGTTCAGGAAATGAATGCTACATTATTCTCCTAATGTATTCATTGTTTATAATTACTTCTTATTAATTGGACAGGTGTGTGTTAACGACTCAGTCCACTGCGGTCAGCCCTCCATGCACATACCTCAACTCTGAATCAGGCATTGTAAATATTCCCCAATCATGATCAATAAACTATCTTAAATACCACTGTGAAACAAGTGTTGCACAGTAATGTATGGAGGGATATTTTTTACTTGAAATAAATCATAAAAGTATTGAGTCCTGAGAGAACTTTGGTGGCCTGAAGTGCCAGTGAGTGAGAACACTTTGAAACTATGAAAGTTTGACGAACTTAATTACTACAAAATTCTACAGTGTCAAACAGACGGCTTTAATTTTATGTCCTCATTTTGTGACTGATGGTGATTGAGCTTGTTCACTAAGAAACTTGGCCACCAGGGACTTACTGTAGTTCATTTTGAAATGAATTTAGGCAAAAAGCACATGCAGCATGTTTAGGGAATGGCTTGTTTCTCCGTATTGCAGCACTAATTTCCTACTTGGAGACATTATAAACTACTTTATTTATCTCCACAATTTCATCACCCCACTGCTCTGTGATCCATTTCCCCGAGTTGCTGCCAAGACACTGCCTGTCTTTGTTTTTCTGAGAACACTTGAACCAGATCAAATCAGATGCCAAAAGCTGTGTTCAGAGCTCTGGTTGGATAAAGCCAGGATTGGTGCAGAGCAGAAGAAAGGGGATGCAGGGATAATTGTAAAAAAAAAAAAACGGTTGATGGCAAACATTGGGAATTGACGACTGAAGTGTGGGAGGAGATCTGGAAGTCGCACAACACCAGAACTTACACTGCAAGCTCAGTCATCCCTGAAATATATTAAGTCTGGAGGGAAATATAGTCAATCCAATTATGGATTCGGATCTCAGTTTTTTTAGCAATTTGTTTTTATTGGAGCAAACAACGGATCTCACTATTATTATATTTTTATATATTATTGGTGTGAGATAATACACCAAACATTGTAGATACTGATTTGGCTGAACATTTGAGTTTCCTTGAGAAGCCCCTAAAACCCAATGAGGGTCCAGTCAGGTATAGAAGAGTCTCATGTTGATGTGGAGTAAAAGAGAGAACTGTCAAATCATTTATTCCACAGCTTCCTTGAAGTTTCGTCAAGGGATGCACAGAACTCAATGCAACATCTACCTGCAAATGTTAATTTTATTCACTTCATCCCTTCGAGCAGGCACATATAAAGTAGGTGTGATTATATAATGCATTTTATCCCTCCAAATTGAACAATAAAGGGTTGTTTACCAGGGACTGTGTGAATCAGGATTTTGTATTTCAGATACTGATTTATATGTAATGGTAAACTGGTGACCAGTTGAACCTCTACAGATTGTCCAGTTAAGAAGAAGATGGAAGACGATGCTGTCCTAAATGAAATATTAGACTGGATCATGAGTGATGCATTTGCTAGGTGTTACAATAACAGAAGCCGAGAGAAGGCAGCTTTCCCGAGATAACGAGATCATCATCTTCAGACAACACACACTTAATATATTTTCCGACAGCTTTTTTTAGGCATGATCTATACATTCCTGCTCTCCTGCCAAATGATGATAATTTTGGCAATGATTAGGCTGTGGCTGTAATATCTGACTTTGGGAAAGGGTTTTAGTAGAGATCTCACCAAAACATGCACTGTGAAACTTTTCAAAGTCGTCAAAATGATCTCGTCATCACAAGATAACAAATAAAAAATAGTGATATTACAAGCCCTCTCTCAGCTTCCACAGTATACACTCTTCATCACACCAAAAACATGCATCCAAATCCTCATAATCTTTATTACTCTGTGTGAATACTCGGTTGTGCTTAGAGACAGGAACACACTCTTATTTTGAACTTAGGCTAGATCATTCGTTCAGACAGGGTATACCTGATGTCGCTTAAGAGCTTGTAGCGGAACGGGCTATATATATCTACAGCTACCACGGACACGTCCTGGAGGGGTTTGAGTTTGGTGTGAACAGAGTGACAAAACATGTCCTGTTAGCTCAGATGCTGGACCGGTACGCTTTAAGCTCTACCACCCACGCGTGTCTGACAGGCCACATGTGGAAACATTCTATAAAGCTCAATTCCTTTCCCTTATGTTTTCCCCACTCAGTCTAACTATCCCACTGATCAGGCTTGACCCGGGTCAGAGAGTTCCGTGCGCTTGGCTCCGTGCAATTTGACCTGGACAATGAACTAATCCCATCACACTTAACTCGGAAAAGGGTCCCTAGAAAATACTAGAGTTATTGCACAAAGGATAATCAGAGGTAGATCAATGTTAACAATGTTGTCTATGCTGTAGCGTTTGTATTGTGCAATTTCACAGGCTTACACAAACAAACACAGACACACAGATCACTAATTATACCTTATTTAGTATGTTTTATTTCCTTTGCTGTATCATTTTACCTTTTCTTGCTGTGTGTTTGCATTTACCCAGACATCCTCAATGACCCTGAGTGGCTCCACCAATTATTCTCCCATCCTCATGATAGATGTGCAGAGCGCTCAGTCTGACCTCACCTGTGCCGTGCTGCATAATCTTGGTGTTGTACTGTCATGGTGATGGCGATGGTTAAGATCCTGTTTGGATGTCTAGCACCACACTACGTTGCTTACCCCTCATGTTAGCTTGGGCAGAGCTGTTCTCCTCCGATTGCATGTTTGGTCATGCATGCTCTATTTCTTTCTCGACCTACTTCATTCCCCCTTCCATCTCTCCTTTTTATGGTCATAGAGGGGTATACAGGAAAGGAAGCGAGGATATTAACTTTGACAGCCACTGCTCTCTCTCTTGTTTCAGTGTTGCATTTCCACTTTATCTGCCTTCACTCCTCCACTCGGTTTGGTTGCATTGCTTTTGTTGTTTTCTCTCTCTTGTGTGTGTGTGTGTGTGTGTGTGTGTGTGTGTATTTTCAGTAGTTAAGTGCGTTTACATAGCTTGCTGCATTAGGTTTCGCTGTTGCCAGCGTGTGTTTAGCATGGTGTGCATGAAGCTTTTTGAGATTTTGACAACGGCAACACACATCTGCCCACTTTCCTTTATTACCAACCAGCCAAGTTTCAAGGGCAAACAGAACCAGAGAAACAAAGAAAAGGTGGTTGAACATTTGAAGTTGTTCTACAGTGTCAAGCTCTGTTGGATGAGGATACCTATTTACCTCCATTTTGATCTCCCCCAGTCCCCCTCTCTCTCATTCTTTGTCCCTCTCTCTCTCTCTCTCTCTCTGTCGCTCTCCCTGTGACCTCCAGTCCTCGGCTTTGTAGTGTATGGATGTTCAAAGAAAGAACCCCCTTCTATTCCATTGCAGCGGGGTCAGTGATGATTGCTGGTTTTTGTTCCTCAGAGAAATCACCAGAGGAAAGGCACAGTGCAGGTCTACCACTTCACATGTGTAAATGGGTGTCCGAGTGTGTGCATGGATACTGGTGAATGTGCTGAAAAGAGAAATACTCCTCCTGCCTTTTTATTTCCCAGGATGTTGTACCCAAGTACTGTGGCACATTAAAGCATCCTACACTCAGCCAATATTGCCTGCTGTTCCACTGTAATGCCGAGCCAAAGAGAGGTGGGAAGGAAAACAGAGGAGCACATAGTATGTCACACGTATGGAGGTCCTTCATGAAAGCAAACAGAACTCTGCAATAGCTTAGAATCTTAAACACACATACAATCATCAATCATACTCAACCACAAGTCTTCCAGCCTAATGTTTCCCAAGCAAGATCCTCATCTCCAAGTATAAGGGAACAAACAAAAATGATCCAGCAGTCCTTTCAACAATCAGGCAGAAAGAATTTTAAGGCAAAATGATCAAGTGAACTTAGAGCAGATAGCCTCAAGGGAACTGGCCAGCACAAGACAAATTTTGGAAGAGGGAAAAGAATAGATGGAGGTGATAAAAAATGTAATGGGTGGTCCAATGAGCAGAGTGAAGGGGCGTACACGCTTCCTGGGACACTGTGAGGCATTGAAAGATGAAGACCAACAAGCAAAGTGACAGAGAAAAATGTCTCCGTTCCCCTTTCTCATCATTGTGAATCAGCCCTGTGTTCAGCCACTGACGAGGTATTCACCAAATCTCCTGAACGGTACTGAAGAGACCAAGCGGACCAGAGTGCAGGAAAAAACGTGATTACTTTGGAGGAGCCATGTTTAATCAGTGTACCTCTGTGCTTTAGATAACTTCTGACCCAGTCTTGATGGGAAATTAAAACAATTTCTCTGGTGATGGCAAATTCATGGTGTAGTTTCCTGAAGGACATTGATGCCATTTATTCAATTCTGGGCAATCTTCCTTTAAAGTGTCAGGACTGGTCAATTAGTATCCCCTACATGACTACAACACCAAAACCTCCTGCATATACACTAGTGACATTAGGCACACATACTGGTATGTGATGTGCATCAGTTGATTGTTTAGCCTGCACAGCTGCACCTGATAATACCTGATAAAAGTTTGGGTAATTCTGCAAATATGCAAAAACCTGCAAAAATAGAAACGACATACAGTTACAACAGACAATGGGAAAAACACACTTAAATACAGCTGTGACTCGAGCACAGCCTTCTATAAATTACGTCAACTGTTAATATGCCTACACAATAGGCCTACACCTAAAGCAAATCAACGATACCTCATAAGCATGGTTTGTTTAATTGGCACTGGCACGTGAAATTAAGAGGTAATGTAGCATATAGCAAATATGAACAAGACACACGTCTATTATGGCAGAGTGAAAGTGGCTTTGATAAGAAAGAAGTATGGCGACAAACGAGACAAACAATGAGAAGTGGGTTGGGGGTTATTGATAGCCTTCCATAGAGGAGTACTGAGCGCATCTTTGAATTGAGTGTGAGAATGACAAAGATAATTTATAATAAATAAATCAAAGTTGTGTGGCCACTTTTTCTTTCTTTATTAGCGAATCGACACTCAGGAGAAAATTTCCCATGGTAATGCTGATGGTGATGAAGCATCATCATCACCATCAGCAGAATATAATGCCAGGCATTGCAAATGCAGATTTTTTTGAGCGCACAGACAAATCTGTTAAGATCAGGCCAGAGAGAGAGCTCTCTAGTCAGATAGAGTGCAAGAGGGGAGGAGGACTCAAAATGTGGGCTGACACAGGGTAATAGAAAAGGATATTTAATCACAGAAAATGCACACAAGGCACAGAGGAGGGAAACTGTAAATACAGTTAAATATTTACCAAAATACGGAAGCAGAAGTAGGCTCAGGGAGTACTGTAGACTAAAGCCAACTCACAAGACAGCAGAACAGAAACAAGACTTAAAGTCAACACAAAGGAATACAAAACAGGAGGGCACAGGCTAACTAACAAAACAACAAGGAGCACAAAGGAACACAGAAACACGGATAGGAACAAGATAAACAAACCAGGAGGAATCAGGAAACGAACAGGAGTGATGCGGGGACAAAGCCAGGGAACCATGAGAAACGCAGGGACAGACCAGGACACAACCAGTACAAACCAACAAGAGGAGGTCGAAAGACGCAGACTTAATAAACACAGGGTAGATGACAATGGGGAATAGGTTAGGACAATCACACAGGAGGAAACAATCCAGGTAACTCAAGACAGGAAACATGGCAGGAAGTAAAGCAAAATCCACAATAACAACTACTACAAAATACAAAACAGGAAATCAACACAAAAACACAGGATCATAACAGTAATGATGGCAGGGGGAGTTTTATAGCAACGATGCAAGAGAACTACACATTGTCACATGAGCACACTTCCATTATTGGGGGTGCCTGCCCTCTGGGGTGGACAGTGAAGAGAAAAACAAACTCTTGCTTGATGTAGTCCCATGCTAATCACAAATTGAGGGACCGTTTACATCAGAGAAAATAGCCTTTGGAACATGATCGAAAATATAGAACATTAAGAATACAGTAAGATAACCCAAGTGTGAAAATACACAGTCTATGGCCATGTGTAAGTTGTAAAGACAAGGACATTCATTAATTTCCGTAGCCTAAATTGGAGTTCCCTACCAAGCCATTCCCAAAGAGAGCCAGAGATCCATTTTATTACCTGATTAAATTTCAAATCAAAGCCATTTTGTCTGCCATTAATCCAATATGTGCTCTCTATATTGCTGCAGTTTCATCTGTATGTCCAATCATCCCAAACAAGTGTTCCCCTCTCATTTCCCCGCGCATTCATCGGTGCATGCCAGCAGTGCTGCCTATCTCTGGCCTATCTTTCCCCACCTATCATTTGTACGAGCCAGGCTGGTGAGGCACAAATTTACAAATATTTGAATTCAATAGAGTAGCTTCAATTCCCCATATAATTGGCTGCGTGCACATTAATAACAGGATATGTTTGATATATACTTTACCTATATCTGTGTGTTTTATATCTCATAGGCTGATATGAGATAGAAAACACACAGGTATAGGTAAGGTACATATCCGGCCAAGGAATAACAATATATTTATAACGGCTTAGAGAAAGGGGGGACATTTGTTCTGCACCCTCCCTCTGTTTTAAATTTGCCATCGCAATTCCACAATTCATACTTCAATACAAATGAAAGTATATACAATCCGCAACAAAAGTATAAGAGCACATCAGAATTTGCCTGTATAATGCAACTGATTAAAGTTGTGCTTAACGGATGCAGGGGGGGGCGCGGCGCGGGATTGGAGCGATATGAATAAGTACCGTCTCAGATAAATGAATGAGGCGATACTTCTTCGTCTCGCTGCAGGAGTATGAGCGTCCGTATTGTTTTACATCCCCCCCATATCGTCTCTTTAAGCAGTGCTACACACAAAACAAAGCCCCTCCCAATTTGTAAGCATAAAAAACACCATTTTGGCATTTCATCAGACAAATGTGACATCACAAAGGTCTGACAGCCAAGGCCAACAACTTAAACTGTAACCTCAATGTCAAATATGGATTGTGCCTAGAAAGTGCTCACACAGCCCTCTTTGCCCATCTAAATTATTGATTGCATACGTGGTGCATTTACTTGGCCCATGTCAGTATGAATAAGTAATGCTGTGCCATTCACTAGGCATGTAAGAAGATACGAAAGCCGGATGATTCCATTCAGAGAGACAGCATGATGGAGGAAAACTCTTCGGTAATCTTGTTATATTTGTCTTCACTCAAGCAAAACAAGTTTCAGATGGAGAAAAAACAGCTATATTTGAGTCTCCTTGAGGGATTGAGTAATAATAGATATAGAAATATGAACAGGTAGGTTTAACTAGAGGGTTGAGGAGTAAAGATTTCAGTAAACACAGTGTCAAGGTGAGAGGCTACCAAACATTACATTTTGCAGGGATATGCTGGTATTTCGATAATTACACTGCACCATTTGAAAGTTGCATCAAAAACATGTTTTGTTCTGCCAGAAGGCTTCATTGCACATCTCTGGTTTTCTATAAAAGCTGTCCCGTTATTTTTTTATTTATTGCCACTAGGAAAAAAGGAAATGCAGGAAAACTTGCTATGTAAATGTGCAGCAGTCTGTTTATGCATGCTGCCCTGAACACTACAGGAGTGAGCTACCTGTGTAAATAGCAATCTATAGATAAAGACTGTTAGCTGCTATCCTGCCAAACTGCAAGAGCTCAGGAGAGGTACATAGGTTCTAGCTTGTTGGCTAGATTTTCCAGTGATTGACCTCTTTGTCACATGGCTTCTGCTGTGTAATTCCCTTCCACCTGACACGCCAACCTATCACACAGGCGGCCTAAATGTCAAGCTGTTCAATTTTCCGTTCACTGCTGAAGGACTTGTCAAGATTTTCTTTCACCATGTTTACTCTTGCTCTTTGTGGACGATATTACTTTGTACCCTTACGATACAAAAGGCACATTCTTTGTATTTCAAAGAAATCAATCAGCGATCAGCAGTGTTAACTTTGTCAGACCGAACGCAATAATTCTTCAGAAGCAAAGTGAAATAGGGACGTCTTGTATCCTATGAGATCATACTTTCAAATGAAGTGAAGGTAATGTCCATCACTCTTAAACTTGAACTTACAGTATGTGCTGTGTGTGCAGCATGGAAATATTCTGTTCACCTGTCAGCCAAAGTAGATAAACAGATCTTGCACCTCACTGGTATAGCTGGAGCTTTGAATATTAAATGGTAAATGCACTAAAATTGTTTCAGAAACGACCAGCAACTTGTGTCACCGTGACAGCATAACCACTGTACTGTGGTATGGCTGCATAATGCAAGTTGTGTGTGTGGGTGGGTGTGTGAGTGTGTGTCTTTTTTCCCCGGTGGGTTGAGATGACTTAATTTAATAACCACTGATATAGCTACTTTATGTCATTAAGTGTGTGGGAAAAGAAGTCAGCTCCAGGACTAATTATTATGGCTGCCATGTCACCTCCTGCCTGGGCCCTTTTCTTGCTGTCACGCTGCGCATGAGGATGAGAGAGGGGGAGAAAAAGAAAATCACACCAGACCTACTATACTGGAGGAGGATAACCGAATATTTCCCTGGAAAGTTTGACTCACTTTGCTATTGTTTGATTACCATTTCGGTGACTCGACTAATTTAAAAGGCAATTAAAATGTGCAGCACAGCACTTTTTCTTCCTCCCTGATTGACAGCAGCAGTCGATGGCATGATAGAAAATAATGTTCTCATATTCAGAGCAGGTATCACCGTCTGACTATTGATACCTGTGCATGATAATCCTTCAACTGCACCACTGCAGTTCGACACATGCACTCCCCAACTTGATGTCTCCATTAACCTCATCCCTAATGAGCCCTCATGTAGTCGCTCAATAAGAGGCCTGCACTTAGGTGGTTAATGTCCTCTATTGAACTGAGGCACTTACAGGCTGTCCAAGGAGCATGGCAACAAGGGAGAGGTGGAGGGAGGATGATGAGGGATATGGAAATGCCAAGGACATTCCTAGATGTGTGATCTTTGTCACTGTTTGTCAATTTTCGCTCATTCCTGCATTATCTGTAGCACAATACAGGCATGGTAGAATAATAGCAGAGCGTGTAACTGGGGCTGACAAATGGAAGAGGCAACAGTCAACCTTTCCATTATCTCTGAAATCCTGATTCAAGTCAGCTACACTGCTGTAGAGGCTCTGCACATCCAAAACATGCCTCAAAACATCAGCATAGTCAAACCTTATCAGTGACAGATAACAATTATTTCCAGAGAAAGGGGAATTCTGTTGTCAGGGTTTTGTCTCTCTATATTGACAGCAGTAAAGACCAGATAGAGTAATTTGACCAAACCGAGAAATGTTAAAGAGCAGAGCTTTAAAATCAAACTGATGAAGGGAAAAAGGATACAAATTGCTGGTATTGCTGCCTCGAACAGATGGGGATGTCAAACACATCTACTAAAATGTTGTGGTTCATTTCCTCATTGTGTGTCTTTTGTTGTGTCTGTAGTTTGGCTTGTCAAACTGATTTGCTGCACTTTGTAATTTGCAATTTGGGGCCACCATAGTACAAATTTGCACCATGAGTATGCTTGCATATATCCGTTTATCTGCTGCCTGTGTATGCAAAGAAAACAAAGTGATCATATTTGACTCTACAATGGTGTGTGAGTGCTAAAAGGCACAGTTAATACCACAACTCTAATCAATATAGCCAATTATGCCTGGCGTACAGGCATTTCTGTGTTATATAACGCTGTTTAACAACTGTAAGATACGACTAAGAACAGATGAAATTGCAGCTTAAGTATAGTTCTGTGCCAGATAAGGCGACGGGAATACTCTCCCAGATCTATTCCCAGCAGATTTCTCATTATTGTCTTGTGATAACGGCTCAACGTCACCACTCCCTATCTGCAGTCTAAATCCATAAGCATTTTCATTTAGTAAGCCAGCAAGGCATAAAAAAACATCTGGTGTCTTAAATAAGCTGCGGTGTGATCCTGTGCTCTCTGCCCGCCAGTCTGTGTTGACATTGATGTCTTTCTCTCTCACGAGCACAAGCACGTGTTTACATCTGTACCTCTGCTCGCACAGCAGGGATTTTAAACACTGGGGCATCTCACACCCTAGAGTTATGCAATGGGACTACACAGAAAGATAATAACTCTAGGTCACTCTTACTCCTTTCCCAACTTTGTCTCTTTTACCATGCTCTTTCGCCCTCTTTCCCCTCTACTATTGTTGGGCCTTCATTGCCGAACGAAATTGTATTTAAAGTCCTTAAATCCTTGTCAGAACTTCTCCCTGTGTGCAGGAGATTATTTTGAGCCAGTATTATTCTGGTATAGCTTTAGTTGGACACTTTCCCTCCCCACCATTACTTTCAGGTCTCAATAAACCCATTAATCACCTTCTGCAGCTGAATTTTTACTCTTAAGTAGTGATAACAGTAACAGTAGTGATAATAGTAACGGTAGTACTAACAGTCCATTACAGCTTAGAATTCGTTCACAGTGTGAGTTAGACGGAGAAGTCAGTTTCCATTACAATACACACTATTTTTAATACTACTTGGCTCAGTGAGAGTGAGAGTCTTGTGCTCCAGGGCCAGTTGTCAATGGCTTCAGGTAGGCAGGCCTCTTGCAGAGATCATAGCCCAGGGAATGCAAGGTTGATATGAGTCCATTCGTTCGAGACATCTGGGTCCCCATCTGGAGGGACAGACAGTGACAGCTGACTCACCACACTGTGCTTGGCTGCAGCAATGGATAGGTGAATGGATGGAAGGATGAAGGGGGAGGAAAGAAGCATTT
Organism: Genypterus blacodes; assembly: GCF_046128005.1. Classification (NCBI taxonomy): domain Eukaryota; kingdom Metazoa; phylum Chordata; class Actinopteri; order Ophidiiformes; family Ophidiidae; genus Genypterus; species Genypterus blacodes. The sequence continues at coordinate 3,298,010 of NW_027466840.1, forward strand.
GAAAGATAATAAACCAGGATGAGATAAACTTGCAAACTGTCTTGCAGCCCCAAGCCTCCATGAGTTTAGTACATTTTGCAAAATCTGAAACCAGTATTCTGACTCGAGAATCATTCTTTTTAAGACAAAAAGCTTTTGCTGAAAGAGCACAGTACAATACCAAAGACGGGAGTGAGCTTTAAAGCTCAGAAAGCAGGAAGTATTCTGACTGGAAGTGATACAGTTTAACAAACCAAAGCCTCGCCATTAACACCCAAATAACTGGGTGACACAGAGTCCATGATTTATGTCTGTATGCGCCGTATGTGATGGTAGTGCGTGTTTTTAGTATTCCAATTTTAGTATTTTAGTATTCCAATGGATACTACAGACATGAATCAGTTTCTTGCTGATCTCAAAATCAAATCTGCTCTCTGGTTATGTCATTCTTTGTTACAAGTGGGCCAGGATGGGATTTGTGAATGCGTGGTTGTGTGGTTGCTTTGGGTGGGTTTGGTGGGGATTGACAGCACTGATATTGTTTGAAACTCCAGGGTTAGACTGTCATGTCATCATAACTAGCCGAGGTTTGTCGCCATTGCTTTGTTTCCTTTTTCACGTAATTCACAAGTGTATCACATATCCTTGTTTGTGTCATTGTTTTTTTGTTTGTTTCTTCCTTCCTCTCTCTGTGTAGCAAAAACAATCTCATACCATAAAAGTTTAATAATGAATATCATTCAGCAAAAAAAGAGGCTTTGATTTATTTTGTCCTCATCTCCTTGCTGTTCCCTCCTCTCCCCCTTAATCTCACATGATAAAGATGAGTGCACCCTGGCCCTTCATCCAAGCAAAACTGGAGACACCCCCTTTAGCTAGTTATCTTGTGCCTAGCCGAGGCTTCTGTGCAGCCACAACAAACACGATTTCTGTGTAATCCCTCCCCTCTAATTACCAAAAACACTCTCCCTGCTTTTTCCCTGTCCCTCTTTCATCCTGGTCCATTCTTTTCATCTTAATGGTTTTCCTGTCCTCCCCCTTTCTACTGCTTAGAAACCAATTCTGAACTTCTCTTTCATTATCCCTCTCTTCTTCTCCTCTCATTCTTCTATTGTTATAGTCCATAAAGATTAATTTACTTAACCAGATATGTTTAATTCATTTGTTCCGTCATACACTCAATATCTTTCAATCTCTCCTTTTGTTTTGTTGCTTTTTCTTTTGAATTACTTTGAAGTCATTGTTGTTGTATCTGATTACAGGCAGCATAACTGATGTTGGGTTGGTGGAAAACCAATAGATTTTAATTACCAAACCTCCCTGAGAGCAGAATTGAAGAAAGTAAATACACACCGTGAATCACATTCCACACAATCAAGCTGCAGGCCTGTGTTAGTGTGTCTTGGCTCGCCCCGTGCTTACAGTATGTTTGCCAGGCTGTCGCTTTGCTACATTATCATGAAAACCAAGTGAAAGGTCCCCATCTGTCTGGTGGAAGGGTAGTGGTCATGGTCAATAACCAAATCAATTTCATCCTTAAGAGATGGAGCCATAATCTGAGAACTATTGGAGAACTGGTATGGGTGGAGGAATGGACTCTACTATTTCATCGTTTTATCTTGTAAACTTAACTATAACTACGTATGCAGTGTAACCGTTTCCTGTTCTTTTCCTTTTCGCAGCATGCTTATGTAAGTGGCCAACATGGAGGCTCAGTCTAGGAGAAGTATCTCAACAGTGCACTTATGTAAGCTGCAAACACAGGGGCTCATTATGGAAGAAAGCAACTGAATCGCACAAACAAGAGACTGGAGTTAAAAATTGATGACTTGCTTTTTGTACGCCTTCCCCTGCTGTTCAAGCGCAGAGCTTCAAGCGTGTCCTAGATTCCTGACCTCACCAAACGGAGGAAAGCCAAGCCTTTTCGCCTCTTCCTCTTCAAGAGCTTTGCATCTTGCTGTAAATAGATCTAAACAATTCCAAATATATATATTTCCCTCCTAGGTGGCTCCATAACGTTACAGTTTCACATGTGATTAATTGGATGCAGTTGGGTACAATGACAATGGAGGTGTAGGTGAGAAGCTTTGATCCATTGTCTGTCAGTGAACTGATAACATTCTCGATCTGTGATCTTACTTACCCTTCCCTCAGGGAGTTTGGGATTTTAGTCTCATTTAGTGAGTAAATCATGGTCTGAAGTTCGGTGTGAGGGCCTCTGGGAGACGTCTGTTGCATCAGTAGTAGCAGTGACACGATAGCCGTGTTTGTGTGTAGTCCACTGAAGTGCAATTAGTTTGCATGTGTGTTTTCAGCAAGTGTTCGGCTGTGTGTATTCCTTGTTTTTCCTTTACCCTGAGGGTTGTGGAGCAGCAGGTGTTTGTGGTCCTCTGTGGTTTTGATCATAATAAGCTCCCAGTCCACACTCACTGTCCTCTGAAGGAAACCCCTGTCGTCTCGGTGACTCTCTCGTTATAAAACACTTTCTGCTAACGCTTTGTGATGTTGCTGAGAAAAGTTTGGAATATACAGTAACAGTAAAAGGTGGACCTGTTGCAGGGTTATTTTTGGCAGTTTCTCATATGTGCAGCTTTTCTACAGCCTAATGAGAGCTTCCAATGCAACAGACCCTGTTTTGTCTACTGTTTTCACTCACACAGCTGCTGTACATCTCCCAGTACCTGCATTTAGAATGATTGCCACAGTTCATAATGCATAAACCTCATACAGATTTTTATAGATTCTTTAATTTAAATATACTTACCAGGTCACAACTTCCACTTGATATTCCATTCGCAATTCCTTACCACTTTTTACAGTTAGAAACCTCCAACCATCGCACTGCAGGGATGTGACGACCTACTGGCAAAACATGGACATAGCTGCACAGAAAGAATAAATTAATCAGTGAATGAATGTACCTTGGGCCCCCTTTTTCCCATTCTCCCAAAACACACTCAAATTGGATTGGTTTGGAAGGAATTTCAGTCAGTCAGTCGACCTTCGTTTTGGGTTTTGTCCAGATGACCACTTCACTTAATGAAGATTTTGTCATTTTGCCTTTCTACTCTTTCATGCTTAATGTAAGAATAATACATTGAGGGAAATATTTCATACTAAGCTTCATGAGCATTACCAGCAGCAATGTCAAAAATTCCAATCCATGTCACAGCTGGATACAGGTATTGATTTTTTGTTTTTTTAAGATTTGACAGCGGTTCAGCACGGCGGTCATGGCGTTGAGTTGAGACACCTTGGTTTTCACATCTCTGTCACCCTGACAGCAGCAAACACAATGCCTCCTGTCTCCTCTGGGAATGTGCCCACCTGGCAGAGGTGTGTGTCAGAGTCTTTGCCTCTGTGGTTGTATGTGTGTGTGTAGATAGATAGATAGATAGATAGATAGATAGAGAGGAATGAATTATAGCCCAGATTTCCTTCTCCCTCAGTACAGGTGTCTAGCACACAGCTTCTCTGTCTAGTGCTGAGCCCTCCATTCAGCTGACATCTCTATAGGCCATGCTTTATCTGAGATATGATAATCTCTTTCTAGATTTTTCCTACCCCTCTTCCTCCTCTCTCTTTCTACTCTGTTACCGAGACCCTTTTACAGCACCCCTTCATTCTCACTGCTCATTACCAGCGATCCCTTGTTCCCTTGTTTCCCAGTAGTTCCACCTTCTACTATAATTCCCTCTTGCCAACGCTGACTGCTTTCATATACTGTTATTGACAAGCATAACTACAGGAGGGGAATGGGGATTGGAGGTCTTAGGTTGAAAGAAGCGCTTAGTGCTGTGTCCAACAGGACTGAAGGAAAAAGGAAGAGCTCAGAGGATCGGTGGAAAAGAACAAAGAAGGAAAATATCCCTCATTCCATTGAGAAGTTAGTATGTTCATCTCTATAGATTTCTTACTTTCTCACTTTCTCTTCATTAATTTTGCGCGAAAGCCGAGAGTATGTGCAATATCACATTTTTGTGAAGTAGTGTTTCTTATTTCGACATCTCAATGAAATTACTTCTTGTCTTGTCTTATTTATAATTTATACTACATCAGACAGAACAAGCAGTACTTTTTTGCAGATGCTCAGCTGTTGTAAGTCTGATTTGTCAGGCTTTCCACTACATTTATTTGATAATAACCAACTCATTGACCCCAAAGCACCGCAAGAGATTAATTGCAAATTCCTCCAATGACACAATAAACAGGAGCACATCAGTCATCCAACTGATATTCCTATTTACCAGCAGCAAATGATCAAAGCTGACATTGAAAGTCCATATCGGCAAACTAAGAGAGAAAACCAAGTTGCTTTCTTGAGATAAGGACAACATTATCTTGAGACCATAGATAGAAGATAAATAATTTCTTCCATGTCTTCTCTCTGCCTCCTTCATTTTGCATATTTTGTGTTGGTCTGCTGCAGATGTATCGGTACACATACACTTAAGCACGTTCACCTAGACATTAGTATTTCATTGCCCTCCATTCTAAAACGGATGGCTTCAAACAAAATTCTGTGTGTGTGGGTTTGTGTGTGTGCAAATGTGCGTGTGTCTTGCATCCTTTCTGCCCGCATCCACTCCTCCCTCCAACCCTCTGTACTCATTCCCCTCCCACTCTCTCCATCTCCCTCTCCCTCTCCCTCTCCCTTTCTCTCTCTCTCTCTCTCTCTCTCTCTCTCTCTCTCTCTCTCTCCCTCTCCCTCTCTCTCTCTCTTTCTCGCCACTCCAACCAGACACACAAACACGCGCTGTGTTTGCTGTGCCCTGTGTATCACAGTCACCGTCTGTGCATTCAGGATCCAAGTGTGTGCGCCTATCTCTTTTGGCTCTATTTCTTCCCCTGTCTCTTGCTTTTTGCCTTCCCGGTAAGGAGCTGTTTGTGTGTGAGGCTGAGGGGGGGCGGCTTGATCGGAGGGAAAGAAGAAGGGAGAACTGTGCAGGGAGGAAGGATGCGCTCGTTGCTGCAGCTTCTGATTCAATTAGCATGAATTTCACAGCAGCGGCAATAGCAGCAGCAGCATCATCAGTCTTGCTCAGCGAGCTAGCAGCAGCACCCTGTGTCGGAGCTCCACCGAGAGGACCAGCGCCTGCTTCCCAGTTGCCTCCCACACTGGAAAGCAGTGATTGAATGGGGGAAAAAAAAGGAATCATATTCGGAAAAGGTGAAGATTAATCCCAAGGAGAGTTGATCTTGATTATAAATCTTGAAGATCAGAGGATTTGAGTGTTGAACTGATCAACACACTCTGATTCTGCTTCTGAGCCTTGCTTTTGCCAGAATCCTGTCAAGGTCTGTTTTCAGTGATGCTCCACGTTGATCCGTATTGATTTATTTTGTTGGGGGAAAAAAAAGAAGAGGAAATTTTGCACCGCTGCACTTGGAAATAGCTAGACTGTTTTGTCCTTTTTTCTTCCCAGCCCTGCGTTCTATGTATTCATCCCTCGTTTTCCCGCTCTCTGCTGCAGACCGAGACGTTTTGGTGCTCCTTTAGGGATTTCAAGCCCCGAAACTGGATTTGGCTGCTCCTTCATCATAACACCCCAACACTCCTCTGCTCTTCTCCTGCCTCCTTTGCTCATTTACACCCTCATTTTTCTATACGTTTTCCCACTCTATTGTCTGCAGTTAAAGTTCTGACCGAAAAGCTAGTGAGCAGGATTCTTTTTCTCCATGACGGAGGCTCGGATTATGGGTGGAGAAGCCCTGTGAAGATCAAAGACGTAGGAAACACTGCCAAAAAATTCATTTAAAGATCTCGGCAAAATATTTCATGGTGAAAAATGGAGCCTTGCTGCTGCTCAGGCTGTGATTATTTGCTTTAGGCTGTGGAGGAAGTTGCCCAATGAACAATAGAGGTTACAGTTATATCAAAAATTTGAAGTGCTTTTGCTGAGGAGTGGGGTTCTGTGTTCAGGATGCAGTAAGAAGCTGCTGGATATCGACATCGTTTTTAGGGCTCTTTCTTTTCCCAAAGGATTTTGTAATTTTATTTTTTTTCCTCATTATTTATTTTTCTTCACACACATTTTTGGGATTTTCAAACAAGGATCTTTTTTTTCTTTTTTAATTTTTGGCTCATATTTGCTTTATTCTATTTTCTTTTAAGAGTTTTCTCCCCCAGGCTCAAAAGCAGGGGATCATGGGCCCTGGATTCGTTTGAGATGCTCACTTCCTTTTTATGTCGTTTAAGGGGGCAGGGCCTTCTGTTCCTTTTAGGCCCCGCCCCTGAGGAGCAGGAGGTGGAGGTGAATGGAGGGTTGATTTTGGTGCCCAGGCCCGTGGCGGCGACGCCTGTGGTATGGGCCAGTCCAGCCTTCCTGTTCAGGCTGGTGCTCTCGCTGGCACTGCTGGTGTTCCCCTGCCCAGCTGTGGCTGCCAGAGTCTCCTCCTCCCTCAGTACCACCCACCATGTCCACCATTTCCACAACAAGCATGGCACTGTGCCCATTGCCATCAACCGGATGCCCTTTCTCACACGTGGGGGCCATGGTAAGAGCATTCACTGCTTTTCTATGATCCAACTACTACAACTAATGATACACAGTTGTGGAATTGATTACCCAATAGCATTGACCGACCAATGATTTTGCGGAATTGTGAGAGTATACAAGCTTTACTCAGAGGAAGCAGGGAGGCAGTGGCTCAGTGGGTAGAGCTTCCGCTTGGGAACCGGTTGCCGGTTCGAGCCCCTGCCAAGGTGCCCCTGAGCAAGGCACCGAACCCTCAAGTGCTCCCCCCTCTGCGAAGGGTGGTAACTGTAATGTAAGTCTGGATAAAAGCGTCTGCCAAATGATCGTAATGTAATGTAATGTAAAGGAATGACATCAATTCGTGGGGCAAATGAGAGTTAATTTTCTTCAAACTGTTGATTCACGGGAGCAATGGTCTCGAAATCCAGTCCATAAGCCCAGGCAATTGGTTCATCCATCTATTGTTCTGAGTCATCTCTGCAAAGACCGAAAAAAGCCTAGCCTTGACAACTATCCTCCAATCGCGCGTTGATTCGTTATTCCGGCGTTCCCAACAACCATTCACGCAGTGTTCCTACAGCCTGTTGGGCAACATGCTGTTTAAGCTCAGCAGCCATCTTTGGTGCTGCTGATGTGTTACATTACATAACATTACATTACGAGCATTTGGCAGACGCTTTTATCCAAAGCGACTTACATTACATTACCACCCTACGCAGAGGGGGGAGCAATTGAGGGTTCGGTGCCTTGCTCAGGGGCACCTTGGCATGGACTCGAACCGGCGACCCTCCAGTTCCCAAGCGGACGCTCTACCCACTGAGCTACTGCCTCCCCATGTGTTGTAAGGGTGGCCAATTAAAATTAATGTAATCTCCACCTACTGTTGACATGTGGAGAGAATGCCCTTCGTTGAATGCAAATTGAAGAAAAATTTGACATGTTGTTTGTCATGGTACATTGTGTACTCCATGGATAATTGCCCAAGCACGTATTATTTCGTCGTACTTCTTACATTAGCACATTACTCAGTGGTGCGTCAGTTGCGCCACTCCTCCTGGCCCAAGATGTCAGGGACAAATCAGGTTTGCACACTGAGATGCATTTGATATTTCTCAACCCAAGCTTTTACCACTCAAATATTGAATCTCTCTTCTCTCAGAATTTGTCCCCTGAATCTGTTCCATCCTTATCCTCTACATACATTATATTGAAGGAATGTAATAATCGTATTTATTGATTCCCGAACTTGTTCATTTGCTCGTATCTTTTCATTTTATCCACTTAGTATTTCTCCAACAATCTCCAATTCTCTCTTTCCCTTTCTCTCCCTTTCTCTCTCCCAAGCATACCTGTAATTAGTATCAATCAATCCTGTGTCAGATGGGCAGAGGAGCCTCACGTAGCCCTCCGTGGTTGATTTGCTGCTGTGAACCTCAATAGACATTACCAAGCTCTTTCCCACTACTCAGTATGGCAATGAATGATATGGTTATCCACATTCTCCTTCCAGCGCCAATCCTGGTCCACACAATGCTAGCAACGCAAATGAGGGCCAATATTTTTCACCGCAGAATTATCTAGGGAATGTCTCTGCAGATTTCCAACGAGAAACTGATGAGGCAACATTTAAATGGTGCTTACTAAGGCTATGACAATTCACCAGCAGTTACTAATATACGCCTACACAGCAAACTCTCCTGTTTAACATCCACTTGTGTTGTTTTTAGTAGGACACTTTTGGCATTGTCAACTGTAACGACTTCAAGTCAGTACGCACACATTAAAACACTGCTCCTGTAGGCGGAGTCAATTTCATTCACCATTATAAATATGTCACCGGCATTCTATATTAAGTCCTTGTCTGAAATGGTAGTGCTCCTTGTTTTGTCAACTAAGTGGCACAGCTTATTGCCAGTACTAATACCCCACTTGGTGATAAGAGCCCACTTCAAACGGTGTCTCTGGGTATCATTGTCACAACAATGTGAGTACAGCCTTGCTCATCACATTAGTCGGACCTCACTTCAACTCCTCCTCCCCTCCCCCTCATTTTGCTTGCCCTTATCGTACTACAGACTTCATACTGTCACGCTTGGACAGCAAGCACCCATCATCCGTTCAGCTGTCAGCATTGGCTGGAACCCATACATCCTCAGTTCCAGCATTTCAGGCCTTTGAGATTGTGCGTTTGTCTTCCCCCGTCATTGTTATACTACATCTCTCTGGCGGAGCTCCAACAGAGCACACACTCAAGTGTCCATGCCATGCACAAATTCTAGGGTCCACATTGGCTGAAATGAAAATATACTGTTCATACATTTTGCACATATGTTATGGAACATTTTCTTGTTCTGATGTCATGAAGCACATGGTTCTTGCTTTAATATCCCGAGTAATTGTCAGCCATTATCAGACTGAAAGAAAGAACTACTGCTTATCCTTGACTGCTTGTCAATGAGTCAAAATCTCTTGCTGCCACTATGAACTGTGATTGAAAAAGAGCCGCTTGGTTTTAGGGGCCTCTCTGCCTTCGACAATGGCCAGTTGTGACCATCTGTATGTAAAGGAGGTCATTATTGTGTAGAGAGGTGCTGCAAAATGTTGCCCACTTTGTACTGATTACACTTAATTGGATACCACTAACCACTGCTTTGTTGTTATGGTTCAGGGCAGAAATGTCTTTACCCTCATTGCTATAGCCAAACTGTGCTTTGAAAGAAGAGCCTCCTTTTGCATATGTAAAGAGTAACATGTCCACCAAGTGTGGGTACAAAAGGCATTCATGAGATACAGCACTTTTGAAGAATCGCCTTCTCCCACTTAACTTTGCTAGTCAATTACAGCAAAACTATAAGGAATAAAAAAAGGGGGGTTGGGGTAATGGATCCTTCCCCCAAGTTTCCTGAAAATGGGTCCATAAGTTTTAGAGTAATTCTGCTAATAAACAAGATGCTATCTGCAAATATACCACTGCAATTACCGCGTGGTGGGAGTTTGCAACTAGCTGCAAACATCCTACATTGTTCCAAATATACACCAATAAGCTTTGCCTCAAGCTTGCTTGTATGTGTGATCATCACTCTTTCACACCAGTGGCATAATTGTGGTTTGGTTGTGTGTGTGGATTCGCTTTCATTCACTTATACCCCTGCACACACACATATCCACTACATGACTGCAGAATGGAAAAGGAAATGTTTGCGATGCAAGGTAATCCATACCTGAACATCTCACACCGCATTGGACTAAAGGGATTAACATCTTATTTGTATTCATGTTCTCTTTTATGTTTTATATGGAGAGCTTCACAGACATTTCATTTTACTGATGGGACACACTGTCCTTGGTAGGCATTGACCTTGGCAGTGGACAAAATATTTTCACTAGAGGGAGGACCAGGAGATTGTGTTTTGTGTGCGTTTGCTCATGCCTTCCAATGTGCATGAGCATGTGATTTTTGTAAAGGGAGTGGAGAGATATCCAACGTACAATAGCGCTCAAGGATGAAAGGTCTCCCCCTGAGCCTGAGGGACTGGGGAAGAATTTCACAAATCATCAGTTTCGTTCACCTCTTGTCCTGACCGTCATAACTGGTTGCTGAGGAAACCGAGGACAGTCTCAACCTCAGGTCTGTGTAGAGGGAAGAAGAGGGTCAAAGAATGAAGCCAGGAAATGGAAAGATGACCTTGAGCACCTCAAGCCAGCATATTATTGTCGGCTCAGAGAAGACTATGTAAATGTTATGGAAAGAAGATATTAGCCATGGCCAAGAGGATCAATGAAATGGAAATAGAAAAAGGAGAAATGGCAGACAATTTATGGCATACATTTTTTTGACTTCCACATTTAAGTTTACCAGAAAATAACCTACAGTCACATAACATGCTTGCATTGTACTGGGTGTTGTTAAACATTGTGTCTGTGCCAGTGGACGTGCCACACTGACCTACACATGGAAACCAACCTCAAAGAACATTTCTCCAATCTTCCAGTTTTCATTATGTATACACATACAGTATACTGAGAGAGTGTGTGCGTGTGTGTGTGTAAAATATATGTGTTTCTCAGCTACAATCCTGCTGGTCCTTTGATAATTTCAGTACCATTCGAAAACAGTTTTCATGAGAAGTTGACAAGAAATGCATTTTAAAAAATGTGTTGGAAAAGAAAGATATTCATTTTGTAATCAGGCAGAACCAATGAAAGCATGCAGGAGCACAGAGTCCTAATATCTAATTAAAACAGTATTCAGCAACTTCAAAAATGTGCCCTATGTTTTTATGAGAGGACAAAACTCACTCATAATCTGTGATGTTAATCTGCATACACAGTATACTCAGTGACATGGCTGATTGGGTGAAAATACATTGAGATTCATGATCATTTGAATGCTGTGGTTCATTTGGGGGGACAGTACCTGATTGTCCGCCTCTGCAGGTTCTGGGTTTCTTGGCTTGATGGAACATGCATACTGATGCACCCAGCTGCTTCCATTTATCAGCCCCGTCTTGCACTGGCCTTCTCAGCCCTTGGGTCCATGTAACGTTGAGAGTAAACACCACATAGTGCTTGGTCTTCTTTGCTTCACTCCTGATCTTTCATCCCTCACCAATGGCCTTTATCAGTGGTTATTGCGGTAATGACAAGCGCCTATGTTTGATAATCGCCATTTTATCTACAGGCTGCAGGGGGAGGTCATGTGCAAAGTGCGTGTCTTCATCGGTGAATGTGTGTAGGCAGGAATGTTGACAAGAAGAGCTACTGAGCTCCCTCCCTTTGAGAGTCAAGTCACAGCCCTCCTCTTTCAGAGAACATCATTAGTATTCATGATTCTCCCTCCTCACCAAGGCCAAGGCTCACAAGTACATGCACGGACACACACGCCGTGATGAGAAACAGAAAGGACGCCTCAGGTGTTCTGGCCAGTTAAGATAAGCTTGCTGGTTTGACATTTTCTGTCCCCGGCCCCACTGCTCCACCCTTCCTAGCGATTTGACACCTGAGCATTTGAGGGACATATATAAGCTAAGTGTGCAATGCTTTCCAGAAAAGTGACACAATTGCCGGAGATAGTTGGAACAGATCTTTCCAACTATTCTAATAGTGACCGGGCCTAGTCTGATGATGTGTTATAACTGCAAGTTGAGCTCAGGGGAGGTGTCATGGTTACGTTATGGTGTGCATGTGGGATATTCCCTCATCTCATCTCACCTTGCTTGCCATAGCACATGAAAGTGCCATCTCTACAACATCAATCGGAGTGCATGGGCACAGAGTAAAGACGAAGAGGATCTTCAGAGGGTACTGAGATGTAAGTTTGCTTTAAATATTTAGCTGTCAGATATTAAAGTGGTGCAACTTGGGTGCTTGAGCCAAGGGTCTCCACTGGGAGTGCTTGCCATTAATAAACAAAGTGGCTTATATTATGCATGACTGATGCTTTGAAAAGCTGCCACCTCCTTCACTGTACCCCACCCAAAGGAGTCTTAGAAAGCGGAGGAAATTGCTTTCATCAGCACATATTCTAAATTAACACCCCTCACCCCCAACCTTTCAACTTTCAACCAGTCATTTATTGAGTTGAGAATGAGCTAATTAAAGTCATTCCTTAAGGTATACGTCATAATTACTCCTGTACTCCTGTGCAGCTTGACAGCCCTTACAACCCTGTGCTGTTTCTCACATGCATTCTCTGTCTGAGATAAGTACGCTTATACGCAAACCCGCAAACTTCAAAGGTCCCCGCAACATCAGCTGACACGTCTGTGCCCGGGCATCGATGACTGACACATGCAACATCCGTCACAATTATCCTTCTTCCACTACCACTAATGTGCACACAGGTTCGAGAAGTGACGAACACGAGATAGTGGAAATGAGAGAGAATAATTGAAAGATTATTTGGGTTGAGAAAAGTAGAGTGTGCACAGCAGGGGATGCAAATGAAGGTGGAGAAGAGAGAGAGAGAGAGTGATGAAGTCCCGCTTTGAATCATCTGCGCGCGCACAGAGCCTTGACACACTTAAATCTTCTCCTTGTGGCCTTTAGGGGGCTGTAGGGGGCACTACTGGAGCAGAACCAGAGATAGGGGAACCCCTGCTTCTTTCCACTCTGCACTACTCTACTCTGTATGGCTGCCATCTTATCCCAGCCCACCAGTCATTGCTGTAAGGAAATAGGTTATCCATGTGACTCTACCAATGGAAGCCTAACCAATGCCACACTCAGCTTCACACTTCTGGCCTGTGCTGCTCTATACATTGGCCCACCAGCTCAGTTGCCCTCCTGGCTAAGGCAGGTAGAAAATGTACAGTGACATTTTTCATCACTTACCACTCTATGATGTGAGGTGATGGAAATGGCCTGGACTCAAACGGAGCAATACTGATAAAGTAGCAATTTGGCAGGTATCTTAGATTATCCAATCTGTGTTAAATAAATATGCTAAGGTTGTCTTTCCCTACAATAAGACCATTGCAGAGAATCTTAGGGTAGCTTTTGGTTTATTTGCTACAAGATCTGACACTCAGACTGATAGTTTGGACGGAGACAGAGACAGAAAGAGATTGGACCAGGTTCTTTCTCTTCTGTCACGAAATGGAAGAACAGTGTAGGTCAATATCTACCCAGAGAGAGTCAAGTGAAAGCGATGACTCCAAGTGGCTGTAAAGTTGATTGATTGCAGTAGAGAACAGAGCATTCCTAATGGCGGTGGCACAGCCTAGGCCCAGCCGGCGTCATCCTCTACTTATGTCTATAAACTGTCTGAGATGATAACTGTAATGTTGGTGCCTTTATCTGCAAACCAAGAGGCTTAGCTCAGGGCCCTGTATGTGAGGAAAATCACTCAGTTGCCCATGCTGCACCTTATCCACCTCCTCCTCTTTTTACATTCCAGCTAATGTTTCCTTATTGGACAGAATTATTGAACGCCACTGGCAGTTCATGTGGGCAGGCTGAGAGGATCAGTCTAGTATTCATTTTAAGAATTTATATATTATATTATTAATATTATAGACTACATCAATAAATATCGTATGTCTTCCTGTGAGATAGAACATATGAAATTTTATTTGCTTGTGTTTTTATGGTGGAGGACTAATTCAGCTTTAGACACATTCAATTTCTCTCTATTTCTCTTCTCTTCTTCTCTACTTTTCCTAAACACTGAAAAGGTACAAGAGGTACATTTAAGTTGACTCGAAAGTAATTGAGTTTCCTTGTATGATTTTTAATCAAACTTGTGTGTTTTGTGTTCTGAAATCTAGAGCTGTTTTCACTAGAATAGCGATCCTGCTGCATATTCATTATTCAGAGTGTTCACCTCACAAGCAGTGTTATTGTTTCAGCCTTGTACACTATATGCTGATTTTCCCATGCTGGAGAAATAACCAGGCCTATATTATTGTTGTACTGTTAATGTACCTCACATGACTCAGCATTTTCACAAAGGCAAGGGACCTGGAGTAGGAAGAAGGTTGTGCCGTTTCCCATTTTCCAGGTTGTTACAGACAAGAATAACTTATATACTGCAGAAGAAAGAAAGAGAGAATGAAAAAGTGCAATTTTGGGACTTTTAAGTGGAACAAAATGGGGGTAATTTAAAAGCAGACATTTCAAGTGCTGTGGCCAGACATTTCTAGCTCAAGCCAGATTGATGGTTTGCATAGAGCTAAGTGAGGCGAGATCACGGCACTGCCAAACAACTTGCCTCCACCGATCAACATTTCTCAGCCCCCATCCGGCCACGCTTGACCTCACCTGGTCTAGCCATCGCTGTCTGTGTTTGAGTTATTGCTTGTACAACAGCTGTGATCATGCTCCTTGTCAGTGATTTGCAGCTGTTTCTGTCCAGGACCTTTGTCCAGGCTGTGCTTTATTTCCATTTTCTATATTTTCCATTAGTTGTCACCAGAGGAAGAGCGTGTACTTATGATAAGTGGCCTGACATCTCGCTGTGCCTTTGCTTTGCTTTAAGCACAGGCAGGAGTTCCCAGCACTCTGAATCATTTCCCCTGTTGGGAGACTATGCTCCCTACCTGTCAGTCATCTGTCTTGCTCTGTCAGTTTCCTCCCTTCTTGCCTGCCATCTCCCTTTCTTGGCCGCTGTGGTTTTCCTGTGCCATGTACGAAGGATAAAGCTCTCCAGGCATTGATTATATTTCACTCAAAGGTAGTGGATATTGTCCATAGGCTGTGCTTTGGAGATCTGGGATAAGATCTTTAGAAGAGTAATAAATGAGATTGATGTTTGACTCTCATATAAGCTTTTAAGATATAGATAATGGAGTTACCGTTGTGCTGTTCCCAAAACAACATAAATAATGCTATTTGCTAATGTTCAGATACATCGTTAATGATTGGAATTCATCCTAATTGGTGTAGGGAACCCAAAGTTACATCTTTGTGGAATATTAAAAAGAAGAATCAAGGCTCCATTGTCTACACCAAAACTCTCCTGTTTAAGATCCTTCTAAAAGTAAACAAAGGGAGAAGAAAGGGAGCGTCATGTGATAATGGACCATTAGCTTCTTGCCTTGATAAAAATCAACTCAGTCAACTCATCTCTGGACAGAATCTCACTGAAGTTCCACTATCGTCTTGGGGGCTAAGACTCGGTTTTATGACTCCTTTGCAGACATTTGACTGTGAGTTTCCTAAAATGTATTATATGCGATTTTTCCTTCAAGGCTCATGTATAAATTAGAAGCACTCATCTAAGCTTTCATCCAGTGTTTCTATGTGCCATGTTTTTTTTTTGTTTTTTTTACTTGAGTAAAGCCTCTTTTGTTCCGAATAATGTTGCAAGATTGTCAAAAACCCTTTGAGACATTGCATGCGATATTGGGCTATAATATATTGATTTGATTTGATTAGATCCGTCCCCACATCCCATAGTGTGGTTATACTGAATTCAATATTGGTATGGCTCTAACAGTCCTACAAATGCACCAGTGACTGCTTGTCAGTGTGGTTACACCACGCAAAAGATATGATTGGGCGGTTTGTATTGGCAACTGTCCATCAGGGTAGCATTGTTAATTACCAAGCAAAGAGAAAGCCTCCTCAAGTTGACCACTACTTCCTCTCTGTAATTACCTGTCAGATGCAGCCATCAAATAACAACATACTGACTTTCCATTCAGAATCATGCCATTAGTGTATGGATTGAGGTGGCTCATAAGGACAGGATATGTCATGTATACCATCCCCCCTCTAGACACACATGCACATATCCAAGCTTATCAATTCACAACAAGGCAGGGCGTGTGGTTCATGTTGGCAGATGTCGGATTTGACAGAAAGTCTCTGCAGTGGGAAGCTGCCAGTAGCTTGTCAAGTGCGACTTGTGAAAGCCAGGTGACATGAGGTTGTGGTATTGGACAGTCAGTCAGTCAGTCAGTCAGTCAGTCAGGGATGACTTAAGAGCTATCGGCCAATCATCCTTGTGGCAGGGAGCAAGGGTCGCACTGCTTTGTTATGCATTATTTTAGCCATTACTTTGACTGCAGTGAAGGAATTCTCAGAGGTGCCAAAAGCCAAGTAAACAATAGCACAAATAAAAAGTGAATATGTACAGTTTATCACAGAAGTGTAATAATAAATCTGCATCAACAAAGAAGCTAGGAGGTGAGGGAAAGTTAGTATGTATGGATTAGCCTGCATGCTGCATTGTTAAATGTGTGAAATGGCCTCTGTTGGGTGAAATGGCCTTTGTTGCCAAGCTCATTAGAAGCATACAGTGTTTTTTATATGCTTGTCCAGATGTCATTTAATGCCTTTTGAGGAGTGCAAACTGACTTGGAACATGGAGTATATGTGTGTGTATGCATTCATGGAGATGGTGATGTTGTAGAGAGCTTGTGACTAAGCATCTGGAAAGGTGACTTTCACTCAAATTTAGTTAAACCTGATGTTAGATTGGCAGGAAGACATCTGCTCACTTCTGTGTGCATCTGAATACTATTTCATCTCTAAGCACGGCTCGCTTGAAAAGACTATGAAGTGTTGTTACAGGCGTGGTAAGAGATAAACTTTTCCTCGTATTTGCTCAAAGGCTTTGCTCAGGACTTCTTGAAGACATCTTACAGAATAGAGCATTAATGAAAGATTAAAGACACAACAAAGACATTCCATTAATACAAATAGAAACAATAGAAATTAAAGCTCAAGTACGACACACAAACTAAAATGAAGTTGGTTGATATACTTCATGAAAGAACTGAAATACATTGCAATTAAAATCTCGCTTCTGTTTTTGAATTTAATAAGCAACAACCTATCATCACTTCATATATTCCATACATTTTGTGGAAGTGGAAATTTCGAGAAATAGAGAGACAGTTTTCTTATTTGTCATTTTATATGGAAGGTTTTTTGAGAGAATGGATTTTCCCTGTAAAAAAAAAATGAAAACAATGAAGAGTAAAGTGAGCGATGAAGAGTATTCTTGATTCATATCCATGATCCATATTTTCCACTTTACGGTCAAACTAATCCAAATTTATAGCCTACAGCTTGTTTATTGAATGCTATCATTAGGGCATAATGTGAGGACTCGGGATCTATGCTCACACTGTGCAGCTTCAGTGTGTCTGCTCGTCACTAATGACACCCTTCATGTCTCTGGTATAAATATTGCTGCCATCTGTATATCCAAACATGATTAACTGTATACCTGCAGGCACACAAGTTCAGAGAGTTATTGTAAACATGGAATACTGAGCAGACATTTGGGCACTGTCCTGTCTCCGGAACTGCTGCTGTAGGTGACATTCCTGTGGTGTGTCTAGCAGAGGAGGGCTGCTGTGGTATTCTGCTCGTTATATGCCATAGGCTGCTTTTCACCCCACCAATGGCCTGCATGTGCACTGTAACTGAATCTGCTGCCAGTGGCATAGAGGGTTGGACAATTCTCTGTTAGAACTGCAGGAATAAGCCAACAAATGAACTAAAAGTGATTATGGAAACAAAGCGTTAAAAAGAGTTACTGTTGCTGTATATTAGTATGAATTACATATTTCTCAAAGAGGTAAGGTAAGTGAACGACTACAAAATGAGTGAATCAAAATTAAATTCAGTGTAATTATTAATCAATTTGTGAAATTGCCTCTATATGCATCGGTCTCCATGCAAAAGAACAAAAAAATCTTTTCTAGCGTGACAAATGAGGTGAAGAGTGAGAGTAACAATGAGATCAAAATGAGAAGGTCAAAAGAAAGAATGTGATGCGATTTAAAATGGGAGAGAAGAAGAAAACATGGTTGTTCATAGATGGGTAAAGGAATGGCATTGGAGGGAGAGATTTTGTCTGAAAATTTCAAAAGAAGTTAGCTACTAAAATGATTTTGATTTGGCACTGCAAAACAATTTTAGCAACCCAAGCTGACCTTTGTTTCAGCAAAAGAAAGAAAGAAAGCTGACAGGCAGAACATTGCACACTCCATAGTGCTCTGCAGCTGATGGTGAAATCCTCTGGGGCTTCTTTGTAAGTGAGTTAAGGTTGCTGCTGAAATTGGTCTATTCTATGCAAGAATCCCACCTTGTGAATCTCTCAGCTCCATCAAAGCTGTAATCGATTGTACTGCAGGTTTACCAACACACCGTGATCCCTCCATGGCGGCATCATTGATCCCTCCCAGCCTTCTTTCTGGATGTCTTTCTCTTGCGTCTGTCTCTCTGTTCCATGTCCTACCCCATCCCACCAAGGGCTGTTGCGTTTCCGCATCACCAATGTGAAGCTGGGGGACTTTCAGGGCCAGAGCAGCTGTCACCAGCACAGTGGGCACTCATAATTGGCTCCCCTGGGGCAGAGCAGGCCAGTAACTGTAGAAGCATGCTGAAGAGAACCAGAGACTATGCACAAGCTTAGCTAACATAAGTAGCTATCTTTCGGTGGCCTGGTCCCAGCTGTGATTGCGATTGGTTCATGCTTATGCACGTTGCCATGTGAAAACGATGTGCCTCCATCTCCCTCTTTATGGATCAATTAGTGTCTAATCTGGTACCTTCATTTCATTCAATGCAATTCCATCACTTACATTTACTCTCTGCCTCTCTGTAGTTCAGCTCAGACTGATATGGCGGCATTATTACAGGGCAACATGGTAACAGCCTGATTGTGTTAATTTAGTTGCTGTGCAGACTGAGATGGAGATACAGTGGGAGGGATAGGAGAAGAAAGAGAGGATGGCTTGCGTTCCAGAGCACGGTGCCAGTCTGTCTAATAGCTGTTTTTTGGGAGAACTCGGAGGTTGCCATGTTGGCAGCCGTAGCACATATGATTTTGTTTTTTTTTTACAAAGCAAATTGTTAACTAAGCTGGTAGTCTGGAAGATTGAAGCAAATAAACACATACCTGTCAGTTAAGTTCTCCATGCCAAAGCTGCTACGATTGGCAAGAGCGCCACCAAAATGGCAGCACAGGACATGGAACAAAGAGCTCATGATTAACATTCATCACTGCTTTATTAATTGCTACCTAATTAGCACCGAGCTGCGAGGAAGAAGCAACTATACGGTGTGGTATTTTCATAGCCTCTCATTCCTGGCATTTTCAACTGTTTTGTTGATGAAGGTTGGTGGGAGGCAGGTAGGTGATTGACCTTCAAGCTCAATTTGTTTCTGAGATGCCAGTGGATCTGGGGCGTGTTTCCCTTTCTCTTTTTTTCCCTTTGAGCAAATAAGCACAAAGAGAGGGCTGCACCCTTGGGTTTCCCAGAGTTGGAATTATACAGTCCCTGGGCCTTGCTGTTTGTACACTCGACACATACACACATTTTCATAAAGCGGGGCCAGAATTATGCATCCCTGTCAGTTCTTGTTAGCAAACACAGCACACACAGCAGTTGAACACCTGCTCTTAACCACCTGCTTCATAAAGGAAACGGCAGCATTGTCAGATCTGTCTTGTTAGATACATAAACCACTGGTCTATAAATGTATAGTTTATATTCAGTATCTATCTATATAACCTGAGATGTATAAGCCCTTTGAGTGTTTTATGGAAGGACTGCGTATTTTAAATGGTAACTTTATAGATTAATAATTATTTGTAGATTTAAATCAACATGTAGAACTTTTTAAATGAATTTATTTTATAAAGAAATTAAAAAATGAACACATGGAATCTCACAGTGACGATGTCTAGAATAACCGTGAGCTTGGCTGTGTTTCTGTGATGTGTTTATTAAGAGTTATAATCTTAAATTACAATCCAAATTTAACTTGATATTGTAGCAGCGTTGGCGTCTCCCTCTCCTCCTGATCTTCAACCACTGTCCTGGCTAATGATTAGCTGTAGTTCAGTTGGTGACCTGCTATTTCACACTGAGCCAGTGCATAGCTAATTTAGATGGCTAATGAGCTGTAGGAGCTCTTTTGAGAAAGACATTGCGGTGGCTCATTTTCTTCTAGTGTTTGATTATCCTCTAATTAAGGCTACTCACATTTGCATTCTTGGTATTTTTCGTCTTGTAACCTTAACATTCCATAAATGCACAGCATAACATGGTCTATTTTTTCTACCCATGTTGAATACACGTGGAACTCAACATGTAAATAATACAAGCCATATACATTACATTACATTACGATCATTTGGCAGACGCTTTTATCCAAAGCGACTTACATTACATTACCACCCTTCGCAGAGAGGGGAGCAATTGAGGGTTCGGTGCCTTGCTCAGGGGCACCTCGGCAGGGGCTCGAACCGGCGACCCTCCGGTTCCCAAGCGGAAGCCCTACCCACTGAGCCACTGCCTCCTTTAGTGACTCCAAAAAAAGGCCAAAGTTGGGGGCCCAGCATGAAAGGGAATCAAAATCTGTCTTGTGATCAGAGAAATGAAAACTACTTTGAAGTAGCATTCCACAGAGCAGGGAAGCTACCCGTCTCAGAAGTCGACACAGCATGCAATGGATGCATGGAGAACTGGTTAACCTGCCTGATGAACCTGAATGAAGACACCCATGAAGAAAACGTGTAGGAGTTTCGTTGAACTGAGAGAAATATATAGATGGCTGTATGCATAGTTGATGCCCTGCAGCCTCCAGTGTATTTCAGATTTTGAGATCTGAGATGTTCTGGGGCTATATTTTAGTATATTATAGACAAATTATCAGAATTACTTTGCTTGTTTGCCGTAATGTGATAGCTAGGAAGTAGTGGTGAGAAATATGGCTGGAGGATGACAAATGGTATAGTCCCAAGCCAGATTTGAATTGGGGACAGTGTGGTTTATGTCTTTAGAACACCAGGCTAACAGTTTACTCATGGTCCCTAAATGCAAATTTTGCTTTGAAATGCAAAATGAATTTGTTAGTTTGTATATTCACTTTAATAGTAATTTTGACAATTTCTTACATTTTTATTTACTGTATGTTCACTCAAGTGTATTTACAGTAAATAAAAATGTTTAAAAGATATTGTTGATGGTTTCTCAATTGACAGTAACTTGAAAAGTACAGTTGAAATGTACAGTTATGATATACTGTACTAAGTTGCTGATTCTCCTGTATATATATTATTCAATAGTCTGCAGTACTGTATTCACATATAAAGCGCATTAGCAATTTAAAACAGCAGAGACTGGATGTCATAATGAGTCATACTCCAGATGTAGCCTTATGAATAAACAGTTATGGAGAAAGAAGACGAAGGAACCATACCTCCTGAGTCATTAAAAAGATATTTAAGCAAGGGCGATGGGAGTGTGCTGTCCCTCTGCCTGGTACAGTAGCCTTCCCTGGAGACAAACCCTCTCTTCCAAAGAAGAGTGTAGCATATACTGCAAAACGATAGCACAGGAGAGAGAGAGAAAGAGAACAAGTGGAAGAAATATAGAAAAAGGAAAAAGCTAAGAGAGAGGAACACTGGCAGCACAACTGTGAAAGAGAAAATAACAAATCGGATGAGGGAGAGGTGTGTGTGCCATGTGACTGAGCACCGTATGTGTATGCTGTAACCTTGAGATGATAGAAGGTTGTTTTTCACAGCGGCAGAATAATATTCGTGCAGTACAGAAAAACCATCAAGAGCAATGCAGCCAAGACACATAAATCCGTTTTGTAGAAACACTGCATATTGGCCAGTGCCGGTTCAGATAATTTAAGATTTGATGAAAAGCTTTAATAAGATCTGCCTAGCAGCCTTATGTGAGTTCACAGGAATATGAAATTGTACAACTGAACTGACACTTTTGCCTTCCTTATAGACTCTGAGCAGTATTGCCATTAAATACACTTTTGTCTAGTAGATATTAGTAGAAAAAAAGCTTTGAATTGTTAGTACAAACAACAGAACAACATTTCTTTGTTTGGGATTGTAAATAACCATATGCAGATTCATAGCAATCTGGCCTCTAGACCAAAGACCAACCAATCAACTGGCAATACCATCCACAGGCCCAGGAACTAGCAAGGAGCGGGTAGACAACATTGGCTATGTGTGTGACGAATGAGAAACAGTGGCAGGTATGAAAATAGATGAAAGAGAAATTCTCCCAACAACTTCCTCATGTCACATTAATGAAACCCAGGCGTCTAATGGCATTATCTGCTCCCACACACTCATGTACTAATCCACCCTCTGAAAGTTGGCTCCCATCAAAACACGTGTTCCCTCACCTAGAGCACAAAAGCTTTTACATGTCGGCCCAGGAGCAAGACGGATCATTTTAGTCAAGATCTTAGACGTTTCTATTCAAGCAACCTCTCTCTATAGAAGCTCATTTTCCCTGCAGCACATATTGTATTGTCTAATGCACAATAATGTCTTGGATGTTTTATGAGCTCGACCTTGCAAGCAGACAGAGAAGAGAGTAGCACCATGGCTGATCGATGGTTAGGAAGTTGGTGGCTATATGGAACAGGAGGGTTGATGGGTGAGATGGGGAAAACAGTGAGTTGTGCATGGTACAGGAATGCTTGGATTGTATCTGTTGTGAATGGATTTATGGGAGGAGTAGGAGTGTGTGGCTTTCATATGAGGATGGATTTAGACAAAAATAGAGTTGAAGGTTGTGATGGAATCAGCTGAGGTTATTGATTGGCATGTCCTTTCTGCGTTTTCTCTCATGTGATGTGGATATTTTAGTCAATTTCTCTGACCTATTCTGATAATGGGCTCAAGAACACAACGCTGACGGAAGCAAGAGTGACTGTATCTAAAATCCAGGAAACAACAAACGGGCGCAATGAGAGATCTGCTCGCAAAAACAGATGCAGCGAATATCCTGCAAGGCCTCACACAAGTACCATGTTAACACAAAGTAAAACAAAGTAAAACTGACCATGTCAATGAGATACAGGTTGATTAGGGTATAGCATGCAAGATGGTTCAGTGGCTCCTGTGGGATTGGATTTGTACCCACTTTGTTATACTGTACTGGATACACTAAAGATCTAACTGTAAGAATACAGCAGGGGAGGTAGGGGCGACAATGACAAATCTCACCTGCAATGCCTGAAAGACTTTTACAGGCCAAATGGCTCCCAACAGAGCCCAAAGATCTAGGAAAAAAGACAGAAACCTTTCAAAAGAGATTTTCCCTCCTTGTGCAATCGCAGCTGAAGGTGGGGAAGAGAATGTGACATGAGAAATAATAATACACAGAATAAAACACTGAGTTATTGTGAAAGCCCCTTTCCAGCCATTTTCATGTTGTAGATTCAGACGATGAACCACACCAAGTAAAATAATCTCACTTGTGACAAAGGTCTCCTTTTGGTTGAAGCTTTATCTGCGGGCATGGCCATTTCCTATATCCACTCACTCACTCATTATTTTTCTTCCGACAAGTAAACCTGCTGTACTTACACCATGGCTTCTCGGTGAGCTCCACTGCCTTGACCCTCTTCTTTCTAAAGCACACATCCCAATGTTTCAGGCTTTTAAAATCAATGGTTTTTTTTTCAAGCCAATCCTTTTAGCAACAGGGAGAAGAGGTCTTCCGCATAATGCTCACATTCACAGTATGAGGCCTGACAGAGGTGTTTAAAGTGGGACTATGTTTGAGTAAGAAGCTGCATTGGCATTTTCCATAAAATCTGTGCTTTTAATGGTTCAGTGACTCCTAAGTCAGCAAGTGAGCATTACAACCTCAGTTAAATTAATATTATAGTATACCCTTTTCATAATGGATAAAGCAGCCAATGCGAGTGCACACACAGACACACACGCACACACACACACACACACACACACACACACACACACACACACACACACACACACACACACACACACACACATGCTGCACTTTATCTGAACTGCCCTTATCTATACAAACTAGCCATATGCAGTAGTTCTTCCTGATTATGTTTATCCTTTTGGCAGACAAAATGACTCAACAATTCCATCAGCAGGTTGTCAACTGTTTTGTCATGGTGTTAACTCCTGATAGTAACCAGTCAGTTATTAATTATAACTGAAGGAGAAAGGAATAGACAACAGATATTGTTTTTGTCTTGGATAGAGTTTAATACAGCTTGTGTTTGTTTCTGCTATCTCTGCCACACACACGTTTGGTGGTGATGGGTGAATAAGTTCTGAGGATGAGGGTGTGTGTTGGGAAAGCTTCAACATTGATGTTGACGGATTTTTTGAGAGTCCTCTCATTCTGTTACTTCAATCATTTGAATGACAGAAAGAAAGATGGGTAGATGCAGACAGAAGGTGGAAAGACAAAGGGGAAATGGAGTGACTGCAAACACAAAGACTGTGAGAGAGATGGGTCGGGACAGGTATGAAGACAAGGGAAGCAAAATTGGTGAAAAATTGTGGTGCCAAGGGAATTTAACTGAAAGTGTGTATAGCGAGACGGACGGACGGAAAGTGATGGAGGGGAAGTTATCTTTGCTCTAATATTCTCCTGTCAATGTTTTGATGGAAGAACATGGCCTCAGTCTGGCTATAGAGATCTAGAAAGAGACTCAGGGGAGATGCAGAGAAGCCTGGGAAAGAGTAAAAGGTCTTATTCACAATGATTTACGTGGAAAAAGGGGCCCTTTTCATCGGGATCCATTTTGCCATCATTAGTTATTATGTCAGAAATAGTGTGTGTGTGTGTGTATGTGTATAGAAAGGTATTGGTGCAAAGGAAACAAAGGAGCACTTTAGCCTCATCTGCCATGCTGCCAGGCTCTCTCACTGCATTTCACACCTCTCAGCTCACATTAGACCTGCATATTTCACAAGTGTAATGTTTATTTGATCAGATCTCCATCTCTCTCCCTCTGCTTAGCTTTGGGCAGCCCCTTTGAGCAATGGTCTCTTTCTGATTTGGTATCCATTTCTGCACCCCATAGGGATATTACAATTTGGACCCACCCCCCTTTGCTTTCCAAGTGGACAACGTTTTGCTGGAACTTAAAAATGCACATTCAATTTGCCTTATGTCACAATGTAGACTTTTAACAGAAAATGTTTGCTCAGATGTCAGATAAAGGACACTTAGACCTTAGACCTTTGTAGCATTTATTTCCTTTAATCATACTGCTTCAAGGCAGTACTGTAGGTTTGACAAGTGACATGTTATTCCTTATCAATGGATGGATACAAACAGTGCATGTGACATTTGAAAAAAAATGGTTGCTTATTCTTTTTGACATAACATACGTCGATCCGTCCCAGCCATTTGCAAGTATTGAATAGTTTACTCGGTGTGCAAATGAGAACACTGCAGTGCTGCATCTTTGTTTCTTCTGCTGACTGAACTGTTCACTTCTATAACCCATACCCCTCTGAAGCCAGATGGGATGTAAATTGCCGGTGTGTACTCTCAGTCCGGCCCAGTTGGATGTGCCCACCTCTTCCCAGAAAAATATTTCTAAAATTGCATATTTGAGTCATATCACTTGGTTGACTCCCCTTTTTTCCATTTTAAAACAGCATTTTGTAATGTGATTTTGTCTGGAGAGGAAGCACATTGAACATGATGATTTTGCACCATGACTTTTCATCAAGGATTTTCTTATTTCTTCATAGCGATCTCATCAACAGTCTGCACACTACATCAGCCAAAGAGAAAACTGTGTGTTGCTGGGACTGCTGCATTGCTCAGGGGCCATTAATTTCCAAGCTGTGCTTAACACACTTGGCTCTCCGCAGTGGAGATGACATGTATATGTATGAGTTTTGGAGGTTCGGGAGGCAAAAAAGACAAGGGAGGGAGGGAGAGAGAGCAATTTAAAAAGGATAGAGGTAATTAAAGAAGGTGTTACAGCATAGGGTTGATCTTTGTATCGAGAGAGGAAGAATAGGGAAGAATGGGAGTTTTAAGAAAAAATGGAGAAAAACATGATTTCTGCAGTCCAGTTACACTTTTCTAAAAAATGGGGTAAAATTGATTGATTTATTTATCCACGTACATGTATTTGCTTACGTCAGTATCCAGCCACATTCACATACACTACAGACAGTCCTCGATTTCCGAATGTCCAAATAACGAAAAACCTGTACTTACGTACCGGCGGCTGTTAAGCTTATTATTATAAAAAAATCAAGTTACATGCAATAGTTTGTACTAAGGAATGAGCGGACTACTTTGCCCTTGTGTAAATTACGCTCAAAACACTGTGTGTTTTCATTGGTATATGGGCGAGAGTATTGTCGAATTGACGACACATGTGACAGCCTCATTCATTATTGGTGAGTGCTGCTTTGGCTGCACAGGTGACCTCAGTGCCTCTCAAGGCAGTGGACAGTTTTGAATTTCACTAATTCATAAGCTGTACCTGAGCTGAATTTGAAATTCCCAGTATCACAATTAGGGTTGTGATATGCAATTTTGACAGAGAACCATGAATGCTCTAATTTTCATTTTCATCTCACAGCACCCAATAACTACAATAATAAACTGTAGTGATAAATCGTGCAATCGCTTAGCAGGTCCATTTGTCCAAGATGAGCTTTCCTTGGACAGGGAAAGGGACTAAGCATGTTATCAATAACCAATCTGCATGTGGCTGTGTACTGTATCATCCATCTGCTGCACCTATCCTCCCACAGCCAATCACAAGGGTTTATTTACTGCATCACAATCAGTACACTTCAGGATTAAAGGGGGCCTTGTTGTTATTCTTCTACATTTTTTGCAAGTGGATGAATAACATACACAGAGTACTCTAAGAGGTCTGTCTGACAGGAATCCCCATTATGCGACAGTGAGCAGACAGTTCTCTCAGTCTGTTTCTTATTTTTTCTTGCCCTTTGAATGATTTGTGCCAGTTTATCTCATTTTACATTTCATCTCATTTTACTTACTCATTTCACTTTACTGTTTAATGTGAACATTAGCCCAGGGTAGGGCCTTGATTTTTAGGATTTCTTTTGAAGCCTGATCCTGTTTGGCCGCAGGGCTGAGGGCAAAAATAAATATGGAGGCCAATCTCTCTTTCTGGCTCTCTCCAGTAAAGCCTAGCAGTCTCTGTGCCTCATTGTCCTCTCTTCTGTTATCTGAGAGGTGTTTTAGTCATTGTAACATATTCCAATCACTGTTATGGCTTAACCCTTTAAGTGCATGGCTCATGTCTTTGGCAACCACCTAGGACAAGCATTTGTTACTAGTAACATTTTAATATGAATTAATCCCTGCGGGCTACTGGGAAAACAGCACCATCACAAACACACAGTGACATTCAAAAAGCAGCTGGAGGCTTTAATATGTTTGTCCAAATCCCCATCCTCCTGCGCCTCCTCCTCATTCTTCTTTACATCTCTCACTTGCCTGTCTGTGCCTAGATCAGAATGGTCAGTGGCTGCTGGATGGATGATGGAATTAAGCCTCCCTCTGTGTATTATGTACAGTACCTCTCTCTAGCACAATGCTATTTCCCTGCATCCATCTTTTGCTCTCTTATCTCCCCCTTCAATGCTTGAGTGGGTGGTCACGTCTGTCATTAACCCAGACCCTTGTTGCAGGGTTGGGGTCATTCCAATGATAATCTCCAGCTAAAACATTAAATGCAGGAGAGTTTTGGGGAATACACACCTCACCAGGAAGTGGTCCATGGCCTGGAAGATTTGTACTTTGCATCGGGTGTGTGTCAATTGATCCCCGTCTCTTCGTGACTTCTAGACAGTCCTTATGTAGTCTCGCTGTTCTTAATAAGGACACCAGAGGCTTTGCTCAATAATTCTGCCTCTGACTTATTTTCTCTCTTTCTCCACCAGTCAGCCTGTCCTCTGCTATGTTTATGTGCACGTTCACTTTAGGCTTGGCTCTGCAGAGGAAATAAAAAGAGAGACTAGGGAACGGCAGTGAGTTATGTGCCTTATTTAAAAAGGGCAGGGCTTTCAATGAATAAATGAAAGGGCGACAAATTGGTGTTTACAGTGCAAGGCAGAGTGAGGAAGGGAGACAGAAAGTGGAGGCATTCTAAGGTGATGAACTTCAGGTCATCCCCACCACAACTCACTAGATTGAAAGTCACTGTAAACCTCCAGAATTTCAACCTTCCTTTTGACACATATCCACAGGTTTTAATCCTTTGAGCAGGCCCCTGTACTGAATTTCCACCAGTTCAGCTCAAAAGAATTGGTTCCCTTGTTTAGTCACCTATATCGCTCCTTTGCCACATTTCCGTTCCTATGCCTCCAAGAAGAATTGATGCCAAGTCAGCCAACTCTTGCCACTATGTCACCCACACGGATGCGTTTGGAAGAGTGTGTGGCTACTCATTTTCAGTTAGACTGTCTGTCTGTTCACCTGCGATAGCAGATACCCGCTGAGCCTGGGGTTGAGTAAGGTAGAGAGGAGAAATAATAGCCAGAGCCTTGGCGTGAATTCAGCACATTGACTCAGAATTATTTAGATGGTTTTAGAGGACCACAGGTTCCCCCTCTGATACCGTTACCTGTCAGATTGCTTTTGACTGCAGCCAAGAACCGAGCTGGGCATCTGGATGCATCATTGCTTGTGCCAGATATGTGCCGTCACATGCTCTTAGCCCTGGCTTCTTTCCATGAATACATTGTTGTATGTGCTTCAGTCCTTCCATTGTTTGGTTTGGATATTTTTTCCAAAGTTTTGTTGAGTCACTATTTCTGATTTGATTAGTGGTTTGCATTACTATTTAAGATTCGATTCACAAAACCTGATTAGTGAGCAATCAGTTTCACATTTCGCACATTTCTAGAAATACAAAAAATAATGGAAAATGTACTTTGTACATCTTGAGATTTTAACAAAATAACATCATAATATGCACTTATTTGTTCCAGCACTGTAACTCAATTTCAGAGAAGTTATGACTTCCATTGGTTTACTTACTTGCCCGGTGCAAATGACATAAATAAAGTGCATGGTTTACTTATGAAAAAAGCAGAGGTACGGCACAATAAGTCCAGTGCACCCTTCCCTGCGCTGTGTGTGTTTAGGAATAAATGATTCTATAATAGTACTCAGAAAAGCACAAATATGGTTTAAATGATTTGTTTTGGGAGAATCTGGGACACGGGACTACGTGCAGCAAGGGTCATATCTCTGTCTCTGTGTCTCTCCTCTGCTCCACTGTGCTGTCTGTCTCCTGATGGAGTTGTATAGCTGCAGGTCGGAGCTGATGCATTTACCTGAATGCACTGTCCCCTCTGGCTGCTACGCACTGAATCTTTTAGAGGTACAGTGCACCAGACCGTACCGGCCTACTTTCACCCCTGTACGTATAATACACACAATTGCAGACAAATAACATGATATTGTCCACACAAAACCAATGTCTGAGAAACTGCTGAGCAGTTCAAGTAGTGTGTGCTCTATTTAATGCAGAAAAAAAGTAAATATCAAGGCATTGTGTTCTTATGTCTATCTCTTCCACCTTCTGTCACATTCTCATTGGCTGTGACATTCACATAAATCATACTCAAAATGGAAGTGCATTTCAGATTTAGTTTTTTACCGTATAGGACAGTTTGGAGACCAATGGTTCACATTGAAAGCTTTTGTGGGCATTTTCTCAG
Source organism: Genypterus blacodes (assembly GCF_046128005.1). NCBI lineage: Eukaryota > Metazoa > Chordata > Actinopteri > Ophidiiformes > Ophidiidae > Genypterus > Genypterus blacodes. Next base: position 3,327,425 of record NW_027466840.1, read on the forward strand.
CACAAATTAGAGACATAGAGCTTTTCCATATTTACTAAGGGGAGTTTACGCGCCTGCCAGATGACAGAAAATTGGAAGCATTCATCCATGAATTTATGGCAAATTGATTCAAAATTGATTCACATCTGTAACCCTATCAAATCTGGAGTTTGAAGTGTCAGAATTATATAAAATCTCCCATAGTGATCTTTCATCGTTACAGGAAGTTAATGACTTTTTTGTTGCTCTGCTTGAAGCAAATAAGTAAATACCCTGCAGGATTCAATACTATCATAGATGTAAAATATGATGGGTTTAATAAATCTCTGTCTCTATCTCTGACATGTCCATGATGTGTATCAGCAGCGTCTTGCCTCCAACCTGTCTTTTCTTTTGTTCTACAGTATTTAAAAGAAGGTTCAATTACGTAGTTTGATCTTGGCATACCCTTCCTCACACACAAACATGCACACACACTTTCTTTACTTTACATTCTATTTGTGTCCTTAGTCCAGAGGCTTCCTTCTTTTATACGCCTCTGCTGAGCTGCATCCCGATAATGCTCAGTCAAAACAGAGGTCAGTAAAATAAGATCACAATCGTACGCTGGAATACTGTGTGGTCTAACGGGGACACACAAACACATTCTCTCCTGTTTCACATACCTAGATCAATCACATGCAGCCAGCAGGTGTTGTCATGTCACTGATTTGGTGATGCAAGCGCACCGCATGTCCTTTCACGTGTCCAATTAATGTTTAATGTCATTTAATTAATATTGTATAAAGTGTTTGACAATGAGACACCGGTTTCCCGTTGGGAGTCTAAGAGAGTGCTATAAATTCCACCTTAGCAATATTACCTATACATTTTGGAAGACGTAATTGAAAACAATGTGCCTCCTTGTTATTATTGTAAAATCTGTCCGTGGTTTATGGCCAGTAATCTATTTCTCATTTTGACATATTGCCATGTTTAGGTGGTCATCTGTCACAGTGTAATGATATTTTAATGCATGGACCATAAACGTATGCATGTATAGTCTGTTACATCTGTTACATCAGTTTCTGTTCCTACTGTCAGGGTTTGTTTGTATTTTCTGGCAATGGCAGTAGCAGCTGTTCACTGGTTACATAAAGAGAAAATACATTGACAGCCGTCTGAAATAGTGTTCTTTGCTCACACATACACATCCAGAGGGTAGGCCTTAATATATTGGAAACATGGCTGGCTGAGCTCCATTCCCAGTGCAACACCCTGTATTTTCAGATTGTCACCTTTCCATTCTTCTCTCCTCATCTCTCCTCTCTCTCTCTCTCCAACCCTTCCTCTGTATTTCCATGCCCCTCATTACCTCTGCCTCACCTTGTCTCCCTCCCTCCAACAGTTACAGTGCAAAACCATGACCATTCCAGTAAAATTGAGCAATTGAGTATAACGCGTCACGACAGCAGCTGTAATTTAACTGTGCCGATCACATGACAGACTCATACAGTTTATTCACAATCACCAAACTATTGAGCTATTACTAAATTCCGCCTACAACTCGCACTGTTGTACTCTTTATCGCCATTGCATAATAGGTAACAGGTGGCCCGGCACACGGACAAACCTCACGCTTGTTATTGGACAAAGCTAACTCTTTGTGTTGCCAAGAGGCGCTTTTTTATCGTCTGCACTCTGATTCGTCCTTACCAGTTCAGCAAAATCAAGTAACACCAGCATCACCTTCACACGCCACATTGAAGAACTCCACGACTGATGTGCGAAAAGACGTTTTCATCCTCCATCACATCCAGGCTGTGTTATATGATGATTGGATTTGCCCGAATGGGAAGACAGATTAATACCATATATAATAATGGATTGTCTCCATGATATTGCTGCTCATTCGTTGGTGAGTGTGGAGTTCTCCTTGCCCCAGCCCCTCCCCCTCACATGAGTTATTACTCAAAACCAACGCAGTCAACTTGGTCTTTTTATTCTCCTCCCTGCACGCATAAAATGCACTGACACACACAAAGGTTTCATAAGATGAGCGAGGTAGTTGTTAATGCTGGCCAGTGTGTGTTGTGCAAAGTAAAAGCACCTATTTAGGTGAATTGGAATGCAAATTAATTTCTTTTTAAATGCGCTGCCTTAACCTACTGAGTTTTACAGCATTGACTTTGACTGGATGCTAACACACACATATAGAGTCTTATATTGTATTGCATTGTGACCCTTTATTTAAACCAGTTCTGATCTCTAGGAGGCCCAACAGCATTTGCCCTTATTCCTAGCCTTTTTTCTGTGTTTCTATAAAGGCAGCTGTGGAAAATGGAGAATATAGTAATGTGGGATTACTATAAAGCGCTGTCTCGGACAAAATCCACATTACATTCACGATGCTTTTTAAAATCGCAGCAGTTTGGCTAATGCGTCCTGCGAACTGCTAACTTTGCTTTTGAGCGGGGTATCCATGGATACACAGGCTTCTGCTTAAATATAAAGCACCATTTAGGACAAAATCCATGTTTCATTGAACCACAAACACACCTTTAAATGCACCTCTCACACACACACACACACAAATGAGAATCCTCCCACATATAAACTAGTGACATTGTGTGCGCTATGACACATACTGGTCATAGCGCACACACACGAGTGAAAGTGTACACCTGTGTGTGTGTGTAACATTATACTTGTTTGAATGCCAGGTGATTGCAGTGTGTGTGCATGATAATACCTGTATCTGTGTGAGAGGAGGCTGAAGCGGTACACAGCGGAAAACGCATGCGACTCTGTTGACGTCAGAAGCACATTTCTCAGTGCCGGTTCAAGCTGCACCTTCCTAATCACAATCATTTAAGCTGATTTTTACAATATACACCTCGTATATACCCCCATGCATCCAGGCACACCAACAAATCTCCTTGAAGAAAACAGCAGTGTAAAAATCTGGAGAACAAATGACGCCACAGAGTCGCGACAGCAACTTGGAAAGTGAGACCAAGCTAAACCTCAAGATAAAAGAAAAGATATTCCCCACATAATCTGAGTTATGTAAGGATAGGCATAACTGATACAAAAATACTAAGATACTTGATATTGGGAAGGAAAATGAACTATGTGGAATAAGTAGCACAGCAAAAGAAAATAAAACCATGTAAGTAATAATACCTTATTGTGTCCATGTAGCCCTCAAGGGAAGAATAGAGATATGAACATATGATGTGGGAACATTGTAATGCAGTATTGTGTAGCATCACCCCTTCGAGATCGTGTTGACATGTGCGACGTAGGCTTGGACCTCAGCGGACACAAAGCCTTTTTCCACACCTTTGTAGCTGAACCGGAGATGGGCCGGATAAAAAGGACCATAGCAAATTCCCTCCTTGCCACATAGCTGATCCCTGATGCTGTTGGAAGCAGCCCGAGCCAGGGTGATTTTCAGCTTATGGTCAGGGAATACATAGATGTTCATACCACCGAGCTAACGAAGCTCTATAGCCCGTTGTAGGATGTTGACCCAGTCCTTACTTTGGCTTCTACAGCTTCACACTTGTTTTCTAACGCAGAAACCAAAGCATTTAGCTGAGTGAGATTCGAGTGCGTGGGCAGGGATCAAATCCTCTACAGCTCCTTTGAATGCAGTGAAGTCAGCTTCATTAGCAGCTTGAACAATAGCATGATGTGTTTTCATAGCTTGTAGCTCGGATCGGATCAGGGCCACAGCCACACGGACAGTCTCTGGCAGCATCAACCAGAAATTCGACATGAGACGAGCCTTGCAGGTCACCTAGAGGGACTATCATTCCTCCCTGAAAGTATGCCTATCAATAAAGTGTGGATCTGCGTCTGGGGAGACAGGACCTTGAAGTGGGGGAGACTGAGTGGAGGCTGTCCTTGCAGCCTGAGAGGTGATTCTCAGTCGAGGCTTGTGACCTTTAGGGGACTTTTTGTTGCTCATACTGACTTACTACTACAACCTTCTAGTGAGCAGCAACTCATTGGGGTATCCCAATGAGTTGCTGCTCCAATGAGTTCCAAAAAGATGAAAATATACCACCAGTTCCCTAGTATTTCCCGCGCGGATCAGGAAGCTGTTCCAAAGGCACCAGTCCACAAAGACCTGGGCCAGTTGCATAGTCTTTGTAGATGACACAAAGGTGAGTTGTAGAATAAGTCTGCAGTGTAGAGGCTTGAAGAGGAACGGAGCGTTCCTTGTGGGGGCCCCGTACTGCAGACAACCACTTTTGAGGGCTGGTCAGGTATTCTAGGATCCAGGCTATGAGCTGGAGGTTCATTCCTGTGTGCTCCAGTTTGTCCCTCAGAAGTGCAGGCTGTATGAAAGCACTGGACCAATCACAAAATTGTCACAAAACCTCCAGGCATACACGACTACGACCTCTCATTCACATATGTATGATAGCACATGTAGAAGGGTATAAACACGAAAACACGCTACGACGACCTCTCATTTACGCGTTTAAAGGTGTGTGTGTGGTTTCTGTAGTGTGTGTGTGAATTTAGCATGGATTTTGTCCTAGACGGCCCTTCATAATTTACTGTTTGGCTTTGCCTTAAAAAATGGTCTCAAACCACTTGGGTATTAGAACATTTCCCCCAGGATTAAGGCCATAATTATCTGCAATAATCATTAGCAGTACCTCAGTGTGAAATCTTTGTCGCAGAATGCTTCTGGCAAGTATGTGAGTGTGTATGATTGTGATCATGCGTGTACTTGTCTGGCTACAGTTTCAAAGTGCATCCAGGCCTTCTGCCAGGAGCCAGCCAGCCTTGGTTTGTTTCGCATCAACACACTTATGTTGTGATTCTACCACCAACAGTTAAATTGAGGGGTAAGAGTGAAACAGAAACACAGAGGAAAAAACTACTTATTTTGCTGAGTTGGGCACCGGTGCACCTGTTTTTTCTTTTGTTGCTTTCTTTTGTGATTTCTTCTTTCTGTACCTCCCACAGACCAAAGGTGGTGGTTTCTCCTCCTGTGATAATCAGTCAATGTCGTCTAAAATAATAATTTCACAAAAATTGCTCCAAACTGTTTTGTGTTGTGAATGTCTCCATAAATTCAGCAACCATTCCATTATGTTATTATTATTGTGCTGTTCATTATGTACAATTTCTACTCTGTATAAAGTTGCATTATTATAATAATTATTATTATTATTAATAATGATTTTATTATCACTAAGAAGAAGAAGAAGAAGAATTATGTATGGAAGGATGTTGATAGGGTACTCAATATATATTGTGAAGAGGTTTCTTGCCAGATTCTAGTCCTATTCTATATGCCGCAAAGAAACAAAAACTCCACACGTTGACGAAATACCACCAAATTTCCGGATTTTCTGGTCAATCCAGAGAATATCAAGGAGCTTTTTGGGAAGTTTTAGAATTCTGGAGATATTCGACAACCACCCATCAGGTCTGTAGGCCTTTGTATGGGCCGCTATGCATGTGATGTTTCTTCTACAGCACAAAGATAGTCCTGCACATCACAACAAAAACTGTATCTTGTGGATTAAATTTGGTGTTGTAGTCTTACACCTAATCAGCACTGTCACTCTAAATGTCAGGAAGTCAGGCTCTCCCCTTTTGAATCCGCTAATGTACCGGCAAAGCTACTCTAGCTCTGAATATTTTAACCACTCTGCAATTTTGCCCTCAGCCCCTTTGTGGTCTTCACGCAATCGATACAGAGAGGGGTACTTTGCTTTTTGGGGTACTAAATGTGGACAAAGACACCAGTAAATTGTCTTCTTTCTGACCAACCCTCTCTCTCTTTGTCTGTGTCCCTTATCCCTTGTTCACTCACTTACCCTTTAATGTTTAACTTTGCTGTCAAATCTCCATGGGCCGCTGGAGCGAAAAGACAAATGTTTCCCGTCGAAGACAGAATTGATTTCTCCAATGGCCTCCACAATCAGCAGTTCGTACATTTTCATTTTGATAAAATGTGGTGAGGGCGTTGCCTCAGTAATGACTGTTCCAATGGGGAACTGAAGGGCAACAAGGGATTGGGTGGTAGCCTGGCATTTCGAGCAGTGGATGGTAAGGTTTTACTCTACAGGAAGCAGTATAGTGATGAGATGTTGATGAGATCCTGCCACTCATTATCATGATTGTGCCTGGGAGTCCACTTGATCAGAGTAGTGGTGGGATTGCTTGGCTTGCCAGGTCTTCCACACAATGAGGTCAATTACATTTATAGCAAAAAGATTGTAGTACTATTTGACCCAAAGTTATTACTTTTGCTCATTACCCACTCAGCCTGTGATAAGAGGTGAGCTGGTAAAATTGCAGAAGGATTCATAAGAGGAGTGAGGAGAAGTGATTGTGAAAGAGGTGAGAGTATTTTGATATGATACTAACCCTAACCCTACCTGACGATAGATTTATCAGTACATACCTTAATTCCTGTTTCTTTTTTTCATTCTGAACCAGAGGAATTTCGTCCTTAGGTCCTGCCCGGCCCGACACAGAGCAGAGAGTTCAGAGCCCTGAGCCTAGATTTGGATGCTGCTGAACACGGATTTACTAAAAATAACTCGCTGTGCGTCAGTACACACGAGTTGGATCTCGATACACTCCCTCACTTGCTGCTGAGACGTCAACCTCTTCAAAGACTAGAAAAAGTCTAATGAGTGATTGTGTATGCAATTATTTAGTGATGGGAAGGAAATGGGGTTGGAGGGCAGTAGACTTAATGGCCTATGCAGCGGAGAGTAGCAAGTTAAATCAGCCTATAAATTCATATGCTGATGCACCAAGCAGTTACTAGTTCCTCTCCACCTTAGCCTCTTATTGATCTCGCTCTCTCTCTATTGTGACTGTTGTGACAATTGGATTTCTATTTTTGTGAAAGGAAATGGTTAAAGGAGACTTCAACACAGATCACACTTTATTTGTTTTTGTAAATATATTTTTTTATTGAAGAAGGCATTTGACATTTGACAATGAGCATACGGTTGAGGAACTTTTTGGAGATCCTGTTTTGATACAGAAAGAGTGGGGGGGGAGAGAAGAAAGAAGAAGAATTGTTTTAATTTATTAGTTTATTCCCGAACTCAACACTTTTTTCAACAAGTTGGTCAGCTGGGATTTTCCACTTACTTGAAGCAATACAAACAACTGTAGCTCCAATTTGTTTCATGCTTGGTCTAATTATCTATTCCTCTGAATCTCATCGTATGTCCCTGGCCATTACATTCCAAGACAGTCAGCTTGCCATGGGGTCTCATGCCATATGTCCCTAAATGATCTTCATACTGTGAATGAATAAGAGGGCACTGTAGGTGTAGTTTCAGAACCACAGCTGAGGTGTCTTCTACATATAAGCTTGACTCATCAGTTTATGGCTTCTCATTTATTTGTTTTTCGGCTATCAGAGAACAATCTGGCTATACCTTCATGCTCCGATCACCCTTTTTATTTCTGCTTTAAAATTGTGGTTCTCGTACCTTTTGAAGCAAGTACTAGCTCTGATCAAAGGAGAACATCTATGTAACAACAACAAGGGGAAAAAGTGTACCAGTATGAAACATGTGTTGAGCTATTTTTGATAAAAGAAATGACAAATTTTGATTAAAAAGTAGCTTGCGAGTGACATGTTGGAGACCCCTGTTGTAGGGAGTTATTGACACCTCATTTCATATGTATCTAACCCAAGGCAATATGAACATTTTTGAAGTTAATTGCACTGAAATTAGGCCACATGACAAATGTGATCGTCACCGAGCTGCCTCACTCTTTTCTCAAGGCCATCAGTGCTTGTGATCTAGCCTGCAGTTATTTGGAGTCACCATAAAATAGTTCAATGCTAAGACTGCTGAGATAGGAACATTCAATACGTGTGTGTGTGTGGGCAGGGTGTGTGAGGAGGAGGGTGCAGTATGTGCTGCTTTTTACTCTTTCTTTTCCTTGACATTTCCTTCACACTGGCCATGTGTTTTTTCTACTTTCAGTATAAAATTGAATGAAAAGATCGAATGACATAAAGGCACAGTGCTATTCTTTCCTAGCTTTATTATTCGGCTTAACTCCCACTCAAACATGAAAACCACTCTCTATTAAAGTGTCTGCCCTACGGACTGAATCCAGAAAAAGGTTCAACAAGAGAGGAGGCTGAAAACTGACCTCCCAAATCTAATCTTGGAGATACCACGAACCACAAGTTAGCCTGCATTCTGGGAGTCCAGCGTTCTAGTGTGGAAGACAGGTACTATGAGCTGTTTAAGGTATGATGGAGCCTGACCAATCAAGAGCTTTGGAAGTGAGGAGAAGGATTTTAAATTCTATTCTAGATTTTACAGGAAGCCATTGCTGCGAAGGTAAAATGGGAGTAATATAACCTCTTTCCCTAGTTTTTGTGACACATGCAAAGGACATGTCCTGATCAAAGATGACTCCTAGGTTCCTTGGGGTGACGCTGGAGGCTAGGGTAATGTCATCCACAGTAGCTACATCATTAGATAATGCATTTCTAAGGTATTTAGGGCCAAGCACACCATCTTCAGTTTTGTCTTAGTTAAGTAAGAGAGAATTGTATGGTCTTTATGTCCATAAGGCATACTTGGAGTTAATTTAACCCACTGGACTCATCTGCCTTCATTTATAGATAGTGTTGGGTATCATCCACATGACAATGAAAATGTATGAACTTCCTATTTCCAATGTTACCTTAAAGAAGCAGCTGTAAAGTGAATAGTTCCGACCAATAGTCATGTGTCTTATACTTGGCTGCAAATATATTTAGTGTTCTTATAACGGACTACAATAGTAGCAGTTCGCAGGACGCTACAATAGTAGTTACTTTGTTCTGTCTTTGTATAACAAGTTTCGAGTTTCCCTTCGAGGATGGCCCCATTCATTGTGCTTTAAGTGGCTTCTGTCGAGTGGCTAGTTGGTTGCAGACAGCCACTTCACAGATTGTGCTGTAGAGTTGCCCTGTAGCAAAGTAGTAGAAAAGAGTAAAACATCATTGAATTCAAACACAAAAAAAAAAAATTCAGACCAGTGGTGAGGGGATGGAGCTGGCTCAGCTGTGTTTCCTCAGATATTGTAAATGTGCTGTCAGTGAATGACAGAAGGCTGTCATTCACCTTTATTGAAGTTGACATTTTTTTGGCATCCCCCCTCCCGCCCTCTCCTGATACATAGAATCAACCCTGCTTTGCTTGTTGGACATTTTCAATTGCTTGGTCGGTTAGGTGTATTAGAGGGACTCCTTGGTGGATTGCAGTGTTGATAGGCTGTCAATCTCTCACAAACACTGGCTACAGAGAGATTATCAATCAAAGAAAAGAAAGAAAGAATAGTAAAAGGTAAACATATATGTTGTTTGATGATGCAGTAGTGTGATGCTCATTAGAACTGGCCTGCAGTTTTTCTGGAACCAAAAATAATTTTTAACCCTTTACTTAAACTTGAAGATTTTCTTTTATGATAAGTTGAGGATATTGGTTTTGTCGGGAAGCAAAATAGTTGCAGACATGTTACTCATGTCCTTGCGAGTCCAAAGTTCTTTGTGAACTGTATAGCAACACTGTAAGAAATTGATATCCTTCGGCGAATGTATCCTTAACAATTCATCAGTATGTTGGGTGTGAAGAGCAGAGAAAAATTGCAGAGCAATGAATTACTCTGTGGATTGAAATTAATTCTGTTTCAGCAATTTAGTTTGAGTGGCAGGCCAGGTTAGGGGACTTGATTTCCCACCAGCGCTATTGCTCCATCTTAAGGCTAAGCTCATACATAAAAAGACCACAAATAGGAGTTAGTCAGAGCTGTCCACAATCCTGGATAATGATTCCATAATTTAGTGTGTGAGAGGTCACTGCACTTACTCTGTCTCTGTGGGGGGGACTTTATTTGGAAATGGTCTGCTGACAGAAGGTGATGGCTAGCTAATAGCAGCCAGTTCCATTGCCTGTCAATGAAGGTAATTGGGCACATAGGATGCCATTGTGTGCACATGCACACAATGGCATCCTGTCCACATGTAAAACACCATGTAAATCCTTTATTTAAAAAAAATGGCCTGCCATATATTGCCATGCTGTTGAGGTCTACCTCACATCATGGATGATGCACAAATTTGAATTCAAACTTCTTCTTTTTTAGCTATTTGATATTTTGCACTTCAGATGTCTCCTATCATCTAACTGCAAGAAAGTTCATATTTCATTATCAGCTCCATCAAGATCCATAAGACAATCATAAACGTAAATGGCAAACGTAGCTTAGACAATCCCCTATCAAAGAGACAGGGAAGAGAATGGATCTTTCACCTTTAATGGCATAAAGCAGGAAATGTGTCAGAATAAACAGGGAAAGTCTTTTGCAAATAGTGAAAATATAAAAATGAGATTTAAAACCCTGTGTTGTTTTTGTCAGATCTATATACAGTATAGGACTTCTATTTATATGGATGCAATACACAAAGTCCCAAATTCCCTTTCCACATCTCTGTGACTGGCAAACATGGATTTTTTTTGTGGCCTCATTTGACCCTTTTGTTTGTCTCTATATTTTCTGTATATCACTTTTGCTTGACCCAACACTGCATCAGTCACTGATTAAAATCATCCATTATTTAAGGAGAGTCCTGACCAAAGTTGTCCCTTCAACTCCTGCCACTGACACAACTCTGAGTCTGCCTGCTAAATTATTTAAGTCCTCTCTCTTCCCCTTGGCTGCAGACCTACAGAGCCAGTTCACTTATGGAGTTCATTGCTTTCAGCCTGAGGTGGCAAATAAAGCTTTAGCTAATGCACACACCGCTCCGGCTTTGTTCCACTTAGCTTGCTGTGGAGATTTAGGTTGCCTTCATTAGCCCAGCCTACTGAAGAAGTAGCATAATCATGTGACTTTGAATTGATCCAAGCTGAGTTACATGATCACCGATGCAACTGTGTCAAAAGGTTGATTGCTCAATGGAACAACAGCACTGGGAAGTCTGATAATGGCCCTGAGAACAGCCTCTAAGACGTGGGAAGTGACAAGGAAAAAACAAAGCATCAATAGATAAATAAAGCATGAGAAGCATGTTTGAAAATGGAGTTATATCTGGAGATAAGAAGAGAAAGCAATGGGTCAATGGAATGCATGATCACACTTTATAGTGAAACATCTTTGTGTTGTAAGCATAAGAAACTGAAGGCAGAGCTTTCTCCTTCCGAAGGCTTTGACTACTGTGAGGGTCCCCAAGGCTGTAGTGCTGAAAAGAAGCCACCCACAGCCGACTCAGACTACATAACAGAGCAATAACTACACCGACCCAGACTTTCTTCCCAAAGGTGTGTGTGAGCACTGTAGAAGTCCAGGTTTACAGAAAGCTAAAATGACAACAAATGTTAACTCAAGGCACTTTACACATCAAGCATGTGAAGGGACCCAACATTAGCGGTGGGCGGATTGATCTAAAATATCGATGTGTCAATACCAACGTTAGTATCGGTATTGATCAATACTTGTGTGATGAGATCCATACTTAAGTTTCAGTTTCTCTCGACGTTTAGTACACAACTCCCACTCCTCTCACTCACTTCGCTTCTTGCTCACCCCCCCACCAACACACACACACACACACACACACACAGACACACTCACACACTCCTGTCGCTCACTTCGCTCTTGCAGACTCGGCACATCGGCAAATATCAAATATCTTCAAAGTGCTTAAAAATAAAATGCCGACCCCAAAGAACTTCAGCGCAAGGAGGAGACCATGTGCTGCACAGGGAGAGTAGTAGTAGAGTAGTTATTGTTTTGACACTTTGAGACATTTTAGAGACATGTGGTCTATGTCACAACAGTTCAATCTGTGTCTTTGTATTTCACCTTTAAATCTTAATAACATCCCATAATAAGAGGTTGATTGATGTGTCCTTCAGGACTAGATATGAGTTTGGAACTAAAACTCAATGTCATTTCAGTCTAAAGACTATGACTAAAATTCAATCAATATTTGTTGCCAAAAATCAAACTGATACCTAGGTACTGGTTCAAGACAAGCCTGGCACTTACTATAAGCATTATCAAACATAAAGTTTCATTATGCTGCTTTTGCCAGGTTCAGTGGACAGCAATCAGAGCGCAGGGCTAGTATTGATTTTAATTGGCAATGCAGCTGGTGAATGTTGGCTACACTCATCACTAATACTGACCAAGTTATTAGCTCCCCATGAATGAAGCCATCACAGATATTGGATCGCCAGGAAAGCAAATTATACAATGCGAGGAAGAGAATTTAGTCATGCATGCAGGTTTTATAGATAAAAGCAATAAATACAACAAGAGGGAGCTGTTGGTTACAGCTAGGAGGGGGGCTTGGATTTGGTGATTTGGTTTTTACTTACAAAATGTATGAAATATGTCGCTGAATATGACAAAATACGACCATAAAGCACTCCTTGGAATCATCCAGAGAGGGAGTGCCTTTGTCCTCCTATGCCGCTCCTACACAACTGATCACTGTGTATCCCTGCAAAAAATACACTTAACAAGGAGTAACATTGATTTCAGCTGCTGAGTTGCACAGCTTTCTGCAAAGTCAATGCATCAAATGATAAACATTACTCGTTACATTGGATTTCTGCTTCATTCATTTGCGTTTCTGGGTTCAATTAGACTGACTTACTAAGGCTGCAGTTAATTATACAAACAGTGAATGTGGCTGCCTTGTAGTAATCCAATCGCCACAGTGGATAAGCCGCTCAGTGAACGCCAGCCTCAAGTTCATGGTTAATGAATACGCTGGTTTGTTGTTGCGCAAGTTTTCTGAGTAGATGTTTTTGGCTCCCTTGTATGAGACATTTTAATGGTTTGTTCATCTCTGCCTGCCATCATATAGAATTATATAAAACTTACGTTAATTAAAAATGATCTACCTTGCTACAGCCTTTTTTTTTGCTCGATATACGTGAATTTCTTTTGGAGACACCAGTATTATCACATCCCTTTTAGTGCTTTATGTTATTTCTCCATTAAAAGGAGCAGGAATTGCTTTCCTGCAGAGACACCACATTGGCCCAGAGGTAGATTTTCTGCTTCCATCGAGAGTTCCTCAACATAGCGAAAAAACAACGTCTTCCATTATGATCTCTCATCTTGTCAAGTGAGCAGACAGTGCAATTGAGCTTGTTCTGGTTTTGTATCAATGCGCTCATTGCACACAGTAATTAACACATGTCCCCCCAGTCACATGTATACACACTACAACACAGGCACCTTTGTGAGAAATACATATAGATGGATATATAGATCTGAGTTCATGAGAGCATGCTGATGGCCGTTCAGCACTTGGTTTTGTCGGCTCTAATTTCCTGCAGCGGTAACATCAACAAAACACAAAAAAATAATTCCATAAATGTGTCTCACCTTAGTTTGATGACCTAGTTATATTTCTGTGGCTGGATTTAACTGTGTCTGTCTGTCTGTCTGTCTGTCTGTGCACCATCTCAGCTCTGAGAAGCAGCCACAATAACAATTCAGTCCTAGTAATGATTCCTAATAGAGAGCAGTAAATAGCAACTTCATTAGAGAGTGACAGCAGCAGGTGATAAGACGGGTGAATACTGTAAAGCTACTGATGCTTGAAACTCATTATCTAATCCATGCTACACTACTTATTTATTCGAGAAGGCTCTTCACACTCTTCATCGCTGCCAGGTTGTCTTTGACTGTGAATGTCAAAGTAGTTTCTTTAAAAAGGTATTTGGCGTTATCTGTATTAGCAAGGTTGGTGGCCTTGGGATGAAAGAGAAGAAGTGAAAGAAGAGCTGTAATGAGAATCTCCTTGCTTCAGTCTTTGATGCGAGGCAGATGCACGTTTCCTTTTTTTCTGTGAGTGAGCCTCACCCGCAGCAGGTCTCCGTTGTTTGATTTTTAATATGCCCACTATTACCCACCAATGTCTTTATGAGCACCTTATTATTGCTGCCCAAATATAGTATGTGATTGGAAATCTAAAAGATTGGCTAAAGCATTCAGCCAAAAATGTTCAGGCTGGTTGGGAAGGTTCATTCAAATATAAAATAATGATAATACACAATTGTAAAATAAAACCGCAACATTTTATGCAAATACAGTTGGAAGACAACCTTCTGACCTTTCCATGTCTTCCCTAGCAATTAAATACAAATCATACCTTTGACCTCTCACACAGAAAGAAGAAAATTCCCACAGATGAAAAAAAACAAATAGATATATTTGGGATTCGTGTTGCTTTGGCTGGATGAAACATATAAGTAGTAGCAATTGGAAATATGAATCATATAGATCATTGACGTTGAGTAAAAGATAACCATTTCTAGTCGAGTCCTTGGTATTTGTAAAGGGGAGATAAGCACAATGCAAAATACGGCACACTTGAATCTTAGCATGTGTATGTGTGTGAATCTGATGACCTGCTGTACAGTTTCATTCATGTTCTACGTTTTCTTCCCGTTTTATCTCAGATTGTCACTTATACAAGGAAGCATTTAAGGTTACAGAGAGAGGGAAAGCACTTGAACACTTGAGTGGCAGTGGCAACGGTAATGATCTTTTCAGAAAGGGTGTGATGGAGACTATGGAAAATTGAAATAGTAAAAGTTATTTAAGGAAACAGGAGAGTCTGGCAGACTGATGTCATTGAACGACAACCTCACAGTGATTAACTGAAAAAATTAGATTATCTATGATTATCTGCCGCTTAAGTACAATCAGAGAGGGAGAAGAAAATGGTATATGAAAGCATGCAAATCCTTCTAATTCCCATTTCACACAGATAAATACAAATCATTGGCAATTATCACTGACCTTATTACCTCAACAGCCGTGTTCTGCTTGCCATGCACATCTTGGCACACAATTAAGAGCTCTTTAACAAGAACAAAACCATATAATAATGGTAATCACGCATATGAAATATTCATTCTGGTCAGACGAGCCAAGATCACAGATATTATGCAAGCCAGACTTAAGGGGCAAAGAAATAACCTTTATTAATGTTGCACTTAACTAGCATTGTATTCCTGAGGCAATCAAGATGATTTGCTCCCCCTGTTGCCATTTCTCAATCATTCTCATCAGTTAAGCTTAGACAATGCAGTGAAGGACCTGCACATATTTTGACCTGGAGGCAAATAAAATCACAAAGCGAACATGACACACACACATACTCAAGCACAATGATCTAAGTGCAATGTCCAGCATGTAGTGGCTACCGGTTGTCTTGAGAAAGCGAGAGGTAGCTAGAACAGATGGTGGTGAAGCAGCCAAAGAGCTATCACATCCATCCTGATTTGAATTCAAATGCCTCACCCTCGCAAGATCAATACTGCATGATAATGTTGTTGTGACATTTAGAGTGGAAGCTCGTGGGTGTGGATAGCTTGTCCGTGTGTGAAGTTGTCGGTTTGTGCACATTCCTCCGTGCTTCTGAGGTTTTCATCCACTAATGAGACAGCACAGTGTCTCTTACATTTCTATGGTCAGCTTAGGGCTCATAATACACTCAGTGATATCTTACTCACCTTATTTGGATTTTACATTGCATCCCTGAAATAGTCATAAGGTTCTTTTTAACTCAAGAAACTCAAGAGCAGTGACCTGAACAATCTAAATAAAATACTTCCATCTTCTATCGGCTGAACACGCATTATGAATAGCAACATTCCCCAACTAAAGACCAAACTGTGAGTCTCTCTTGTGATTAGTGTCTAGTGGTTGAGCAGGGAGGAGAGATGCCGCTTTATGAGCTTTAAGAGGTTGAAGACCCTCAGCGCCATTGATCTCTCCACTCTGCAGAATCCTATACATCACTGTGTGATGTGATATCAAGGGAGATAGATTAAACACAATTGCAGTCCTGGTCTGCATCAGAGATACTAAATAACTCTGAGGGTTGTTATGATCGCTCGTCTTGAGCATGACAAAAAAGGGAGACCACACAGTAAAGGGGTTTGGTTTAAACAGAAGTTTTCATTTTAATTAACCAAAGCAAGCAAACACATAATAGTATGGGGTGTGGCATTAAGTCCATCAGTATGAAGTGCAAATGTTTGGGTTCAATGATAAGAGTGTAACATGAATGGGTGTTGTAAGTTGCAATCAAACAACCTCATAGGGCCCAGGCAGCAGCCATCCTGGCAGGAGGTTAGATGGAGCGAACAGAGAGGAGAAGCAGGCTTTAAGGCCTCAATCCTGCTGATTGCCTCTGACACAGGAAAGCAGGTGCCAAGGGAACTCTGCTGTTCAACATTTATCGTCGTAGGTACAACTTATTTGGGCAGGAACACAGTAACACAACCCAATGACATGACACATCCACAGAATGATGTGATGTGAATGTTAAATCAAATGTAAATGTATTCACTTATTTATAGATATTGAAATATAATCCATATGTTGTACAATGTATAAAAGCAAATACACTAATAAGTGTATTCACAAGCTAACAGATCTGGCAACAACCCAAAAAACACAAATGGAAAGCCATGTTCTGTTTCTTAGGACTGTACCACATAGCATGCCAGAGCTCATAGTGACATGCTGATAGCAAAACGCTCCACATTGGCAATTCTCCACAGTGTTGTTTATCCTCGTCCAGACTCGTGTTTGCCTTGGTCTTTGTGAAACAAGCAGCAGCACAGTTTGCTAAAAGCAAGGATCTGCCCCTGGCTTTACATCCATAACAACCGGCTGCTGTGGTTTGACCCACTGATTATTGCACACTGCTCTTGAATTTCCCTACTACATCCATTCATCATATGTTCCTGTTCTGTTTAAGGTGCCTGTGTATCACCGGGCAAACTCAGACAGCCAGTAAAAAGTGTCAGACAGAGACAACTCAGTCATACTCCCATCCACACCTATAGACAATCTAGACTTCTCAACTGCATGTCTTTAGTGGCGAGAGGAAAATGGAGGAAAGCCACACAGATGGTCAAACCGAGATGGTTTTGACCCAGAAAAAGAAATAGAGGAATGGATCAAAGTAAGGACACATCATCTATAACACAATGTATGTTCTTGGTAGCCATTTTACACATTTGTGTGTGTGTGTGTGTGTGTGTGTTGGGGAGGGGACTGGTAAATGCCCCTGTAGATGAGGATTGACAAGGAAAAGAGTGCCACAAAATGTCAGTGAGCTACATAATGGACAGAGAAATTAATGTCATAGTGAGATTGCCAGCTGCTGGGCAATTTATGGTCATTAGCAATGTACTGGTGACCTGAGTGTGTGTGTGTGTGTGTGTGTGTGTGTGTGTGTGTGTGTGTGTGTGTGTGTGTGTGTGTGTGTGTGTGTGTGTGTGTGTTGGGGGTGGTGAGGAGGTGTTACTGCACTTGTCAATCACAATCAAAAGGTAATATGAAAAGACTGTTGATGCATGTAGTGCAGGTTTCACTAAAGGTCTGGAAGAACCACACCTCAGAATTTAAATGGAGAAAGCCAAGGGAGGGGAGTCCAAGCTCTGCTTCTATATTGATCGGGGGATGGTAAGCAAAGGATAGGAAAAAATCATTAAAAAAAAACATATTGCTGCATTTGAGTGAACTGGGTTTCATGACCATGATGCTTTAATAAAGAAAGAGTGTTGGAGTTCTTCCTGATGCCAGTTCAATCACAAACTGCATGCTTGCTTCCTACACTCGCTTCCCGCCGTGTGTACAATCCTCACATTCCTTATGGTCTTGTGTGCCCTCCTGCCATGACACAGATGGAAGGCCGTGCCCTGCTGGTGCCGCTTTGATGAGGCGGTGTTTCCTTCTGATGTGAAAGCTTGTGGGAGCTGGCAGATTCACAGAGCCCTCCACTGGCGTGAAGTGGCATCATCTCTGCAGGATGACAAGTTACATGGGGGGTTAGTTGGAAAAGGAAAAAGAAGACATACTGCAGTATATAGCGGGGGAAGTTGTATAAGACACACAGCTTAGAAAAAGCAAGGATTTTGTTTACTATAATCATTGAGTGATAATAATGATGTAACCTAGATGTGTTGCATGTGATGCTTGGAGGCTTTTATGGGATCAATGTGGCTTTCCAAAAAGACTTGAAATCCATTATGCCAGACTCCAATTGTTTTTTATAATTAAAAATAGACAGAGAACTTATCAATCGATTATCATACTCGTATCGCTTTATAGCAACTGTCGTGGTTATTAAAAAAGTATTTCCCCCCTCTAGAGGTTAATTTGCTTCCTCTCTCTATCTACTCCTTTTCCTCCCTCCCTCCTCCTCTCCTCTCTCGTTTAGCACCTTCACCCCTTTCCTGTCTTTATGCCCGGTGTGCTGCTAATTAAGGCGTGCAGAGGCAGACAGTTTTTTTTGTAATTTGATAAGAATTAGCAGAGGGTGTGTGTGTGTGAGTGTTGCTGCGTGCATGTGTGAGTGGTCATAGTTCGAATTAAGGAAGTGCAACATGGAACACTTCCCTCTCCACACTACTGTGACAGAAGAGTTTCTCTCACTGTCTCTCTCTTTCTCTCTCTCTTTCTCAAAATACACAAAATAGCTGCACCCAGCTGCTCAGCCTCATCCTCTCGCATGACACTCCCTGCTGCCACCATCAACACACACACACATACATAGAGACACAGGCTCCTTGGCCATACTGCTCAAAAAAGGCAGTTTCTGTTTGACATTGACATTTTTTGAGATAGCTTCTAATAAACAATGAAATGTAACCCAACCACCTGCTCCATCTGCACACGGTTTTACCTCATCTGCTAGGGAATGAGAAGCTGTTAACAACCACCACCCTCCCTCATCCAAACACACAGGCACACCCAGGCACCAACATTCGCTATCCCTTTCTTCCGTTTCCCCATGTCCTGCCTTCCTCTCAATAGCTTCCTTCCCTGACCTAGATAGCAGAAAGCCAGGCAATAAAAAAACATGACTTCAGCAGAATCAAAAGGATTTTCTAATGCCTTGCCGACCAGCCTTTTGTCACGCTGCTATTTTGTCACTTGCTTATTTCTTCCACGTCCAGATTTAAGAAGTATTTATAGTAAAAAAAAAAAAGAAAAGAAAAAAGGTTGCCATGTGTTTCCAGGCGGATGTAGAGGGTTTTTGTCTTGACCGTATGGCTTCGGAAAGAATGTTGTGAATCTTGGATTCATGATTTGCATTTGTTTGAGTGAAAACTAGGACAGTGGTAGGATCTGTTGCAGAGAAGATATTGCAGTGATGCTCTAATGCATTTGTATTGCTGTGATTTAGCCCAGAAAGCGTCCATTTCTCACCCTCTTCCTGACAAGTATTTTCATCACAGCAGCTGCTAATGCCAATGTTATGTTAATGTCCAGACACACATTTTCAATTCAATGTGTGTGGTGTTTGTATGTTTGCCATTTATAGTGGGCACAAATGTTGTTCAAATGTTTTCACATTGCCAGACTTCCAGATGGAACTCAGCCCCCCAATTCTCTTGATCTTTGTCTATTTTTTCCTGGATGAACGGGCTCGTGTGACAGACAGCATTTATTACATCATCTGAATAGAAGCAGTGCATAAGTATGATAAATGAGTGATGAATTAGTCTGTGTGTGATAAATGTACAGTCTCATTAAGCTACATTGTAGCTAACAGATTTTCCTCTCCTCTCTTCCTCATGCTCTGTTCCTGCTTCCATTTCTACCTTGAAAACACCCAAATAGGTAAGTGACATTACATTAAAACGTCAAATTGAGTAATTTGGTTCATTTTCAATGGTAGAATGGGCAGATATGTTGGGTAACGTACTTAGGCAGGAGGTACAAAAGCAAAGCAGACTGGGCTCCAAGGATTCGCCAATGGCAAGGCAATTTATGAGCTTGGTGATTTTTAATGGGATTCAGGTTCTTTTGAAAGACTGACAATGGTTTACATTTCTCTGCAGCAATGAAATATGCAGGTGCAGAGAATGTTCTCTTTGAATTACAATACTTTTTACCGGCAAGGTTCTCCTATTTCTTCCATACACAGCATTTTCTAGAACACCCAAGGTCATGATCTTTAGCCACCATCTACTTAATCAAGACTTTAGGCCCCTACTTCCAAGTATTTAAAACACTACTTCATTCCATTCTTACTTGAGCTCAAAATTACAATTCAAAGTTTTTTAATGAAGAATATTAAGCAGAATATAAAGGTAATGGATATAATTTAAGTTAACTTCCAATGATGCACTTCAGCAGAAAGAAAACACGACCAAGACATCAGGTGTGCTACAGTACAATAGTATGGAACACTGTGTGCTCAGGGCTGGAATCTCACAGGCCTCCCTTACTTGACTATAGGATCCATATGTGTGTGTGTTTGCATACTGGTAGGTTGAATATTAATGTGATGACTTGTATATGTGCACACGGCGTTGGCACAGGGGTGATGGGCATGTCAGTGTGGGTGTGTATGCAACGATGAAGGGTATAATTGTATAATCGTTTTTCCATGAGGGAGGGCGAGCCAGTTGGGCTTGAAATTTTCTGTTGACCGTTTCACTTCGCTTCATTTTGATACGACATTATTATGCCTTTCTATCGTTCTGTTTCTATCGCAAGTAAGCTATTGTTGTATTGTCCCAGTTTCACAGCGTGGTGAAATCCCGAATTGAAGAACAGTGAACTTCAGAGTAAGAGTGAATCAGTTTGTGGGCGCGTCCCCGGCTAACTCCCATGTTTAGCCTCCCGCGGCGTGTCGATTTAGTTTGTGATCACCAGTCAGCCGCAATACTGTTATATGTCTTTACTGATCATTGGTTGCAGCCTTTAGGAGTTCATTCTGAGAGATTTATGCTACAAATGGGGACAACAAAGATCTATTATTATATCTTTTCTTTATTCTTTTAACATGTACAATCACAACAACTATTTTATGATGTAGGAGTACAGGCCTGCATTATTTGTTTGTCTGTCTCTCTGTCTTTTCTACTTGAAAAGTTGTGAACTGATTTGCAAGAAATTTGGTGGTCAGGTGTAAGATGATCCAGGGAAGAACAAATTCATGTTTGGTTCTGGCATGATGATGATCATTTCCACTAGAACCTTTTAACCATCACCAACCACCGGGGTTCGGGATCAAATTTCATGGAGAAACAGATGGACCAGCCAGTTTTGAGAGCAAAATCTGCAAATATTCTGATGATATAACAGCAGATACTCTAAATTTACATTGAAAAATTGAGATGTTCCAATATTATTACATTGTAAAAGAGGCATATTTCCAATTCTGTGGTGATAAATTTGCCTCTACAATGAGAGTAGCTCTGTTGAGGGCCCCATTGATGATAAACCAGTTATTGTAAATTTGTAGTTTAATTTAATTTTCTTACCCTCTGCTGGTCCTTTTACACAGCAGTGATTTGTTTCCCATAGAGATCACAGCAAACTCCATCGGAGACAGTGCGTGATTCTTCACTTCTCACTCAATTCACTTAATTTCTCTCTCACACTCTCAATCAATTCTGCCAGCGTCCTCCTCTTTCTGAGCTGCACAAAGGCAAACTGCTAATCTGGCTTTCTGGCTTTATTCCACCCTTCTGTCTTCTCATTATTCCTCTCCTTCTGCCTTTTTCCATTTTCAAAGAATGGGAACCGTCTTTTCTTTCTTATTTTGCATTTATTCTGCTTGCTCCGCATAGAACGCCTCTCAGAGCCCTCATGTCCTATATTTATCTAGCTCACAGCTCATAACGCAAGAACAGACTAAGATGGTGCTCGCGTTGCTTTACAACCACAGCTCATGTGTTCCAATTTAATTTCCTCATTTGATCTTGTCAGGAGGCTGCATCTAGAATACATGAGCCTGTTTAAATTCATGAGGTCAGCTGGAGTGCTTACTGTAATTGGAATCGTTTGAACATTTTCTTATAGATGTTCTGAAAAATGTATGGTCAGTGGTTATGTGTGGAGGAGAAACGCCACCGCATTCCACATCACAGCACCATCAGAAGCACTAAGACAGAGCTGTTGCATGCAAATAATCAATCGAGAGTGAGCTTAGATCTTCGGACGGAGATAAACTTTGGCAGTGGGGATCACAGTTCAGGATTTCCTCCTCAAGATCAAGATTCCGGGTATTGTCATTGCCATTGTTTATTTGCATTCATTAAAAGAACAAAATGTTGTTTCTCCCAGCCCAGCAATGCAACAAGAAAGGATAAACGGATGCATATATAAATGGTGGGCGGCCATCTACCTTGACAGGTTGCGTTGAAGGAGAAAGAGAGGGAGAGAGAAAGAAAGAAAGAGGGAGAAGAGAGGGGAAGACACACAGAGAGGCACAGCAACAGCACGGATAGAATAGTAATAGAGGTGTGACTAATAATATTAATGAAATAGCATGGGTTTATAGCAGGACAGGGTCTTCATCTCTACAGGACTTCAAGTGGTTTTAGGTTTCATTCCAGGTCATCTTTGAGTTCTTTTCATGTTGTAGTTTGGTAGAGGGGGTAAGGGGAAATATTTCTATTTCTAATGGGATCAGTACAGTGCAGTATTACAGGCATTGCAGGGGTGCCTGTTTTTCCTCTTCTAATTTTGCTTTGGCAGTTTTCAGAGTGACTGACAGTAACAGGGAACCATCGGGAGACAACCTGCTTTGCTCAGCCGTAAAAACGCTCTCACTGAAACAAACACATAATGATACATATAGACAGCGAGGCTCCATCCTCTTTAATCATTCTTTTCCTCTTCATGTCCTCGGAGAGCTTCCAGCACACAGAGATTCCGCAAACAACACTGGGCTTAGGCTACTTTGAAAGTCACAACATAGCCACTCGTGCTGTACTGACCGGTTTAAATGACCAGACATGGATCAGGAATCAAATATCCCACTGCAACTCTGGAGGTCTGACCGTGAAACCATTTCTGCCTGAAAATGAATTCCCATGCCCCTGCACAGACCAGTGTGTGAGCGATCATCCAAAGTCTACAACATGATTCTATTGATGGTGAAATCCATGTGTTCCACTTGTAACTTATTTTATAAGGGTTGAGGGATTAACAATGTCAAGGAATGAGAGTTTTCTCAAGAGGTATACAGGCAGGCAGTCTAACTTGTGGGCAAAGCTCACCTGTGTGAGCTGTACATTTCACCAACACCTGCAGGGAGAAGGAGGGCATCCAAAAAGGCAGCAATTAGAGTGTGATGCGCCATTGGCTTACCTGATGATGTTTAAAAACACGACGTTGCCACACTCTTGCAAATTGTCACATAGAGCCACATGAAAAAATGTGCCAGTCACTCTGCATCGATTCGTCTCTAGCCACAACAAGGTTTGTAATCAAACTCTGGAGTCTATCTTTGTTCAGCGGAAAGAGAATGGTCGGGCTGAATTGGGCGGTGGGAGAGCGCCTGAGGAGGGAATGAAAAAGCGGTAAACAATTGGCATGAAATGAACTGTCATCAAAGCCAGTGCCTCATTGAGCATAAAACAGTCTGGAGGGGATGATTTATTGTCAAGTGGAGGACAAGGGCTCTGCTCTTTATGCATATTGTATATTTTCTGATGGTTCTGTGGCCCCCATCAAGAGGTATCTCTACAACATGACATCATACCTACAGAGGAAGAAATGGTCGGAGCTTACAAATTGAAACTTGCCTCGCTCCATGTCCCTCCCTTGTAGTCACTTAATTCTCTCTCATCAGCTCCTTGCACATGTCGATGGCTAATTCATGCGGTTCACCCCCCTGTCCAGAGGAGCAAGGGGTGGGGGGTGAGACTCATAGTCAGACTGACTTTTGCAGTGTTCACCAAATGCACGAGGGCAAAGTCACTGCTCAAGGCTCAAGAGTATGCATAACATGCTCATTTCTCATGCCCGTATGTCTACTGCTGCCAAAAAGCTGCCCTGGCACCCATCCTCAACTTCTTCAGTAAGTCTTAGGGGGAGTGGGGGGGTGCTGCCACAGTCTGCTCTATTCCTGTACCAAGTCAAGAAGAGAAAAGGAATGCTGTGATTTGAAGAGTGGTATGATAGGGAGGCAGGGAGGCAGTAGCTCAGTGGGTAGAGCTTCCGCTTGGGAACTGGAGGGTCGCCGGTTCGAGTCCCTGCCAAGGTGCCCCTGAGCAAGGCACCGAACCCTCAATTGCTCTCCCCTCTGCGTAGGGTGGTAATGTAATGTAAGTCGCTTTGGATAAAAGCGTCTGCCAAAATGCTCGTAATGTAATGTAATGTAATGTAATGTAATGATACAGGTGTGTAAAATGTTGATTTAGTGAGTGTCTCCACTTCAGACTCGGGTCAGTTAGCAAATCAAAAATTGCCTTTTTCACTGGCCATGCTCATTTTCTACTGAAGCCATTGATGTCTATTGAAAGACCAGATGCACATGAAGAGACGATCAATTTTGCTACCTTTTTGTAGGCACAAACTACTGGTGGCACTGAGGCATTGTGCCTGCAAATTGACAGAAACGTGCCTCCGCTGAAAACTGCATGTTTGGGATATTACGTATGTATTTGTATTATGTATTTTAGATGAGCCTTGTGTGTACTATGATATGTATGATGATCTACAGTAAGAAATGAGTGGCTGTGTTTTAGCAGCTGGGAGAAGCGGGGGTAAACAGTTTGATCAGACAGAGGAGAAGGCAAAGATGAAATCACTTTTTAAATCTTTTTTATCGTGATAGATCACAGTGAAGACTTGACAACAGAATAAAATTTCCCAGATTAATCTTTCATAATTATGTCTAGAACAAATATTTAACTAATTTCCTTAGTAAAGCTGACAGCTGTCACAGTTGCATGCCGCTATCGTCCACACGTGCCTCATAACTCAGATTTTCTAATATGATTGATTGTTTTTTTGGGACAAGTTAGTTCCAATTATTGTAGATTCCCATGCTATACCAAGATCCAATTCAAAGACCACATTCTATTGGGGAATAATGAATTTTCACTTTACCATGACAGGCTGGATCTAATTATTATGATTGCCATACATCATACAGTATTTATACGACAGTGCTAGGGAACACAAAACCCCTTTGACAAGTTCCCACAATATAAGCGAATACAGAACTGGAACATAGGACCCTGGGAACATAGGAATGACTACATTAAAGTCACCAGAACTGTGGCTGTGCTCATTTCCATCATCGGTCAATGTAAGTAAATACCAAGCAAAATTTTTACATTCCTGGCAGTGGAATTGTGCCTCAAAGGTGACAGTTCAGTGACCATAATTAGATTTAGTCATCCCTTCTCTCCACGTTTGGTGTGGTTGGTGTACATGCGAGCTCACAGCCTTTCATCAGCCACCATTTTCTAACTGACAAGCATCCCCATTTATAAAGGTCAGTGTTTTCTTCCCTCTAAATTAAATGTGAGGTACTCTGTTGTTTGTCTTGCATTTTCTCTCTATCTCTATCTCTATCTCTTTCTCTCTCACTCTCGTATTATGGTTAAGGCCTGGCCACAGCCACCCTTGTTATTAACACCAATTTCCATCACTCCTTTTCTTTCCTGTCACCGGTATGACTCTACGAGGGACAGAAAGGATTTTAATGGCCAGTGGTTGATTAGTGCCAGCAGTCTGGCAGTATTGTGAATGACCGCAGAGAGAGAGAAAGAGGTTGATTTAGAGAGGCTGGTGGAAGAGTGACAAAATAAATGACTAATTCATGGCTTTATTGACTGATCTATATCCTCAAATAGATTCCTTTTCATGCATGAGGCCCACAAATGAAAACCCTGTGTTTCTTTTCCCTTTTGTTATTTCTCGCTTGCAGTCATTCCATGTGCATTTCTCTCTGCAACTCACAAACTGTTTGTAATCTTTCTATGCATCAGGCTATGTTCTACACTATTTATCTAATTGACTGAATTCATCTTGGGTGTCATCCGCACAACAATGAAAATGTATGGCTTGTTTCTGTATAATACCTAAAGGAAGTAGATATAAAGTCTATAGTATTGGTCCAAGCACTGAACCTTGAGGAACTCCGTGTCTAACCTTTGTGTGCATGGAGGATTCATTATTAACATGAACAAACTGAAACCAATCTGACAAGTACCACTTAAACCAGTTTAATACAGTTCCTTTAATGCCAAGTAGATGTTCTCTGTAATAGAATTTGGTGGTCAGTGGTGTCAAATGCAGTCTAATAGAACAAGCACAGAGAAGACCTTTGTCTGATGCAATTAGACTCTGTGCTTTGTGCTATTAAATAGAGTAGATATTCACATGACTGATTGGCAACTGCTTTTTTGGGATCTTGGAGAGAAAGGAAACGTTCGATATAGGTTTAATTATTGCTATTATTGCTAGGACTGTGGTTCATAGCCTGTTACTGTGGAAATATGGATCATATTTAGCAGAGTACTAATTTAAGGAGCCAAGTTGGAATTGGGTCTAGGAGAGAGGTTGATGATTTAGATGAAGATAATTCAGAAAAAGTAAATGACAAAATATACATCAGGTTTTTACCTTTTACCACATCTCGTCCTCGCTCTTTCCTTTTTACTCTTCCATTCATCTCCCCTTGTCTGTGCCTGCTGGTAGTAACAGCAGTTGTAGGGAAGAGGAAGAAATGGAGAGCAAAATGTCATCTCATTACTCCATCTGCAGCTGCTACAAACTTGCCTGTGTTCATGGTTGACACCAGCTTATCTATCTATCTATCTATCTATCTATCTATCTATCTATCTATCTATCTATCTATCTATCTATCTATCTATCTATCTATCTATCTATCTATCTATCTATCTATCTATCTATCTGTCTGTCTGTCTGTCTGTCTGTCTGTCTGTCTGTCTGTCTGTCTATGTGTCTGTGTGTCTAAGCGTCTAAGCTTACATGTCTTATTTTGTTTCTTAAACTCTCTACCATATTGTCCACACTTGCTACTTTTGAAGCCTACTCGTGCTCTTCATCTTCCCATACAGGTGGGATGTTTCATACTGTATCTGCCTTTATTTTGAATCTTGATACATAAAGGCTACTCAAGGTAATACATGGAAGCCCACACACAACTACGGACGCCCAAGGCAGGTGCTCCATCCACAGAGCTGTTTAGCCTTTCTTGTTCTGCTGGTGTAAAGTAAATGCAGCTGATTTAGTCGACACATTCACTTCAGTTCTGTCAGTGTGATTTCTAGATATTGGTGCTCAGATTTCCTCTGCAGGCATTTAGAAACACATTTCGGCACCGGCTAGTTTGTTGAAGCTTGTTGGAGCCGACTATTTATTACCTGACTTCTTGGAAATTAATTGTAGCGTAGATTGTAGCGCCAGCCACACTGTAAATAAATAAAATAAAAGTAATTTTGCACATATTTCATAGTTCTTTTTGCATCTATCTTAATTCTCACATTGTGTTAGCTACACAAGTGACCGCAAAGGGCTACAGAATTTCCCCTACATGATTGTATGCTTCTTCAAGGCTTTGGACGATTGCTGCGATGACTGTAATCAAAAGGAACTGCTAATTAAGCAGAGAATGTTTGCTGATTGTTTACCAGAGAGAACTGGCTGGAGCTTTATATTTCCTTGCCACTGTGGAGCCCCCAGCCTGGCTGATGTGTTGACTCAAATCCAAGGCAAACTGTTCTCATTATTTGTTTAATTCCCCTCATTAGCCACAGTTTGCACATTGAACATGAGCTCAGGAAATTGTGTTTTGGTTGTTTAGGTTACTGTAGTAGTAATTGCAGTGGCTGAGTTGTCACTGGGGTATGTGGGCAATGATATGGATGCCTGGTTGCATCAAATTACTTTACTTTCTGTATCCTGTTTTGGACTACATGTCTATTTTCTTAGTGTTGTTAAGAAAGATATTTAGTATTTTGAATGTTATTTGCCTCCAATGGTACTTATCAGCAATCTTTGGCAAATATTCCTTGCCTACAACACAGTTTTTATTAGGCACTTGGATAAACACGAAGGGACAAGAGGCAGGCAGTCTTGAGTCTTTTTCAAAGGTGAAATATGTCTTCCTACACAGAATTACAACTTCTTGACATTTAACTATTGTAAATGGCTTCAAAATAGCCACGGCACGCTGCACCTATACTGTCATGTATTGTCAAAACATTCTAAACAGGCTTTGAAATTGCCTGGAGAAAAACATTTTCCTCTGGGGGGTTTTTTTTTCCTGCAGGGTCTTTGTATTCAAAGACACGGTTTAGGTTCAAGAGTCCCTCCGGGCTTTGAGTAGAGGGAATTACAAGTGAAAGTAGTGATTTGAAGATTAGAGTGCCCAAATCATGCTGGGAAAATCGTGCAAAACAACATGCAGATAAAGTGTGAAAATGGCCCCATTGATGCATTAATGCATGAGGGAAAAGGAAGAGAATTCAAAGAAAGCGTCACCCCCATTTTCCCTTCACTCAAGTCTGTTCCCAACACAGGCATGGTGAGCAAATTTGCAAGAAGCCATCATTCTTAGTTTAAAATTCATAAAAATAGCTTCATTAATGTCATATTGTTTGCAATGGCTAAACATCTCGTCCCTTCGTGTTATAGGTCTTAGCAACTCTTGGTCTTGTTATTTTTCTGTGCACAATTTATACCAATCTAGGTTGAGATTGAGGTCATTGAGTCATTTGTCACTTGAGTTTCCTCAAACACCATCTGTTCACCACAGCCTACAACCTTAAACAAGCTTGTTTGTGTTTTGTTTGTTGTTTTTCTGTTATGCTACCCATCAGTGTTAAGCGTCCTTGGGTTTCTTGAAAGGCACTATATAAATTCAAGTTATTATTATTATAATTATTATTGTTGGTTCTTCAGCTTCGATGACTCACCAGTACAGAAGACCGCAAGGCCTCCAGCCATAACCTTTGTGTTTGTTTTGCATCTTCTTGGTCTTTGTTTGTTTGTGCATACAAGCATCTGTGCATCGACCTTTTTCAGTGTTGAGGACCTTATTTGCTGCCAAGAAGTCGCTCCGCAGCCGCCAACAAAGTGAATGTTATGTAATGGCCACAGCCTGCTATGTTTGACTGCCAACCTGGAGATAAGGGAGGGGTGTTTTCGGAGTGACTAAGGGACTGTTTAAGATAGAGAGAATGAGAAAGGAGGGTGGACAGTCAGAACAGGAGTAGTAAGTGAGGAGCCTCTGGCAAATTGTTTTGGTTCCAGACAAATCTCCTTTTTTGTTCCCTTTCCTAAACTATGTTTGGGCTTTGTCTCATCACATTATTGGTTTAGCTTGATTTGTTCTCCATTGAAGGGCTCTCAGCAAAGTAGAGACAGTCATTTATTTAGTGTCTGGCATTTCATGCCTCGTTTGTCTGTCTTGTCCAGTCTTACTCACATTTGAAATATCAGTCACCGACAATCATACTCAGACAGTCACCTCTACTATAAAGGACTGAAGGAACAAAGGAAAGAATAGCAGCATATGTCTCAAGTTCTCGGGACTGTGGAAAGGATTTAAAACCCCATTTTTCGCTCAACCAAACAGCAAGTCCTTCCCATATACTCAGAATTTCCCGCTATTCTGGTCAACAAGCAACAGATGTGCTGATTTCAACGTTGTAAGGCCTGAGTGTACCTCAAAAGACTCTACCATGCTGGTAGAGTGTGCAGAACACACATGTCACAATGGCCACAGGTAATGAAAGACGTCAACTCTTTGCACTTATGGAAATGTACACATGATATTTATCCTTAATTGTACCACATGTCATCAGGAGTCCTAAATACTGGCCCAGAAGAAGAAAAACAAGATTATTTTCACCTTCGGAGTACAACAACCGGATTCAATACAACCCAGAGCCTCACAAGACGTCTATTTGCCCTGAAAATTCCATTTGACATAAGGTTTAGTCCCACAAGATCAGAATGGCTTGAACCATAAGCTTGACCACTGTTGCTCTTCAAAGACACAGATATAAGCAACACGTTTCTTCAAAGACTACTCTTTATGCATGCCGGCTCAAGGTAGCTGCTTCACAGAGTGAAATATTCACTCATTATGGGTCTTCTATGTGAGCAGGAATGGGTGTG
This sequence comes from Genypterus blacodes, assembly GCF_046128005.1. Classification (NCBI taxonomy): domain Eukaryota; kingdom Metazoa; phylum Chordata; class Actinopteri; order Ophidiiformes; family Ophidiidae; genus Genypterus; species Genypterus blacodes. The sequence continues at coordinate 3,357,341 of NW_027466840.1, forward strand.
CAACGTTCCAAAACCCCCCAATGGCTTTCATGTTTCAATGTCAAAACCTGTTCCAGCTCACCATACTTCTGTGTCAGAACACACATGCACACAATATTTAAAGCATGCACCTCACACATACACTACAGACTACTCTTTCATCTCCTTCCTTCATCTGCCTCATCCTTTGAAGTGGAATACCCTGGAGTCTGAGGAATATAGTCCTGCAGAATGAAACAGAGTGGATCTCTGTGTTTGCTCTCAGGAAGAGGCTCCACGTTGATCCCCTTTGCATCTCAGGCTCTCTCACCCTCTTTCTGTTGCCTTTCCACCATTCTTCCTCTCCACCAACTTTTTCCATCCCCTCCACCCTCAGCATCTATCATGACATCTCTTCTTATCAAGTTCTGATATAAAGGTCATTAGGCCTGAAGCTGGAGACATTGCTCTTTGTTCCTTCAAGCTCTCCTACACCTCTTGCACCACAATATCATTTCATCTGAGCACTAAAGTACACTTAAGTCATTTCATTATAGAACCATTTAGAATGTTGCTCCAACCTCTGGTCAGTTGCGCTGCAGGGGTCCATTTCATGTCGGGGCTTAAGTTGATAAAGTGGTAGTTGTTGTTGGCTTGGACAGAGTGAACGTGCAAGGTGTTGTCTTGCTCAATATATATTTTTTGAAGTAGTGTTGTCACACACCATTTGTTTTTTAGGATGTGGCATCCAAGAACAAAGAGATGTCCTACAATAGGTGTCAGGGAGTAAAATCTGTTGTTGATTCTTTTTTAGAAGAACAGCAGTAATTTTTGTTTTGTTCCTGCTAAGAGAGAGATTTCTTTCTTTTTTTTACTCGCACGACTACATACATAAAATAAGAAAAAATAATCAAAAAACAAATCACGAAAACAAATCACGAAAATAGCCAACAGGAAGGTTCAGGACTGAGACAATATTCAACAATATTCTTCAACTTCAATTTAGTCCATCACACAAGCAACAAAACAAGCAACAAAACACAAAAACAGAAGTGAACCAGATAATCTCCCCTCGGGGGATAAATTTCCCCTCGGGGATCAAAATAAATTACCTTTAACACATCATTTCAATCAAGTCGTCACTCGTGTACCAAAAATGAGACCATGATTGTGATAATGATGAAGTGTTGATGACATTTTTTTTATTAAAACAAGGAAATGATGTTGCCTGATTTACTGCTTCCAAATATGAATTCCATAATGATGCACCTCTCTATCTGAATGAAAAGCAGACTACATTACAAGAGCATCATTACAGATGAAGCTGTTAAGATTGTCTAGTGTTGCACAAATGGACATTCGCATTGATACAAAAGAGGTCAGTAAGAACTTTAGGTACCTGAGGATTTATAAACAACATTTTAGTTGTTTGGGATACATGTACATGTATTAGAATTAAAGTATATGACATAAACTGACTAAACTGATTGAATGGCCGGTGGTTCCAGACTGTGAGAAGAAGCCAATCTGACAAATTTCTTCTGCACTCCTAAGTAGTCCACTAAGAAAGGTCATCTCTGTTGCATTTCATTGGTCAGAATGTCATTTTCAGGTGAAAGCAACAAAACAACCAATTCTGTATCCATTTAATGAAGTGTGAGTACAGTTCATGCAGACACGTTTCAGGCTTGTGTTATAGTACATTTTATGAGGTCACCACACACTGCTGACACTGTTTTTTACCCTGTGTTAGTTTTTGTGCTGTGAAGGCCACACCTGTGTAATTAGGATGATGTAACAATTAATGGGGCCCATGGCTATTAAACATAACCCATAGAGATGGACACACTCACCCGCACATTTATACCACCATCACAACTCCTAAACCCACACACACGGCAAGTGCAGTGGAAAGCATCAGCTATACAATAGATGTGACCCGCTCCGGTAAATCTCAGAATTCCTTCTCAGAAGTTATTTTTGCTCATGACGGCCTTAGACGCTCTGACGTGGCAGTATGGTGAGACCGTTATTGGTTTATAAATCTTGCATTAGGCTGACCTTTTCAGAACATCACAGCTTAATAACAAAGTACAGAAGCTATGATATGAAGCAGCTTGTCTCTTATTCCTTCCCCCAGCCACAAATGACGTGCGTGCTCTGTTTGAGCAAGTGCTATCCTCATTTCCTTTCCCAAATGCATACCACATTCTCTTCATTGTTATATTCCAACAAAAAAACACTGGTGAAGGTCCATCACCATTTTTTTCCAGGGCTGGGGGAAATTAAGGGTTCTTGGGGTGCTTTCCCTCCTCATGTGGTGAGTAATTTAAAAAAGCAGAGTCCCATAGCTGTGCTTCAAGCTGAAAAATTCACACTCCTCTAGCCACCCCCACTGCTTGATTGGCAGCATATTAGAGGAGCCAGCCATAGTGAAACAATGCTGCTGACAAGTGATTTCACAAACGTGTTTCTGAGTCAAGGGGTGCGTGTGTTTACTCACATGCAGACACTCACTCGTATAAGTGTTGAGTGACTGTGGTTTTGCATGCTCGCAAATACATTATACAGGCTTATGATAGGGTAGTTTCAGAGTATAGCAAGCAGGAGACAAAATACAAACCAAGCACAGTGGTTGGCTGCAGGAGTAAAAAACTCATCATAGTATGATTGACAAGTAAATGTATGTACCGAATAAAATGTAACATTGTTTTAAAGGTATCTACTTGGGTCTTGGCGTAGAGATAACAGAGAGGGTTGTGGTTTCAGAATGATTGCAAATGAGTCGGAACATCTTAGATTCTTAGATCTTTAAAATCATATCTTGACGTGTAATTAATCACGCAAACTCAAATTATATATTTATATCTTTGCAGTTTTTAATTGTAACCTATATTAAGTTAAATGACAGTTTCTCAGATTTTCTAGTTACATTATTAGAATCATACTCAATGTTATTGCGGGTTAGCAACTTTTCATCTTTGTTGCATTCTTTCAATCAGGGTCATTCACAGCGCCACACAAGACTCACCAACTCTTCACAGGGCTATGGCTGTTTAATATAAAGCCATCACATCCAGCATGAGCATGAGTGAAGTTACGAGGAGAGGCTTCATTCAATGGCATAAAATGTTAGAGTTAGGTTCATACGGAATTGTAGAGCGAGGAAGCAGTCCCACAGTCTTTATTAATAGTTTATAGTAGTCTCGATTACACTGTTGGGAGATTCCCCATCCAGAGGGACCGAGTGCCTAAGAGGGTCTCTAAGAGTCTGTGACCCGGCACGCTCTAAGCTAGCGAGTCCATTTAGTGCTCAATCTACTGGTGGGCTCCATGCGCTTAAGGTGGAGGCCATCTCTCTTCAGCAGGCTACGTTTGTCCCAAAAGCACGCCCAATTGTCAACAAAAGAATGGAAGTTCAAAACTGCTGAGTGCCTCCACCTCTTATCTAGCACTCCAGAACTCTCCACCCGCAATTGCTACTCAAACTCTTCAGACAAAGACTGAAAACTGGTGATTTAATGAAGTACTTCACTTTTTCACAGGATTATATAGCATGTACTGTATTATTAGATGTACACACAACATATCCATGTTTTGTGGAAAACACAACACTTAAACCTCAATGACAATTATACATTGACATTTGTGTTAACAAAGGGATGAAAATACATAAACATTTTTAATGAGATTTTACTGGCGGTGTCTTACTTCATAGCACACAAGCGTGTCCAGTTAATTGGCCGGAAATGTCCATCAAATGTTAGTACTCTTGTTTAAGGATTTGTCAGGTGTGTGCGTGTGTTTCTGTGTCTCAGTGTGTGTGTGTGTGTGCGTGCGTGTGTGCATTTCTAGCTCTCAGACTTCAAAAATCAACGGCTGTTTGGAAGCCTTCGTCAAATATCTCCTCTCCTGCTTTCGTCTCTGCTTCTGTTTTCTTCCAGGCTCTGCACACATTTGTACGCATCTGAAATAAACTGCGTGTCAAAATACATGGACAAAAAAAGACTTCACTCAGCTCGTTTCAAATTAATCAATATCTCTGTCTCCCTGCCTAACTGCCCCAGAGACTCAGCCAGTACTGATGCAATAACACCAGACGGGTGGAGGAAACAATCGTGTGCAATGGAGTTATGATTTGAGTACCTGTCTGTGAATTTAGTATAAGAGTTGTGTAGACATGTATGTACCTATACAATGTAGCCGTGCCTTGAGGCTTATTGCCACCTGAGAATTTTCTTCATCACCACCATAAGTCCTTTTCCTTACAGAGCTGTAATTTTGTACTCAACCTTTCTGGCATTTGTCACGTTGTTAGCTCCCTGGAGGCTTGGCTACTGGTGTTGTCACGTTGACCACAGACCAAAATGGAAAATTGTGCCGTCAGCTTATACCGATATGACCTGTTTATCCCCATGCTGGATGAAAGTGGCCCAGAATCCACTATCCCAAATCAATGGTCCCTCACAGAGAAGACAAATGATGATCTCAGTTAAAAAGCGTGCTCCATTATCTAAGTATGGAAAAGATGTGTAAGGAAGGGCGGGGGTGAGGGGGGGAATTTTAATCAATATATTTTTTCACTACAGCTTTGATTCATAACAGGAAGATGGTTTTTTTATGAAATCACTAGCCCTCCTCTCACCTCTAGCGCTGCAGGTAGGATTGATTGGTTAGATCGATGGCGCCAGAGCTAATTGGAAAAAAAGAAAACACTATTTAGGGCCATGAATCACTCATGGTCAAACAGAGCATCCCCATCTTTATCATTATTCCTATCATAACAGGCAGGTAGATTGCTTGATTAGTCTGTGGCAGAGTGAAGGTCAGATAATCCCTACTTGTTTTGTTATTTTGTTTGTCAATGACAAAGTAGCTTTGAGTCACAGTTTTCAATAAGAAAAAACAGTTTTTGTTTGTCAGATGTGCAGTACTTTATTGTTACTTTGCTGCACACCGCAAGCTAGCATATACAGTATTCAGTAACTGAAGGACTACATCTGTGATATAAAAGGGATATATCATACAGATTCCCACGTTCTTATTTTCATTTAGGAGTCTATAATGAGTGCTTGAATGGGCAAAACAACGTACTCATCTTCCATTCATGCTTTTGTTTATTTCCATAGAAATTAATGCAAAGTACAACCACCATAGTCTGTACCTGTCTCCTCTTTCCATTAGTCTTCGTCATATTGCAGTATAGATTGCATTATGCCTCCACAGAAGCAGCAGGTGTTGTTGCTTGGAAGCACGCTGACACATTGAGGCGCACTCTCAGACTCCACAACCCCTTTGCCTCCTCATTTAGAGGTGACAAAAGCAAAGCAAACTCACACACAAGCACGCACGCACACACACAGAACAGGACACACAGGAGCAGGTGGCCTCTATCTCAGCCAGACAAATCAATGCAGGCAAAGTCAACCCCCATTTCAGTAGACAGGCGTATGAGTTTCTGTTTCTGTTTGTTAAAATGAGCGTACTGGTTATGTCCTTTGTTATATTGTTACTGATGCCAGTGAAGTGAATGTGTTGAACATAAAGAAAAATTGACAAGTGTGACTCAGATGGGGGCTTAGGTGAGATTTATTGAAATGGCACGTGAACTCAGAATGAGACATTGGATGCTGAAGAACTCTGCAAGACATCTCAGATGATTTCTGTGTGTGTGGGTGTGTAGGTGTGTGTTTAGATTAGTCAGGGTAGGACTGGAATAACCATTTTTACTGGTCTAAGTCTTGTGATTGATAAACAAATTAGGCAAATAAGTATTTCTCTATATCTATTTAAAAAACATTGTTCAAATGTTGCAAGAAGGATTTGTAGGTAGGCTGCTTTAGGTAGTAATGATCAATGATCTCAAATAAAGTTAGACCCAATTTGTTACTTATGTCCTCATATTTATACATGAACAAATATGGTTTACAGTGGAATGACATTTTCAGAGTGTGATAATTACATGGTTGAGTTAATTAAACTGCTTTAATACTTAAATAACATACTTTGAATTTCAATATTGTGAAATCAGAACGAGTAGTACAGTATTTCTATTATATCATGATATAGTGGAGGGGTGGCTAACCAGTCCAGCTCAAAGACCCACAACAAAACTGATACCACACTGATACCAGACCATCGATGACATGAAATGGTTTAACATAACATCAATATCAACACAAGCACCACAGAGAAGAGGTGACAGGTAATAAATCAAAAATACAGGAGAGCAAGGTGGCATTGAAAAATTGGAACAACAGATTGCGTGATGACAAAATACTATGAATAAATATTACATTAAAACCGGACAGTTTTTTCACTGTATTGCCAAATTCTGAACACCAAGAGAAAAATCAGTGCGCACTCCAGCTGGAGCCGAGCCGCACGTCAGCCGCAGGTTCGCCAACCCTGATTTAGTCTTGAGTTTCTGAAGTGATTCCCAGGAAAAATAGTTGCTGTTTTGAAATATAATTCTAAAGTGAAAGTGCTCACCAGTGTTTAGTATTAAGTTGTATTTCCCCAGCACACACTGTTCATCGCTTAGATTTCAGTCGATCCGGCAGTTGCTTTAGAGATTAAATTAGATTAGATCCCTGGTGGGGAGAGATCTAATCTAATCTAGAGATCTAATCTAAATCAAGAGACCTGGGAGAGATCATCCTTTTTCACATAATGAATTTGAAGAATAAAATGTACATCATCATATGCTTCAGTTCCATCCTTTTGTTTGAGCGTGCGTGCGTGCGTGCGTGCGTGCGTGCGTGCGTGCGTGCGTGCGTGCGTGCGTGCGTGCGTGAGGAGCAGATCCTGAACATGGCTCTTTTTCCATCTGTCACAACATGGCTCCCTTTCCTCTCTATCAGCCATTTTAGAAATGGCTCCTCTTCCTACACAACCCGTCTCTTTTTCTGTTTCTGTTTGGTGCTGGCCTTCCCCACTATGCACAATTCACTCATTCTAATCCTTGTTCGATTTTTGCTCTCTCCCTCTTGTTGTCTTTCTTCCTCCTCTGTTTTCCCCTTCATTGGCACATAATCTCTTTATAGCTGCCCATGCTGCGATAATTAGTCAGTGCTAAAATAATACAGCCTCCAGAAAACAACAAGAGCCGAGCAGAGGGCTTAGCTCCTCTGGGAAGGAGGGAAAGAGGGGAAGCGAGAGAAGGAGAGTTGTGTCAGCCGATTTCAAATGGCTACCAGCGGATTGTCAGAAAATGAGTGTCAGGTAGCAGAGTGTGTGTGGGTCTGTGTGTGTTTGTTCAAGTAATTACTGCATGTATCCATTCCTTTCCTCCTAAATTTGCTTTGTGCATGACTGAGACCAAGACCAAGAGCAGTCAGATATTCTACTACTACTAACCCTAACCCTTTTTATTTTAGACTACACACACACACCATCCCAAAAAAAAGCGACGACAGACTTTAACACAACCCAGAAACCCTTGCCTTTGCCCAGGAAAACCTGGAGAAAAATGCAGAAAGGTGTACTAAGACCTACTATAACCAAAAGGCATCCTATGACGAACTCCAAGTGGGGGACAAAGTGTGGTACTTCCCCGTTGCCCCACCAATTGGAAAAGATAATCACAGTGTGGGGAGACTTGCTCGCAAATGAAGTCTTCACTGGACAGGTCCTTACGTAGTCATGTCCAAACTCTCACCAGTTGTGTACCATATCAACGTTAACAAAGGTTAAAAAGAAGTCTTAAATACTAAATAGATATTGAGATATCCTTTGATACTAGCATCTTTTAATCAATGAAATAAAACTTGCCGTTATTAGTGCTACGCCAAATTCAAACTAAATAGACAGATCCTCACCTGAGAAGAAAAGCCCTCCTCAGTTCACTAACTCCCAACTGTAATCATGTTAAACATGTTTGTTAAACGCACCTCAAGTAATTAATTAAAAGTGGGTTGTTGCCCTTCCTTTTACAAGTCCAAATTAAACCAGATTTTATCCCTTACCATATTGGTCCTCCTCATTAGGTTGGATTAACGCATTTACATGAAAACTATTATATAGCCACACTGCCCCTGTTTTAGTGTGTAATGTGATTCTATCTTTCCTTAATTGCATTCCATCTTCACTGACCACCTCTTGTCTTATCGACATGCAGACAAATGAGTTTATGTTACAATGAACTGTTTATAGAAATAGAGAACGAGATCCAATAGACTTAATTACAGTTCTACATTTTTTTATTATTAACATTGGGCATAATAATAAATGACAATAATCCAGCCTAGACTGGACAGAGGTTTTTGTGCTGAATGTGCGTGATTTTTGCAATGTTGCATTAGTGAAAGAATGCAGTCGGTGAAGTTTGTTTGATGTGGGAGATCTTACTTTTCTTTGTCGCTGTTGCCCTTCTTGCCCTAACCTCCAAGCTGATTGTCGCCATTCTGACAACACCTTCAAAGGACTGAGGAGTGATGTTGTGTGAAGTGTGTACTTTGCAATACGTATCTGCTACATTTGGATCTTTACTTTTACCATGTCCATGTTATCATATTTTACACAGTGAAAGTTACATCCGGTTTTTTTATGTTGTGGGACAGAACATGATGTGTAACAAAACAAACCAACAAAACATCTCTTTCTAGGCTTTTATACAGTATATCTGTGAATGACATTGTTACATCTCCATCCTCTCTGTATTTTACAGCTGGGACAACATACATCTTCGGAAGAGGCGGAGCCCTCATCACATATACCTGGCCACCCAATGACCGGCCGAGCACTCGGGCAGATCGGCTGGCAGTGGGCTTCAGCACGCAGCTGAAGGAGGCCATTCTGGTCAGGGTAGAGAGTGCCAAGGGACTTGGAGACTACCTGGAGCTGCACATAGTAAGATATTCTTTTTCTCTGTCTTTTGGGGTATTTGGGGGTGTGGGGAGGGAATGGCTTCGTTCCAAAGGTAACTGTGGTACATGTCACGTGTCGGAAATAGGAACCCATTCAAGAAATCTCTTAAAAAGTCACCCAGAAGCATCTGCTTTCCCTCCCCTGTCAAATGTGTTATTATCGTCCACTCATCTCCACTTTTCCTGCGTACATGGAAAGAGGTCGATTTAAAAGCACCGCCTCAAAATAACTTGAACTAGCAATTAAGAGACATCAGAAATCATTCAAATGCATTTCACACGTCCCAGCTTAATAGATCCAATATTACATTCAAAGCTTCTATGTAGTTAAATTGAGTTGTCCTGTTAATAACCAGCCAAAAGCAAACCTGGTGACTGTTGTTTTGGTTGACCCCAGGTCTCTGCTCATCCAGTACTCAGTGAACTGAGAGGGACAGAGGAATGGATGATTGTAAATGGAGGGAGGGATGACTGAATTAGCAGAAGTGCAGGGGAATGGCTAACACATAGGCCACGTACCCACAACCGATTTCAATGCTCTTACCAGCAGTGATACTTAATGAAAATGACTGTGATTATGAAAGATTGCTGCTCTAATGTGAGAAAATGTGATGGACATAACAAATGATGCTGACTTTAAAAGGTAAACAGCTGTAATTACCTTCCCCAGGCTGTGCACGCCTGTTTTGGGTTGTCCATCTATTTATTAGCAAAATTTGTCAAAAAATGTATTAACCAAGTTGCAGATTGTATTGGCCTGTAACCTTTGAATCTCTTCCAATAATTTTAGGTCAATTGTCGCATTGTGTAGAATTTCTAATAAGTAAATGATTATGTGGCTTTTTGTGTCAGAATTGCGTTGCAACATGCTTCACCTGCATGATTCACAACTCATCAGTCATTCTCTTACTTCTCTAATTCTCTACCTCACTTCTCTGTCTTTCATTTACTCCCTCATTCCCTCACACACACACACCAGTGCAGCTCCACTGCTCCCATTGCAATTACATTTCATTTGCTGCCGTTCCTCCCGAGTCGCTTGCCTAAATGACTCCTGGTAGCACATAGTGGGTGTTTTCTTTCTGTTACTTATGCCTGTCTCTCCAAGAAGAAAAGTACAGGTAAATTAGATGTGAAAACCCAGGAGCCGCAGACCTGAATTATCCCACCTGACGGGGGGGCCTTGTGCATCCAATCAAACTATAAAACTGCGCAGTGATGGTGGCCTTGAGATCAACACCTGGGTCTTGATCCATGAGCTTACTGGAAACAGTATCTACGTTCCTGTGGTAAACTTTCTAAAGCAGTTTTCTAAATCTGAGTTTTTGCTCAGAGCTGATGTCTATGTTTATGTCACAATGTCTGTAGTTTATTAGTTGCTCCTGTCCATAGTCAATCCATTTGTGGGTAAAATGTTAAATTCCTCAAATAATTCAGATGAAATCATTTCATTCAAGTTTTTTAATGCTATCCCGCTGCTGCAGTAGACAAAATCTCCCTAATATTCTCATCTCCTATTCGCTCTGGTATACAAATATTTTTCTCTTTTTTGGTCTTGGGTTCTTAAAGGGCATATGAAATAAAAAAAAAATTATAAAATAAAAGTATATGCCGCTTTTTCAGAGTACAGTGACCGTCAACTAAATCTTCCACAATGCATGTTGATTTTGTGACCCGCGGAACGGCAGCATCCTGTCTCTAGATTACAGTGTTTCCACTACAGCGTTTAACAAAAGCTCTAAACTAAAGGTCTACAAATAATGGAAAAATGTCCAAGAAGAGAAACATGTTTGTACAGGGCAGGCAATTTAATGAACAATGGGAAAGCAAATACATGTTTGTGCTTCAAGGAGAAAAAACAGTATGTCAATTATCCTAAATTTTGCCTCCAACAAAAACATCAAATTGTCCAATAAATTGTCCAATAATTACAGGGTAGACTGCATCGCAGCAGAATATGTTAACAAAAGCTACAGACCAAAATGATGCAGCAGTGAAAGCTAGCTTCACTGTGGCTGAAGATACAGACACTAGATACAGACTTTTAAAAATATATGTTTGTCAAGAAACGCCAATGCAGACCCAGTTAAGGAACTAGGAGGCAATCGGACAACACAGCTGGCCGAAAAAGCCACGTACCTAGCTAAAATTAAAACATAGCTTGTATTTCAATTCATTTGAGGGGCTTGTTACTGTAGATTTTCCCAATTGACCCAAGTTAATTATCTTGAAATCAGTTTCTCCAGCACACCTTGCAAGTAAACTGGATGATAAAATGACCACGATGATGAAAACCCTTGTTATTTTGAGTTAATTACAAATACTACTTTGTATGAGCAGCAATCTATTCAGTGTGTGTACAGGTGTATGTGTTCATGCAGCCAAATGTTGTACCGATTTATTATAGATTTTTGGTATAATAACACAGAGCAATGTGCTGACATGTATTTTAACATTTATGTAAATGATTGTAAGGGCAACCATAATGCTAATGTGGCCCGGGATGAAAATGAGTTTGACCCCCTGGTTGATAGTGTGTAGTAGAGGGAGTGTACTGGGTGGGATATGAGGTTTGTTGGTGTGCAAACATTTTCACCTCAGTTGTGATTTATAAAGGGGAAAGTGCGAACAAAGGTGCAAGCACAACAATATACTTATCTGACTTTTTCTTTGCATATGCCTTTTCTTCATTTTCATCGTTCTCATTGATTTAGTCTGGATTCAATGCAATGTTTTAAAAATGAGACCCCAAGTGAATAACATAAAGTTTAGCTTTAATATGAAGTGCTTTTGGGGTTTGGGATTTTACATCAAAGAATTGTGATATAAATATAAAAGCAGTCGTGCGTTAATACTTTAGTTTTCAGATGGAAGACCAATTATGAAATGAGGTAATGTGCAAACTAAGACAGAATGAAAGAATCAGAATTGTCTTTATTGCCAAGTAGGTTTTCACTTACAAGGAATTTGCTTTGGCAATCCTTTATTTGTCACATCAGACACAACACAACTTCTGTGAAATCTATCCTCTGCATTCAACCCATGAGCAGTTGGCAAGCACTGTGTGGTGCCTGGGGACAGACTCCAATTCTAGATCAGTGCCTTGGTCAAGGGCACAGAGAGGAGAAACCCAACATACATGTTTATGAGGAAGAAAACCGACGCAAACAAAGGGGAATATCCTTTTATTGTGTTGCTGGGAGTAGGATGACCCAGTGACACAGGCTAGCGTGTACTACCTGTGTATTTTGCGTCTGGAGTCATGCTAAAGTCCCTTGTGGTCTCTCCTGCAGTGTTGTGCTTTGTAGATTAAGCCCTTTTATTCCCATTGCCATTGTTACATTAATTGTTTCTTTTAAGCTAGATTCTCTATCTATATCGAAGACGTAATTTGGACACCCCTGCTGTAGCTTGTCTAATATGGAGGCGTGATCGGTCACTGGTTTGTTTTTCTTCTTGTAAATCTTTGAAGTACAGCTGAATGTTTCGAGTCCAAACATTTGCCAGGACATCGTGTTCATTTTTTTTACTATGTTGTAATCTATATAGTTTGTATGTGCAGGAAATGGCCCAGTGTCTTCCTCTGTGTCTCAGGATTGTTGCTGCCATTGCCTTTGTAAGTTCTGGTTTAAAATCACTTGATACAGCAGTTTGAGGCGTTAAGATTTAACCTTTAATCAAATGCTGATTGAAAGTGCTGTTATTACATACTGTCATCAGCAGAGATAACCTAACTAAAAGGTTGCCATCTTAGAATGAAACCTTCTTTAAGTCAAGAGGACACACACTCCTACATCTTTGGACTTGGCTCACTCGGAAGTGTGAAGGTTCAAGTTGTACAATAGAATCTGTGTTAGATCTGTTTTCTAAGAGCCATTTACCAAAGCACATCATCAGTTTCTCTCTTTGTGTGAAACATTGGCAACTCCAGGGCCATATGGAAGAGACCATTGCATTTTTTTGTTATGAGGCGCTAGAAGCATTTTCTCTTTCCGTGCTCTGTTCTCCCTGTTAGTAGACTCAGGTGATACACTGCATTGCACTACAGTCAAGCTCCCAAGTGTGCAAACACTGTTGGGTTAGTGATGTTGTCTGTAAATGTCCAGAAGCATTGAGATGGAATGGAATGCTTGTGTGAATGTGTTTTTTTCTGGATGGGTCTCACAAAGCATTTACTGCTCCATTTTGTGACCGATCAGTGATCAGTACAAATAATATCTTTGTGAAGAACTTCAATTCGTTAGATAGGAATATTTCTTCATTTAACACAATAAAATCACAAAATAGAGCAGCAGATGTAGATACTTGTGATGCATAGTGAGGGATAAATGAGGATCTATCCTTTTCTACTTTTTTAGTAATTTCCTTTGTCATTGTGTCTGTGTTAATTGTGTTTCACAAAGGTGCTGGTCACATTTTACGGTCATTACGTTTACAGCTGATGAGTAACACTATTGCTCTGTGGGAAGTGTTTTATCCGCAGTTATAGGCCTGTCCACACCATACTCTGGGCCTCCCCAAGTACCTCTCCAATGGCTGTCCAGCCCCGGTTCAAAGCATTAAATAAGAGTTGCCTGTGATTGCCCGTTTGGGATCTCTCACCACAGCTGCCTACTTTGAACCGGTGCAGAGAGAAGAAGAGAGAGAGGAGAAGAAAAGAAGCCCTTTCTTGTGTGGGCTGATTGAGCAAAAGTAGAGCAGCACACAATTGGCTGAAATGTTCACTTATTGATGAAATTTCCATGATCACACATTATAATAACAACAGCACTGAGCAGAAACAGCTCGTCCGCCGTCATGTTTCTTCTTCTGCTGTTGAGTTTTTGATGGTCCCTGCTGTTGCATTACCGCCACCTGCTGGACACTGTCTTGCCCCTTCTAACCCAGCACGACCGTGGCATGTTGTGAATAAGCACAAAAGAAAAAGCACCAGACTGCATTAACCCATCCAATATTTGCATGTGTGAATACTGAAAATGACTAGCGGTGACTTAAAGGTAACCCCAGCATTATGAGCTAGGTGTCGTGGTTCAATCCATCCATATTTTGAGGAATTACACCAGCGACCTTTGAATTATGATTAAATAATGTGAACTGATATGTGACATCATCGGGGATGAAATGAGCGGTGAGAACAGGATGGAGTGTGTATTCAGGCTGCACTGGGAGCTGAGTGATGCTGGCGTCAGAGAAAGGTAGAAGGTGATGCGGATAAAACTGTCGAGGAGACAAAGAGGCATCCTTGACTCTCCACCCCTAGTAACAACACACAGAAAAAGGGCGAAAAGGAGAGAGAGAAAAGGAAAGAAGGTTGTATAATTATTATAATTGTTGTTGTTTAACTTTTTTCGAACAGAGGCAGAGAGCCAGAGGGAGAGAGAGAAAAGAGAACCTAGACCCTGAGGCAGAAAAGGCAATATGAAGTACATTGAAACAGAAACGGCAGGAAGCCACGGCTTGAAATATGAAAACACTTTCATATTCTACTTGCACAATTATTTACTACACACACATTCACACAGCATATACATATTTAAACTTTACAAGGGCAACCCCACACATCTCCTCCACATTATTTTGTTGTTTCCTTATTCATCACCACACACCCCACCTTTCCTACTTTTAAATGGGTCACTTCTACAAACTACTCTCCATCTTGTCACAGGGGAAAAGCAAAACACTTTGACAACAATTGAGAGTGAAACGGAGGCATTGCTTTGATGAATGCAGCTGCCTGGCAAAAGGGAGCGTGGGCCGCCGTCTGTAATGAGATCAGGGCCTGATGGGTTTGGCAGGGTCTCTCCTCTCAGTCAGCAAGAACGTGACAGCATATCGATGAATCCTTCCCTTTTGCATCACTCATTAATTCTCCCTATGGGTAGAGTGGTGACAGGATATAAGCTAGAAGAGGACAGAATCTACTTTCCCTTTTCCCCCAGACCTCAAAGGCTTCATCCTGGGTAGCTCACACTAGGTTGCCCTGAACTGGAACAGATAAACATTCCCTCCATTCAGTCTATTGCTAATAACCATTCTAAATCTAATATTAATAATTTCAGTGGTTGTGCTTAGGGGCTGGTACGGCTGGAACGTAGCTCACAAACAAATGCTGCCTTAGTAATTCATTTGGATTTACTCACTTAATAAATTACCGTTGAAATGCCAGCGCTGGCACTTTAAGTGTGTGAAGTAAGCAATGTGTCAAATGATGATTGTAATGTTCACTCAAGCTGATTTGTCCCATAATCATAACAACTTCAGCTGATTATGTTACACAATTATGTTGGACACCGTGGCAAGTATCAAATATGTAACACACCACAGCAAGTTATGGTTAATTGTTTGTATTTGTTGTTCATATAATTGTGGACTTGAACTAGTGTGTCCTTAAATAAGTTCTGGATGGAATGTGAGATGACTTTTGGTGTAGTCCAAATGGCTTTTACTGCAAAGGGCAATTGTATGGACTCATATAGAGACATTATAGTCTTTATTTTTAAATTTTGCATTAAAATGTGCCACCATGAAATCGTCAGCCATTTTGCAGCTTTCTGCTCTCACTCAATCCCGTTTTCCTATAACAGTGTGTGTGCCATTTGGGTTGTGAGAAAGTACATATTCACTGACAGACAGTAGGCTCTTTAGTGTATTCAGTGCTGCTCTCGGCATTAGTGTTGAATTTGGTTAGAGATGGAGGAGGAGGGTTGGGAGAGAAGAAAGAAATGATTGTGCTCAGTCGTTTTGATTTGTTTCAGCTGCTGTTCAGCATCTCCGTTTTTCAGCTTGAAGGGGTCACAAGCAGCCACATTGCAAATGGCTTCAGCAAACAAAACAGAAAAGGCCCTTGGTTTTCCTTAACTAGAATTCACAAGATTGACAGTGGCCCGGGGAGATCAACAAAACAGGAGAACTGTGTTAGTTTTCTTCCACTCAAGAATATTCAGGGACGACTGAAACAAGAATTAAGATGATTCCTTTGCTCTTTGATTCTCTCTGAACAGAAGTTGCTCGCACACTCCTTTTCCTTTTCTTAGGGGAAGTCGGTCCACAAGGGAGCCGTCTTTCATAAGTGATTGAAAGATTGGTGTCATGATATTATGCACAATTTACATGGAGAAGCAGGAAGCAGAACACTAAAGTTCATCATTCATGTATTAGCTGCCAAAACTAAACAGCAAGTTATTGCGGTTGGATTTGGGACAAGCAGATGCAAGAAACCGCAACACCTTGTACACCTTCAGCACCAGGTTACCCTCGTAGTCCTCTCAATGATCATTAGTGGTGTCCTGAATGTAAGCAGGTCTTCCCACATTAGTTGAGAAGGAGAGCAAGGGAAGTTTTGGAAATCTTTAGCGGTCAAGTGTCTGATTTGGAGTTACACAAAAAATTGGTTTGGAGGCAATCTGTGTTGTGTTGACAGACCAGAGAAGCTGTTAAAACTACCATCAGAATATAGATCAAGGAAACGTTGTATGCCTTTGTGAAACCATACTAAAAAGGAAGAGTCCAAGAATGAGGGGGGACAGGTGGTTGTTACGGACTGGACCAAGGGGAGATCCGTTGTTTGTGGGTGTTTCCTAAATTGATACCAAAATCTTTGAAGTATTGAGGACAACAATGTTGGGTGAAGAGCTGAGATCTTGGTTGGGAGAGAGGAGTATATTAAGGCAGCTACAGATCAAGCTTTTTAGTCTCCGTTGCAAAAGGCAGCTTGTGGAGAAAAAGGCTTGCAGGTTGGACATCTTCCAAGAGTAATCAGCTAAATCCACATGCCTGTTAGATATTAGCTTCTCCTCTAATTCCATAAGGCGCATTCGACTCACGATCCGCATTACGAAGGCTTTATCAATGATAAATGGAAGAGGAGCCACACCGCAGTCATGTGCATTGAAAAAATGAATCTGTTGACAAATGAATCTGCTCCAACTGCTTTCCAGTTTACATTTCCACGCTATCCTTCCTCATTCAGCTGGGGTACAATCCATACATACGTGACAGATGGGGTATAGTTAACAAAGCTGGCAGTCCCGATAATTAGAAAAGGGCAAATGGAGTTTTAATGTGTTTGTGTGTCTGTGTGCCCTGCGATGGACGGTCGACCTGTCCAGGGTGAACCCCGCCCTCGCCCATTGACAGCTGGGATTGGCTCCAGCGACCCTGTGACCCACTGATAGATAAGCGGTGATAGATGATGGTTGGATGGATGGATGGATGGATGGTTTACACTTGTGTCCCTTAGCTGTTAATTCTGGCAGTTATACGGCAAACATTTAAGGCGTCAGTAATAACTTTCCATTCGATCAAATCCCACCTGTTAGCTGATCAACATGTACTGTAATTTTTGATATCGGTGCACTGCCTGACCCTGACATCCCGAGGAACAGCCTCTCATGATGTCACAATAGTAGATGAGTGCGGACATAGTGTCTTCTTTACAAATTCAGTACGATAGGCATCCTATCTGAAGGGAACCACTCCAGCTTTGAGGTTGCACCATATCCAGTGGTGATCCTTGGAGTTTGATCTGTATATTCAATTGAAACAAACCATTTTTTCAAACTTGAGAATGTGAAACACAAACAGCATACAAAGGAATCCTGGTGACATGTTTGCTGAGACGAGAGAGAAAAGGTAGCCATTATCCACAATGGCTTTGACATATGAGAGAAGAGAGCGAGAGGAGAGAAATCATCGCTAACTTGGCCTAATTGGCCAGTTAAGGGAGAAAAAAATCTTGACAGATAGATCACACTCTGGGAACCGAGGGGTGGGGAGCAGCACAGCATTTAAAGAGACCCAACATTCCCCCTTGAGCAAGCACTTGGGCGACAGCAGCAGGTTTTGGCGACAGCAGCAGGTTCTTCCCTTTAACAGGAATACACCTGGGCTGTAGGTGGGCAGCCATCTGGCTTGACAGGTTGGTTGAGAGACAAATGAGAGATAATTGCCCCAATTCTCTGTTAGCCTAACAACTGCTGAGAGAGAGAGAGGGAGAGAGAGAGAGAGAGAGAGAGAGAGAGAGAGATGATTGTCAGACAGACGGACAAAGAGAGAGGGTGAGATGAATGATAGACGAACTCACGTTTAGATTCTGCTCTCATCTCTCCATTCCACTTTGTCTTTTTATATGAGGACAACAATGGCAAGACGTTAACGCAGGTTTTAATTATAACATTTATATTATAATGCTATAGAAATGTCAAGAGAGTCGAGCCGACTCTTATTCTGATGGGATCACCACAATGTCACGCCTGTTGTGCTCAGCTGAGTCTAATAAGGGACGGCCTCTCTCCAGTGAGAGCTGGGCTGCTCTGTGCCACTCCCACATGCATCAAAATGCTGTTTGACCTAAATATGAGCCCACTGGACTGTCACAAGTGAGGATCTTACCTGTCTTTGAGAGTGGCATGATGTAAACAAACTCTGGCAGGTGGAATCTAGCACAGGTTACAAAAATACAGACACACTCACACACATTGCCCCAATCAGCCTCCTAAGCAAAGATCATTGATCATCATGATGCACGGCTTAGCTCTTATTATTGTCTAATGTGACTATAGAAGTCTGCAAAACCTCGACTAACCCTCAAGATTTCATGTGTTCTGGGAGTTTAGCATTACCTGATGGCCTAAATTATTTATTTTAGGATTTCTTTGCTTTGCAGAAATAGAATCTTGAGGGAAAATGTTTAATACTATCCTACTTTGACTTGAGACATATGGAATATCAGCAAAGGATTACATCTATGATCTTCTTAAAGATATCAGCCTGGTTGGCAGCCTTCTAAAACCCTTTATTGACCAATCTGCGTTAACTTATGTCTGTCCCTCCTTCTTCCAACTTCCAGCCCCCTCATTTACCCTTCCTTTGGTGTTTTTGTTGACTTTCCTCTAAAGATCCTCAACTTAATGCAAATTAAAAAACCATGGGCCACGCCACACACTTCTTCCAGTGAGACAGGGTTTAGCCAACTCTGTAATTGGTCTGCAGTTAATCCTCACCTTTCTCCTCAGCCACTTTCGGCGGAGGGTAAATGATTTCTTCATCTAGCTGTAGCACAAATAGGCTCAAGGAGTGTGTGTCTGTGTATTCTGCGCACGCTGTGACAGAAAGATTTCCTCCAATAGTTCTTGCTTGGGAATCGATTGCAGGTATTCTCCTGTGTCAATAGTGAATAATGAAAATGTGAGTGTGCTGAGTCGTAGCTAATGTAATATACGCAGTAGTTGGGCACATTATTTTTAACAGCTTGGTTATACTTCAGGGAGACTGTAAAACTCATCTACAATTAGCATCCTCGGGGTGAATTGGTGTAAATCTGTCATGGGTAAAGCATCTGGATTTGTGAGCCACTCGTCTTGAGGCCCCATCTGTATGGATTGCTCTGTATATACCTGCAGAATGCCAGATTAATAGTGATGGGAAAATGAGATGCCACAAAGAATTCATTATTCCCCAGCTTAAATAAATGAGCCTTGGGCTGCAACTTCACCGCTGCCACCTCAGATAAAACACATTGTTTAACAGGAGCTGTCAGGAGGCTTGTGTTGTGGGCATGTGTATATGTCCACATTTATCCCTGTGTGTGTATGTATGTGCAGGGGTGTGTATTTTTGCCCCTGTCGGACATCTACATGCACAGACGTGGATGTGTTGTGGTTTAAGAAGCAGACAATCATTTATTTCTTCCAGGAGAGCTTGTAGTGCGCATCATCCTACTGGCCGGCCTAGAAGTCCTGGTTTTGGACAGGCGCGGCAGTAGCTGAGTCCTTAGGGGAACCGGAGGCTAGCCGGTCTGGCAGGGTGGATTGGCCGCTCCACAGGGTGGTCCACATGCTGGCTGCTGCAGAGTTGCCAGCTGCTCCACAGGCGCTGGCTGCTGGCTGCCCTGCGGTTCAGACTGCCCTCTGGTGCATATGTGTGTGTGTAGGAGGGGGGGGGCGTGAACTTCAGATGTGCGTAATTGCATTGTGTGTAACTGCATGTAACATAAATGCATGGGTTTGAAGCTGAATTTCTCATGAATAAAGGGTTGTTCCCCTTCTTCTTCTTCTGTGTAATTAGCCAACAAACTACACGCGTGATGAAGCTCTTCTCAGCAGCCTCACAAACCAGTGGAGCAGTGGACATCATTTATTAAGAATAGCTTGCTTTAATTCACAAATGGTGGAAAGCCTTTTGAGAACAGATAAAAGTGTCCATATTTAGCTCAGTGGCAATGAGTTTGGCATTGGGTTAATGTTTGCTGCACACAGTAAACATGCAAGCAATCAGATGCGTTGATATAATCATCCACCGTATTTCTATATTAAAGTAGCACTGTACTCCTATAGCACTGCTGCTTTGTCCAATAACCTTTTAAATTAATAACATTCTAAAAAAAAATGTCTCTCCATTTGTGACTGGATACCACATTCCCTCTCTCTGTGCATGTCATTTAAAAACCAGCAACCACTAATTTTAGCTTGTGTACTGGACTGCATAATTTGTGGAAATGTGTGTATGTAGAGGTTAGCATTTATTAGCAATTAAGTTATTTATTTAATTGTCACAATAGTGTGTAAGTGAGTCAACACAAGGGTCAATCCAGATCCATTTATATTTTCCACATATGTCTGTCAGGTGAAGCCTACTGTGGCTTCATGCTGCATTCACATGCTGAAGGTAAAAACAAACAGCCATTTTGTCCTCTGCAGTTTTATACACTCCTTATTAGAAATGGCAAGAAAGAGCTGCTGGAGGTGAGTCCACCACCTCTAATATACATAAATAATGACTGAAGAGGGGTCAAGCAACGATGTCACTCACTGAAAACTGATTTACTTTTTCATTAATACCTCCCTCTGCCCCCAGCACTTCATCTTTTCTGTGACTTATCTCTTTTCACGCACCCTCTTTCTCATTCACCCTTATTTTTTTTGCTTTATTGCCCTCTTTTTCCGAGCCCTCCTTTCCTCCTGCTCCTGTGGGAAGCATTCTCTCTACATCAGATTGAGTGTTCCACGGCGATATTGCCTGTTTTGCTCACCAAGGCCCCTGTGCTTCTGAAGGACATTGTGATAGTTGGGCTGCACAGGTGCACTGCCAAAACCCAGAAAGGGTCCCTTGAATTTGGGTCACCAGCACCATATGCCACACTTCTCGTCCGTCCACCCTCTCTAGGCTTCCACAAAACATTTATATATCTCCCACATAACCTTGTTCCACTCAAATAGTTATAGTTCAGCCACAGTGTCTTACAATCAAATAATACAAACCTTTCACTGTTGTCATTTTCATCAATTTGACTCTCGGCTGCCAAATAGGCTATATTTCAGTGTGATCACAGTTATTTCCTCCCAGCTTGTAAAGGAGCGCATTTCCCTCTCACCACACAAACATCTGGCACCTCTATCATTTGATTTAAGAGTTGAGATTCTTTATTCGTCAAATTCCATGCAATCACATGCAGTCACATACAATCACACGTCATTTGAAATGCATCTTGCGCCCCTCTACATATCGTACCACAACACAGCACACACACATCAGTGGCTCAGTGTCATTTTTCACCAAGAACTTGTGCGTTTTCTAACCTCTCAACAGTCTCTGAACACGTTTCCTACGCTTTTCCATTTGCTTCCCTTCATTACCATGCATTGTTATCTCCCTTAAGATGTTTCGTTTTCTCCTTCCCCCCACCTTTCCCCGCCTCCCCTCCTTTAAGCCATCATCACTTAATGTCAGAAAGTACAAAGCAGGTCTTTGAAGAGCAGTTTGCTTGATTGGGACGATAATCAAAATCTCAAGTGGCTTTGCACCTCGGAGAGGATGTGCTTCATGCTCAATTTTCTATCCATTTTTTTTTCCTTCTCTATCACGTAGGCTTCAATGACATACATAGTTGAAGTGGTAGGCTTTTCAACCACACATCACTTGACACTAAGTTATTAGGAGCAGAAATTGTTGACTGAAAATGATAAAGTGGGTAAAGTTGAGGAGACTGAAAACCATCCAACAAATCACATGGATGACATTTTGTTTGGAGTCTCCGGCGGAACATATCTCGATGATATTTTATCAATATTTTCATTTTTGCTCTATTTCCACATTCCCGTTGCCATGTTCTGAAGTCAGGTTGATTCGTGCAGGATGGTCTTGACTTTAGATCACTGGGATCTCCGTGGAAGTTGTTTTTTGTGGCTCCAACAAACAGCAGAGTGGGGGAAAAAACATCCTAATCTAGGACACAAGTTCTATCCCATTAGTTAGGCCTGCCAATCTTTATCCACTCATCTCCACAGATTTGGGAGACTTTCGTACTTTTTTATTTTGAGGAGTTGTGTGTTGTGGGACCAGCGCGTAACTGATCTGACAGATTAAAGATGAAAGAGCTGCATTTAGGCACACGGACAGTAGCCAGAGATAAGTGGAGAGGCATTGAGATTTAGATAAAGGAATGAAGTCGATGTTGAGGAATGTATGAGGCAGAATTTGCTCTCCAACACATGTGTAGGTTAGATGGTCTTGTGTGAAAAAGAACAGATTTTTGGAAGGTTCATTTCCTTAAAAATTACATTTCCCTAACTGTTAGCCCAACCAAACCCATACCTTTTCATCTTTGTGTGCTTCTTTCTGTCTACACAACCTTCACCACCCCCCAGCCCTGCAGTTTTATTTGGGAATCCACAAGATACGTTCAAATCAACAAATAAAACAGGAAATGAATAAAGACACTAAAACAAAGGATCATGACAAATTCAGCCACGTTTTTAAATTAGATCATTGTTTTCTCCCAGTTAGTTTGGACACAGTGTATGCCAACAATGATTTCAACGTTACATTCTTAAAATCATCATAATATTCATTATAGCAATGAAACTGTACTTTTGTTGCCACTCTGGACAAGAACTTTAGGTAACAAAATGTGTGCACTGAATATCTGAAGGGAAGTGATAAAGGAAACACATTATGCCCATTAGGGGGCACCACTTGAGTGGATTCTTTGCACAGACCACAAAACCAAGGTTACAGCTTTGGTGGGATTGACCAACGTCCAGCTACTGTCTGCCTTTGAGCCAAGACATTGAGTCCTGAACCACAAACTCTAAGCTCCAGAGTAACATGGAGGATGCCAGAGAATGTCAGATTAATGGGATTTCGGTGATCTGTCTTCTGTAAATGCTAAGCTGCCACTTTATTAGTGTAATACATGTAGGGAAATTCTATTCACTGCAGAGAGGATTCTTCTGAGCTAAAGAAAGCAGTTAAGCTCCTTTGTGCATAATGTCAGACCCTGCCTAGATTAATGTCTGAAGAATGATGTATTATACACATTGTGTGTCCAGGGAGTTCTCAAAACCCTCATCTTATACCTCAACAGTGGATGTGCACATCTGTTGTCTGGTAATTTATAGTACAGTAAGTGAGTGAAGGTCGAAAGCCACAACTGGAAAACACTCCCCAGTACAATATGAGTGTACATGAGTAGAGTACAGCGTGTTCTGCTATCAGTAGCACACTCCATCACTTTTCAATCACACAGCAACCGCTTTGAACGCTTTGGCAAGATGGGCCGTTCCATTGCCGAGGATGACACTGACAGGATGTCAGGATAAAGCGAGATGCAGTTGAAGGAGAAGGAAGAAAGAGGAAAAAGCAAAACAGAACACAGGGGGGAGGGGAAGAGGTCTCTGATGAAGACCTCAAATGCTTTCATTACTGTTTCTCAGATGCCAGTATGAGATGGAGAGCATCTTCAAGACATTGGGTCAGGACTCCAATCTCCTGCCACAGCAGAATGAGCACGGCTGTGGAGAAAATATAAGTCACCACTGCTGACATAGGGGGGCGGAGGAACATCAGCAAAACTGATGATGCACAGTGAACCAATGTGTGTACAATCTTGGAATTTTGCCACTTCTTCATGTCAAGCATATAAGTATGTGTTACTAAACGAGTGTACTGACAGTAATATGTTATGAAAGAGAGATAGTAATTCACACAAAAACTGACAAGAAAGAACAATAACTCCTGGCAAAATCCCGAAAGATCAATTTGTATACAGACACACGTGCAATACACAAAGCTCTCACTCAAAAGTAAATCCCGAGTCTCTTATATCTCCTGAGCGTCATTCTCAGAGGCTCATCGTTGCGTTTCTCTCAGGACACCACGACCTCACTTTCATCTACGAGCTAATGATGTTCCCCGACGCCGTTCACAAAGGCTCTTTTAATGACACATGGAGCGGGGTGGGAGGAGGAGAGGGTGTATTGACCTGCCTTTTATTGAGAATAATGGAGCCCAAATGTCGCCCATCGGTTTCAATATTTCCCAGGTGGCTGTTCATTTATCAGCAGACCTGGGCTCCTCGGGAGAATCATAATACAGACAAAACACATTTAAGTGCCTTTTAATCGCCACTGAGGCTGCACTGACATATCTCTCTCAGAGAAGTGGCAGCAAAAAACTTCCTTTAATGTCTGCTGACAAAATGCACAGTGCCTTACTTTACTTTGATACTATGTAGGAAAATAATTGGCTAATGTTCCATGATCCATATTACAATCCCATCTAAGAATACATAGGACAGTCGGAAAAAGTGCTTGCAGGCTTGTGCGATATCAGCATCGACATTAAATTCTGCTGAAGTTGGGCCCTTAATTCCACCGCTGGTGACAGACAGCTTGGTGCTTTGGCATTTTTGTGAAGCTGCTTGTCGGGCACACGCTCTACAGAACATCTTTCATTTATAATTACAAGCCGTAAGCTGTCCCTAATAAGTATTAAAATTAAAAACCTGCGCGTGTAAACAGAAAGTACCTTAATGAAAGTATTGGGAGCAATTCTGTCCATTGTTATACTTTTATCTGTAACAGCAGCAGCCCAGGACATTTCCCTCTTAGCTCCTGCAATCTGTAGTTTCGGTTCAATTATGGGGTTTGTTCAAGCAATGTGTTCCTTTTAGCTAGCTTGGCATACTCTGGCCTAGAACTCACTGTGCGAACTTTCTGGAGGTATTGTTTATAGACAGGCTTTCCACTGCTGCATACACCTACACATGCGCTCACACATACACACAACATCTCCTTACAGTGCACTTACACCTGGTGGTAATTAAGAGCAACAGCACAACTACAAAGATGCGCAAAACACATCTAATCACAGTAGAGAACAGCATGGCAGAAGTAGTTCCGTGTGATCATGGGAGGTAGGAGGTAGTGGGTGGTATGCTGACACCAAATCTTCCTCTGTATAACTGCTCATTAGTCTTCCAATGGTCATAACAGTTGTGGAGATCATTACAGAACTGTCCAAAATTCACATTAGCAAAACTAGCGGGGCACTTAATACTGACTGTCTGTTCTAATAATATGTTAAAGGACACAAAATCGAACCCTGGACCATCTTACCATGAGGGAACCATGGTAAGAGAGCAAGAGACAGAGAGAGAGGGATCCAATTTTTGCTTTCTGTCAAATCTGTGAGCTATCTGAGGCCTTTTAGATTAGTTAGATTGCTTTCTCTTTAATATGAGAGGATGTTTGAGTAATAGAGAGCTCAGTGTCTGAGGCCAGTGATTGATGATAGTGTTTGATATGGGGAATCCGATCCCCAAGGCTTGCTCATGCACTTTAATCTCCACAGAGAGATAAGAGAAGCATCCCTTTTATGTAACACATACACAGAGAGATCAGAGGTGCGTCCACACAGGCACCTCTGATCTCTCGCTGACCCAACATTTGTCATTATCTCTGAAGCAAGATCACAAGAGCAAAAGTAACAGTGGGGTTTGTTATTTCATTCATATAATGCTTGTCGTCATTGCCTCACTGTTTAGCTCTTGCAGAACAAGCCTCAGCTGAGTGTCTATGTGTTGGCTTCTACAGGTAGCAGGTTGCACTCTGTTACGTGTCATTACACTGTTCTCGTGATGAGCACATGCTTGTTTGTGTGTGTGGTTGGGTGCTTTTAGTATTCATGGCTTGCTTAATTTGCCATTCAGATACTGGAGATTTAAAGCAGGAGGGGCGATCAATGTTTTCTTTTTTCGTCTGTTCCTGTTCCATTGTCTCTGTGTGCCAGTCTGTGAAAGTCAATGTCTTCACAAGCAGAGCAGAACAGCCAACCATTCAACATGTATGCGTATAATGAGCTTCATGTAAACAACTTTCAATGAAGCATTCCGACTCATACCTCTCAACCAAATCTGCTGCTTTGAAGGTAATCAATCTTTCACTTTGTATCATCGCCACAACTAAGTGACAGACAACCACAGGCTTCCTACACACAATGATAATAATACAATAATATAAGGAATTCTGTGTTTGTTGGATCAAATGAATCATATACTGCACACTGATGCAACAAAGCCCTCAAAAACAATATGCATTCAGGCCTCTGGTGCAGATCCCCTTAAAATACCCAGACATAGAATAGAAAATTAAAGAATGTCTGTGCTTGGTTTCAAGGCAGATGTACATCAAGGCAGGGTATGAATTATGATATCATGCTTGCAATGCAAAGGGAGAGAAACTACAGGAAACCAGAAACAGAGGCAGTGAGCAGGAAGGGGGGAGAGGTTAAAAGACCTATTTTAGAGCCTTAGTTATGTCCATTTTGATTTGCCAATATAAGAAATCAATGAGTGGGATACATATGGCAAATTTCAAATAAATGTTTTCAACATCAGCCATATTCAGTCGAGTGGGAAATATGATGGCGGTTAAGGTATAAAGAAGTGTTTACTACAGCTGCTAGTGCTCCATTAGGTTATACTTCCAAGTGCATTTTTATTTAGTCTTCAGACAGAATAAAGTATGGTTGCAAAGACAAATTTCCTCCCACAGATGACATTCGGGAAATATTTATCAGCACCAACCAAAGTGATAGAAATGCACTCCATTAGCATTTTATTTTTTCAGCTTTTCATAACTTTGCAACTATTGAGAAAGACGAAGGTGGACTTACTGATGAACTGACTGAGAAGAAGAAGAAGAGGAGGATGCTCATTAGGAGAAGTTAGGGAGAAGCAGCTCTGCAATTCTGTCTGCTCTGTAAATAAGAAATGGATTAATGAGAAAGAGAGCCACAGTCAACTAACAAGCAGTGGATACATGTCGTTATGACATTATACTCAACAACATGTCTCCCTGCATTCGCCTCTGTTCCTTTCTCTTTATTATGCTTTGGCTCTGTTTATGGTCCAATACCCTTGTTTTCTTTGCCCATGCTGTGTCTATTCTGCCTTTTCTTGTTCACACACAGAAACAAAACCATACACACTCTTACCATATATATTCAAATCCAGTTTGTAATTCCTGTGGGATCCATTTTGTGTTTATTTCTCTATTTTCCTACCGTCCATTGATAAAACAAAGTTCACATTGAGAGTTATTTCTTTATTGCCATTAATTACATTACATTACATTACATTACGAGCATTTGGCAGACGCTTTTATCCAAAGCGACTTACATTACATTACACTACCACCCTTCGCATGGGGGGGAGCAAATGAGGGTTCGGTGCCTTGCTCAGGGGCACCTCGGCTTTGTATTTAAATGCCACGCACACTCAACAGTCACCACTTTATTGTCCAGGCGTGCCCTATGTGCATTAGCATAGATGTACATTAGACAGATTCACATTGTATGATATATGGTATTCAATAGGAGCTCTAATTCAATTACTCATATGTTTCCATGTTCCATGTTCAGAGGTTCTGAACTATAGAAACTGTAGAAAGCAGCCTTTTTTAAAACTTCCATTGCTTTCTCTTCCATACCATTCAGCTGTTTCTCCTTTCTCCTTCCCATGTCCTCCCTCCACCCACCCTCCTTATTCCCAGTGCTAAAGTCAGTAGGTACAGCAAATGTTTATCTCAGGCCTCATAGATGTGTGCCCATGCGGGTGGCATGTTTAAGGAGAGAGAGTAAATAAGAGCTCACTTTAAATCACCTTGGATTTACTGTGGGGAGCGCCATGTAGCTGCAAGCTGGGTGGGTGCAGTGCACATGTACTGCATACAGTACACACACACACACACACACACACACACACACACACACACACACACACACACACACAGGCTCCAACAGTACAGTAAGTGGTTCTGGCTCAGCAGTGCTTAACAAGGCCAATGGTCCACAGTTATGGACTGTAAATAGAGCAGAGCAATGCCTGTAAATAACCAACAACACAGGCCCATAAATCCTCTCTCTTTGTGTAGTTCCTTCTCACATACAGTATACAAACACACACACACACACACACACACACACACACACACTTACGTATATACTGTCCTCTTGACCAGGCAGCTGTCTGAGCTGGGTACTACTTCATTTCATGAAGTCATTCAATAGTACATGTTCATTCCTCAGTGTCTGTGTGTTTGTCTCTGTGTGTGCATGTGTCCATCTGTCTGTGTTTGTCCACACAGCGGGAAGGGGCCTTTTTCTTCTTCCAGCCGTCCCATAGGTGATACAAGGAGGGCAGAGTAGATGCCAGAGTCTAGAGGGATATGACCTCATCTGTGCCTCCATCCCTTCAGCATTTGGTTCAGTCTGCTGACAGTCTGCCCACACACATGACAAATGTGCATATGTGTGAACAGTTCCGCTGACTTAGTTCCAGCAGCATGCCTTCTGACACACAATTCACAAGCCCACAAGCACACAGAACTGCAACAGAAGTCCAAACTAACTAGCACAGGATATATGTTGCTAGGGGTTTCCGTGTGGAAAAAATTGCAAAACTTATCTGCAGTGTTTAATATTTAGACAATATATTCAAACTCTTCTTCAGATTTCTACTGTGAATACCTGGAATGTTAATGGAGAGCTGCATGCCAATATTAAAAAATTAAAAATGCCTCCAGCAAAACCATACAAAAACACAGGCTAAACAAATTGTAAGTTGCAGTCCCTGTGTTCGATTTCATTGGTTTATGATTCATTACGGTGGACGGCCACGGCCCACGGCAGTCTGAGCGGGCACAGCAGGTTGCCATGATGACATAGCTAGAGGGAAGAGCACCTGCATTTGGTGTGACAGTGAAGTTTATCACCCGCTGGTGGTGCTTGGTCACATCTGGCATCTGGCCACCCACACACACACACACACTCAAACCACGTGCAATGTTTTTGGTAAAAATTAGCAGATTTGGTTTTTATCATTTCAACAGAGGATATTTATGCATTTATTTTTTATGTTTAATTATTATAGTAAGGTTGGGGTGGGAGTAGTCACTGGAGAAATTGGAGAGGAAACGGGCAACTGATGAGAAATTACACAGGCAATGCTTGTTAATAATAATGTTATTTTTGTAAAGAATGGTAAAAAAGCAAAGAGAAGGAAAGGAAAAGTGAGTGTGCTGCACTTGTTTTTGGGAAAGCTGTCTAACAAAGGAATAACTAAGATACTGGAGGTGGAGAAGCAGATTGTGGAGGACTCTGTCTCTGTGTGTAAGAGAGACACCAACCTGTCATATTGTCAGTTTGCATCTTGTGTGCTCTCACCCAGGAATTAGATCTTCACCCTGGCGTGCTGTGCTGTGCTGTGCTGTATGCACCCGGATGAGAGGAGAGGCTTTTGAGAACAACATTGTAAACAAACAAAAACACACATTGGTGTTCACTTCTGGAGGCAGCCTAGATGCTTTTGGTGCTACATTTATGAAGACATTCTTTATTTTGGCAAGTAAGGACAAACAACAGAAGCACCATGCATGACTGTTTTAAGCAATTCCAGCATAATCAATACATTAGGTGATTACATACAACATTTGTGTACTGTATTTGTATTTGTCTGTTTTTGACCCACAATCAAACACAAACAATAAAATATTTGGTTATTTTAATATAATATTGACTACCAAACTACAGATGTGCCCACAGGTAACCCACAGTCAGCTCTCCCATAGAAAAGGGACGAAAGGACAACGACAGCCAGGGACAGAAAAAGAGACTGTTTATCTGTGCTCAGTGTAGAGTCGAGCAAATATTAGCCTGTGTGCTCAGCAGCTGTTCTTCTCCGCTGGGCCTTCACCATGCCTACAGAAAGGCAAAAAGAGAGGGAACACGAGGGATGTAAAAGGAGAGGCACACATGAAGAAGAGAGGTATCGGGATAACAGGGACAACAAAAACAGCTGAGATATTAAGAGAATGTTAGCAAACTATCAGAGGAATCATCCAACAAAACATTATTTTATAATTTGCAAGAGTCCTCGGTACATACCATACATTAATCAGATAGTACATAGTGTTAGTAATAATAATTTAATCAATTACAGTGGGTAAGTGGTGTAACCAGATGTCACTTAGAGCTGCCGGAAGGTCAAAAAGCATCATTGCAAATATAATAACTAAAGTTACCTGAAAAGTTTAAAGGAAAACAACAGCTTTGCAGCTGATTTCAAATCTGTCATTCAATAGATTGCTATTGCCTCTGGATCAACTACAGGAAGCCAGCTTCCGAGGGGGTTCCACTGTAAATATCATTAAAAAATCTTGACTCCCACACTGTATGAACTATGAATGCTCTCATTAGGCTTAGGCTAAACCAGCCAGCTTCCTATCAAACACACCATATTAGTTGTAAGGTGATGTATGTATGAATAATAATAACTAGTAATCCAGTATTGGCAAGTATCTGATGTTGCAAAAAAGTACAACAACATCCTGTCAGACCAAGTAATGTAATGGTCAAACTGCTGCAGAATGAACTCATACAATGTCAGAAGGGATTATAACTTTACAAATGGGCTCAACAGTAGACAGATTAAGCACAATATTCCATGACTCAGCAATTTGATTTCACAGTTTGCTGACTAAAAGCATGCTGGCTTTTTTTTTTGAGTTGATGCAGCTTTTTCCAGCAGGCCCTTAGCAGTTTGATATCAAAGTCTCTTGTATGTACACATAAGATACATGTGGATCAGAACTCTACAAAAGCTATGTTAGCATCACCATTCAGCACAGTAATGAGCCTCTTGGGAGTTGAAAAGCTGATGTCAGATATATTAGAAATTGAGAAAAGGGAGGAAAAACAGGAGGGTAGTGTTAGAGAAGACAATAGAGAACACGCGTGTGGGCTGGGTGTGTGAAGGCACTGACTGTCCCCTGAAAGTCTAAAATTCATTGTAGAAAAATAGAAATAGAAAGAAAGCCAGAGATCTATTTGGGAACCGGATTCTATGGCCTTCTATCCATATAGTTGTGGTGAATTTGCTCTCATATTCACCAATTAATGTCATAAGTTTTTTTCGTCATTCTCTTCCCAAAACTTGTCAAGTCAATTTTATTTGTATAGCCCAATATCACATACAATGTCTCAAAGGGCTTTACAGACCCACAACATCATGAAAATCCCCCAGTCTGCCCAAAGCTCTCTAGGAAAAGAAAGAAAAACCTTAGTGTATAAGGAAAAAAGGCCAAAACCTCGGGAGAGGCAATTCCAGGAGAGATTCCCTCTCCATGAACGGCTGGGTGTGCTATAGGAACTCCCACTGGTATTATACAAAGGTACAAAAAAGGCATGCAAAGCAATACACACAAACAGTCATGCATTAACAGAGAGGGAAAGTTTGTTCTCATTGTCAGAAGTTCAGAAACTTGCTGAAAAACCCCACCACAGAATTTGATACACACAGTGACAGTGTGGCCATGAAAGTTACATGAAAATATGGAGCGTTGTTTAGGACAAAATCCATGTTACATTCACACACGCAGTAGTGAAATCACATATGCACCTATAAATGCACCTCACACAAATGACAAACCTCCCGCATATACACTAGTGAACGTGCACACAGATACTGTTGAAAGCGCGCGCGCGTACACACACACACACACACACACACACTCACACACAAGTCAAAATGCACACATATAACTACATGTGATAATGCCTAGGTGAATGTGCAGTGATTTTATAGTGTGTGCGTGATAATATATTTGAATGTGCCGTGATTGAAGTGCGTGTGTGTGTGTGTGATGATACCTGTATTTGTGTGCGATCATACTTGTTTGAATGCACAGTGATTGAAGTGTGTGTTATACACAGGGTCCACTTCTCTAAATCAAGACTTTTTGAAATGTACACAGAGGTAGAGAGGTAGACAAATGTGTAGATGTAGGAACCCACACTGCAATCTCAGCCACGTTTTTTTTCTGCCCCAGGTTATACAATTACTGGTCTGGTAACTTTAACACTATGTCCACCTGTTGGAGAACACAGTTTCAACCTTCCCATCATATTGCCATATTTGGAACTCCACTCCACTCATGTCATCTAAACACTGTGTAAAAAGAAATGATCAGTTTCACATGTCTGCCTGTTAGACAGTGACTGCTTTTGCAGATGAAATCCCTCAGCCCTCCCTCTCTGACAATGGCTGAAGGACACAATGTTTTTTCTTAAACATGAAAAAATCAAAAACACTAAGAGAGGGGGCACACTGATAAGTTCTATCACAAATCACAACCATTTCTTTCCTACTTTACAGATCTACAGGCTCTGCCAGACTAATGACTGGAAACACTCAAGTGTTTCTTTATTGCAGACGGGCCAGCAGGGGGTTGTGTGACTGATGGGTTGGGGCTGGGATAGGTGTTTTGGTAGGATTTTGTCTCTTTTTGCTTTTCTTTTTTCTTTCTCTCCCTGCCTTGCCCCCCTTTTTCTTTTTTTTCTCTCACCACAGCCCATGATGCATCCAAAGCTGCCTGCACCGTTGTATGTTGCATCCTGGAAAAAATGTACCCACGACATCATTGAACTAACAACACTGATGTCATCTAAATCTCTGTGATAACATCATAATGCCATTTCACCATAACCTTTGTTGGCTGTGGCTAGCTGCTGTTGGTCTTTGTCATTCCTTTGTCTTAATTAACATGATCATTACACAGCCTGGTTCTCTTTATGGTTTTGGTCTATGCCTTCTCTCTGTCTTTGCTTCTCTCCCCCCTGAATATATAAATGAAAAATCTGTACAACCTGTCAGTAAACATCAGCTAAAGTCACAGGTTCCTCATCGCCTTATGCATTTTGTCCACATGCCCACATTTTAACCTGATGGTCACTGTGCTGAAGGACACCATTCATCAACACTATTCATCGCCTCTCTGGCATAGATCAGTATCAAGTTGGAACCAAATCAGTGTATCTCTGAGGGAAGCAAAGCACAGGGAAATGTGCTTCCTGGCTACGTATCTCTCTCTTCACTCTAGTTCTATGTTTATATTCTGGTGTGATCACATGCATATATGCTGTAAATTCATGTGATGAGCCTGGGCCAGAAACTGAACATCGCTGCTACTTGACAACTGATTGTGTTTGAAGCAGAATTCTTAAATAAAACAAATGTTTTGTCTCTCTGTCATTTATATAAATCTTGCTTTGATCTGCAATATTTCTTTGCTCTTTGTCAGAGCAGTCACTCGTTGTTTTCAGTGCAGGAGGAATGAAAAGAAGGTGCATTGAATGAATTCAAGCATATCATCTTTGCAAAGTCACTGCCACCCAATTTAGAACAACACATATTGGCTCTGTCTGCATTTCCCCTTTGAATATGAGCCCTTGTGTTATTTCCACCACAAACTATGATTCAAAATGACTGCTGGCCATCGTTCTTTTGCCCCTGATGTCACAGATCCTGAGTTATACTGTATGAAAGGACAGCATGCAATTTAGCCTGCAAGAAGTCTTCATGTTATGCAACACGCACTTTCCTCTTACATAATGCTGCAGTTTTTTTGAGTGGAAGATTAGTGTTCTCTATGTAGAAGATGCCATAACCTCCTCACACTTGCATTTCGAGTATAAGTTGACAACCTGATTAGCCTCATACATATACAAATATTCTCTAAGGCGAGATGCAAATATACTATGGTTGTCTGTCAGGTACCACTTTGCATGGCTATGGGCTGTCTTACCAAAGCTGCTCATTTGAAATATTAACTTGCCTGACATCATATTTCTAGTCATGTGTGGTGTCAGATATGCGTGTTTCTGTAGAGGTAAAAAATGATTACCTTTCACTCGCCATTCAGTAGCATTCATTGGACATTTGTATGATAATGCAACACTGCAAATATGTATATTTATACTGCTATGTCAAGCTAAAGCAGCACCTGGAGTAGGTACTGGCTGTGATTGATCTTTATTGGGGAAATGAGAAAGAAGCTGATGAATGGTTTGCATTTCCACCACCCACAGCACTACAGATCCATCCATCCATCTATTCATCAAACCAAATGACTGGCATCAGCAAATTCTTGAACTGGGCAGGCATATTTCTGCTCCATTTCTCTGGGTACATTGACTGCGGATGGTTCATTTGTGAATCCAGAGGAAGGCGAGATAATGAGTTTCTAACCTGAAGAGACGTGATTTCCATTTGAAAGAAAGCCACACATTCACTTCTGAATATTTTGTTATGTAGAAAGAAAAACAAATGTGCATAGATGGGTTAATGGAACTGAAGAATTTGTTTTGGAAGTATGGTTGTAGTGGGCAGAAAGCAGTCTGCAATCTGTGACCCACCCTCCCCCACCACCACCTCCCTCACAAAAAGCTTGACCTTTAGTGACAACCAGAAAGTGTTCTTACCAACAGAGTGCTGTGAATGGCTGTAACTGCTGTGGGATCTCACGGGTGTGTAGAACACAACAAGATTTACTGTAGGACCGGCAGTTTGTCTCTAATGTTACTGTGTGTGCTCTGTCTGTCCTGCGGCCTCTCTCACCCTAGTTTTATCTGTCTCTAGCAGACTGTGTAAATGATTTTCCTTGGCCTCGTTCTACGGGGACATGGAAAATACCACAGAAGAGGAAGGGGTTAGTGGGAGATAAAGTGGGGTTGTTGGTTGACTGTAATAAACTCAAAGCAGTAAGCGGCTGTCACCAATAATAGATTTAAGTTTGGAGAGTGGTGGTGGTGGAGGGGGTCCCTACTTTTAATGCATTTCACATTTATATTTTCACATATAAGAAGTTGTTGCCCTGAAATGAAGAGCTCTTGAAATGTTCTCTGTCTCTTCATTCTCCTCTTCATGTCTTTTATCTTTAGGAACGGGGAAAGATCGGCGTGATTTTCAACGTGGGAACAGATGACATTATCATCGAGGAGAGTGCGGTAATGGTGAGCGACGGCAAGTACCATGTGGTGCGATTCACACGCAGTGGTGGCAACGCCACACTACAGGTGGACAACCAGCCTGTCATCGAACGCTTCCCAACAGGTAGGAACAGGCGCCTTTGCCTGGAAATGAGGGGGGAGGGAGCAGCCACTGGTGGGTTCAGCAAAGATCTCACTGAGATCAGCTGGGTAAATACAGTAGAGAGAGGAAGATGGAGTTTTCAAAAAATATTCTGCAAAACTGGATTTTTAGTGTGTAGAGATGTATATATTTATCATGATTTACAGCATACATAGATTATTCTAGGTGATTAAGTGAAATTTAAGACCAAAAGGTAAGAAATCGCCCATCTACCAGGATCCAATTGTCTCTAGTGATAGTGGACCACTCTAGCTCCTGGCATGAGTCAGTACCGACAATATGCAACATCTCCTGGTTAATGTTTAATGATTATCATTGTATTCTATATCAGCCTGAATTATGAGGTTGTTTTTGGCCAGAAGCTCTGATCTCTCTCCAACGTATTTCCCCCTCTGCTCATTTTCTTTTAACATGGTTGTTCAAAGGAAGAAAAATGGTCTTCCTGTCATGAGTTTGTGTATGGTAAATACTAAACTGAAACTGTCACAAGCCAGCTCTTATGCATGGCAATGTTAGATATTAATTGTCATGCTGACAAATTGAAGAAAGTAGTACAGTTTACTTTTTCTGCTGTCCACCTTGTAAATCTCCATCCCTGCTGAAATCAGTGCATTACATTTCCCTAAAATGCGGTCCAGGTTTTTGTATTGTTCTAACCAGCAGGACAAGTGCTAATGTGGCCCTGATATTTACTCTTTGACATACTGAGTAATGGGACTGTGACATTCTCTGTCACAGCAGTGATCCCATATTTTGTGGCTTTGTATTGGCATTGAGAAAAGCGCAGTTCCCCACTCATCTATCAGCACAGCAAGGCTGGACTTAGGGGGCATGCATCACAGCCAGAGTAGGAAGCACCCCGTGACACTTCACTATTTTCAGATGTTATAATGATTGGAAATACAGCCCTTTCCGCAACAGCATATGCTCTGAAAAGAAACTTTCAACTGACAATAATGATAACAGTGAAGCACATAACAGCAAAGCAGCCTGTCAACGATGGCGAGTGTCATCATCCAAATCTGTGTTGTTTTTTTATCAGGAACATTAATTCAGGATCCATTTTGTATGCTTCCTCTTGCCTTCTGCCTTTCTCGATGATGTTGCTGTCTTCATCAGTCAAACATTTCATTACTTTTCCTCTGCTGATAGAGGATTCTGCTGATAAAGAGATATTTTGTGGCCGGTTGTTAGTTTTCTTGTTGAGCTTAGTTTGTCCTTGTGCATTCAGTGGCTTAAGAGTGTCTGGGTATGGAAGCAGGGGAAGGAAGTATGGGCTGCATTGGTTGCCTTTTGTTTGTCTATTTGAGGTAGACAATCTATTTTTGGACACCTGCTTTGAAGGCACAGGTGTTTGCTTTGTAGGCTCCAGTCATCGTTGTCTGGCAATGCTGTGTCTTGGGAAAGAGAGATGTATGTGTGAAAACAAAACTCTCAATGAGGCTGAGACATAAAGAGTGGAGATGAGATGAAGTGGGAGTTTGAGGGAGTGATGACAGAGGTTTCCTAAAAGAGGCAGTTGGAGCTCCTTCAATGAATGATTGAATGATTCAGACCAAGATTGAAGATTTTGAGAACTTCAACATGATCCTCTAAAGGAGACCAAATACTTCATTATACTTGCATCATTCTTTTAACAAAACAAGAAAGTGCAGCTTCCTTTGAAATCGCCTTCCCCAGAGGTATTGTCTTGTCCCACATTAGGCAGTCTTGTTGGGATGCCCTTGCAGTTTTGAGCCCTGTCTAATGCATCATGCATACAAAGCACATGGGACTTCTCTTGTCACAGACTGTGGCCCGGGAAATGTAAAACTTCCCAGAGGAGGAAGGAGAGGGACTGCAGTGATAAAGGCAAAGATGAAACTCAGTCATCTGACAAAAACACACACATACACACGTTTACGCATGGCCTAAGTCTGGGACTTGAGGGGTAAGAAACGCATTATGCATTTGTGTTCTTTCACATGAGAATGATCTCTGAAAGTGATACGGATTCTACAATTTTTTTAAAAATTAGGTCCCATGAATTTTTTACTTGTTTTGTTTTTTGCAAGTGGGAGAATTTACGTGTTTTTGGGGTTTTTTTTTTTACTTACCACGTCTATGGAACTGTGAATGGACCATTATGGATCCATGCAAGCTAAACATGCTGAAAAGCCTCTGAAAGCTTTGATCAGTTAGATACAAATATGTTCACCATTGTCTAAGCAAGTCTTTTCCTTTTCCATTTTATCTTGAGAAGCTGAGAGAATGTTGCAGAGATACTCATAGCTATCGGGGACTTCACAAGATTTGTTCAGCATTTATTGTGGTGTTCATTACCATCATTTTTTTTTACAATGTTTAAGTACCAGCACAAGGTCCCTAAGCGTCCTTTCAAATGGTTATGGACATGGTTAGTGAACACAAGAATCTACTGAGTGCTCCAACTTACAAATGAAAACAATGCCGCTGTCCTAGGTCACATGAAAACACTGTTAGTATCACTTTAAAGTCGAGGTTCTCCAGCTTACTGGGTTATCAACAGCAACCTGGTTGAGAGTTGGTGATTCGGATAGACAGGATGTCGACAGCAAACATGGTCATCATAGGTCAGACACATTTGGTGAAAAGGAACACATCTCCTGATGTCCCAAAATGTAATGTTTGTAGTCATTTGGGAGTGTGCGTTTGTGTGCATGATGTTTCCATGCATGAGTTGAGGTCAGAAGGTCTTTGAGTCGTTACTTCAGGCTCTGAGTTACAGTAAATCAAAATATTCAACGGAGAGTGCTTTGGGGAAAAAATCATTCCTTTTCTGTGTGATAATACAACACTTGGCATTTGGACTTCATTGCAGTGCTCCCTGATCTACGACCCTGTCACTGTCGCTCAGCTTCTGACTGCTCTTCAACTGAATAGAATTAGAGAGAGGATGTCTGTATGTTAGGGGTTAATGCATGGATGGAGGGTTGGACAGCAGGGGAGAGATAAGGGAGGGGAACCAATATCACTCTATTGCAAAGTGCAACTGACTGCCAAATTTGATTACCAACAAGCTATACAGGAGAAAAAGTCACGGCCTGACCTAAACATCGTTGGAAATATTTGATTCTAAAGACTACCAAACTGTCACTTTCCGTTTGTTGGTTGTTTTAACCATGACCACAATAACAAGAGAAGGTTAAGAAATACAAGCACAGTCAGAAATACAACAAGTCAGGTAGAACAGAGATAAACTGGATGATTATTTTCAGGGTTGCGTGAGTAGACTGACTGCTTTGGGTGTTTTGGATGGTGTGTTAGGGGCTACCGAGCTAGGTTTGCACAGCTGGGCTGAGTGCTGGCCAACCAGGAACAGAGCTCCGACTGAAGCTGGAGCAGGAGATCCTCATCAAAATTCTCAATGGATGGCTGTTCTGCTTTTAGATTGGTGACCTCTACAGAAAGGCTTACTCCTGTCCAGTACTCACACTGTTGGAACAGCCTCACACAGCCTCTTTGCTGTTTCATCTCACAGATTGATTAAAAGCTTGGGTAAAAAGTTGAGCCGATGGTCAATTAAAAGCACAGATGATCGATATAAACAGTTTTTGTTTTCAACATTTTGTGTTTGAAGACTTTCAAACGCTCAGTATTAAGTCCAATGGCATGCTGTGCTCCTCAAAAAGCCCAAGGCCACCAATGAGTGAAAAATCAAACAAATATTGAATTTCATTAAGTGATTCACTACACTGCACACAACATTTTGTTTCTAATCATCCATGGTGCTTCCTCCATTTCAACCTTGGTCACATGACCTCAGTGAACATGCTTGAGAATGATGGACTGGAAGAGAACACGAATGAAGAGACAGGTTTGAAGATAGGAAGTGAGAGAGAGAGTAGGGAAGTGGATGCTAGATGTAAGCTGGTGTCAGCACTGTGATGGATGAGGCTTTGCATGTTACTGAGTAATAAGCACGGCACAAATTGGATTGCATCACAGCAGGGAAGTGTACATACTTGCTTGTACATTCTAATGTGGCGCATGCACACTGCCTTGCACTGCAAAACTGCACAGTGTACAGCCAGGAATCATTTCCGAACACACACACAAATTACCTCAAGCATGGTACTTAAAATGCACTCAGACACAACAACTCTCGCCAACACACCACTTAATACAGACCATAAATCAAGGACAACAATGGAGGACAATCAAAGAGGAAAGAGACAGCAAAACAGACAGGAGCGACATAATAGCGGTAAAGCACAAAGAGAAGGCCCATTGTTCCCTATTTTCATCCTGCCAGGTATTTAGTGGACAAGCAATTGAGAGTGAAGTCTGACCATTGGAGAAAGGAGCGGCGGAGGGAAGAGAGTAGATATAAGTGAAACTTGTAGTCACAGAGAAAGAGGGAGTGTCTATGCCAGCAAGCTCAGCACAGACTCTTCCAACTGAGCTGTGGAGAGCTCTTACTCCCTGTATAAACGGTTTAGGAAAAGGCTCTCAGCAGCGCTCTTTACTTCCATCCACTCTTTGTTATCCCTGCCTTTATGTCTCTGCCATTTATAGATATCGCTGTCTCTGCAACTTCAACATTCAGAGAGAGAAAGAGACAAAACCAACAAGCATGAATAGGCAAGGAAGACAAAGAGCCCAGTTAAGATAATGCAAGGATAAGATCACAAGATCAGCTGTCCTCTTTTCTTTGGCTAAATGATAGAAGGCATTTCTACACCGTTGTCATTGAAGCCTGCAGACATCAACAGACAAATAGGTAGAGTTTGGAAATATTTTCTATGAACATTGATTGGATATTATGCAGAGCTGATCTTTGGGATTTTGAATTTGCCCATTATATTGCACAGTCTGGAGCAGCACAGTGACTCAGTGGTGGTTTCACAGCAAAACAGTAATGGGTATGCCAAGAGTTATTTGCAGTCACCCTACAGTACTATCAACAAGATTATCAATCTGGGAAAAATCTGAATAAGAGTCGTCGTCGATAATAAGATCTGGTGAAAGCATTTTTGTCTGATGGTGTGTGCTCCAGTAATAGGAATTCAAAAGTCATAACTAAGTAGGTGTATTAGTATTGCACAGAAGGAAGGTACCTTCAATTATTGGCCTATGTCTATAGAATGATGGAGCGAGAGAAGAAGAGAGGTACGAAAATAATGAGAGGGAGACAGAGATTGCTAAGTAGTGGCAGGGAAAGACAGGGGAAAGATTGCTTTGGGTAATTAGAGAAGTGGCAAGTTTGATTTCCGCATGAGTGGGGCTTCTTTGTCTCTTTATCACTCCAGCAGCCACCCTCACACAAATCCACCATGGCCAAGATGAAAGGTGGTGCAGAAGCTGTCAAAGGAAGAAAAGAATGATGGAGAATAAAAGTGAAAATGACTTGCCGGGTTGATAATTGCTGAAAAGAGGAAGGATGATCAAGCAGTGAACAATGAAATATCATCTGTTTCAAATGCATTTTGAGAACTAACAGAGGGTGATAGGGTAGGGTGTGGAATAGGTACAATTCTGTCTTTTCCTGTAAGTTTCAAATTAAAAACTTGTCTGCATTCTTTGGCTTATAAAGGCTAGGAGGAAAGCAGATACATTTTGTTGTGCATGGTTTAACAGGCAGGACCAGGTCACCTCTTCTCCTCATCCGTTATCAAAAATGGCCATTGGATAAGAGAGC
This sequence comes from Genypterus blacodes, assembly GCF_046128005.1. Lineage (NCBI taxonomy): Eukaryota > Metazoa > Chordata > Actinopteri > Ophidiiformes > Ophidiidae > Genypterus > Genypterus blacodes. Next base: position 3,398,091 of record NW_027466840.1, read on the forward strand.
AATCCTCCTAAAATTAAATATTGAAAATCCAAACGTCACTAGCCAGAAAGATCTTTTCTGTGTGTGTGTGTTTTGAGACTGGATGCCATGGCCAGTGGCCAATCGTCTCCAATGTAATCTCCATTCTTGCGGATGGATTTCCGATGTGGGTGTCCTGTACAAGGGCACTTGGTTGCCTGCGGTGCTACATGATATACAGTTGGCTCCTTGGAGGGCGTCTGTCTCATTTCACACACATTCATGCACACACACATATGTACTCACACAGAAGGAGACAGAGAAAATATTCAGTGAGTGTGTCAAATGACGGATTATTACAGCAGTGCCTGATCATTGTCCAGCTCTCCCAAACACAGTATCAGACACTCTACACCCTCAGCATGTCACATCAGTCTGCTCTCCATCCTTTACCTTTCACTGTGTCTCCCCGAGGTGCCAGTCAGTCACATTGCCCCAGCATACGTCTGTGTTTAATAGTCTGGTTTGGCCCCATTGTTTCTATTAATCCAGACGATGCTCTAGGCGCCAAATCATGGGCAAGAGGGGAAAACTGTCAAATTCATGGCTTCAATATCTGGTGATAAAACGGCAAAGAAGCCAATAACGATATTATATAAGACCTCAGTTTCCATTTAGGGCCAAGCCGAACTGGTCCTGGATTTTAGTCAATTTGTTTTCAGATGTGTCGAAAATACAAAACAATTGCTATGAAAACAAAGTAAACAGATGATTTAGCGACCTTACAAGTTGGTTGTGCTGTAGTATTGGGCGAATGGGAGGAAGAGGAAGGGGGTAGTTACTGTTCTTACACAGACGAGGTCCCTGTCTGTCAGTGAAGCCAGCTGCGTGAAACCTTTTGCGGAGGATTAAGCTAGAAATTGAGTTTCACAGTCCAAATGAACAGAGATGGATACTAGTAAACAGAGCAGAGAAACCACTAGAAATCTCTCAATAATAATCAATTTTGCACAAAAATGTACATTAACATCTAACCGATTGTAACGACAACTTTGGGGTGTTATCGATTATCAGTAGCAATTATCAGTATCATTATCAATATCAGCATGATATTTACATAAACAGTATAATCATAATACACCAGATGCCCGACATACAGTTTGTAATATGTAACTACTAAAGGTAGTGGTGTTTTGATTAACTGGTTTATATCTCAGCCCCTTTTATATATCGGATTTTATTGAGAGCCATGTCCGATAGAATTGTTTCATCGTCTTTCATTTCAAGCAAAGGGAATAGACTAAGGAATGGAGTGGATGTGATAGTAGTGGTGTGGCAGCATAGAAGAGCCCAGCTGTTTAATCTATCCCCCCATTTTCATGCATAGCAGGCATCAGATAGTGCGGAGAGCAGCAGAAAAGGGAAAAGTTTGATTCGTTCACTTTGAGTTTGTTATTTCTCCAAGGATCTGAGTGCAAACAGATGCAAACAAAATTGGGTCGCACAGGAATTTAGATTTGTTGACACCGTGCTACAGTTGACTCACAAACATGTTGAACAGATTATTGTTTTACCTCTATAACAATTTTTTCATGCACAATTTTCATCAACAATTTTCTACCCACTTGTTTATCTTTTTCATCACTGCTATTATTTGTGTATGTGTTGATGAGATTGATGCCACTCACTTCTCTATGCCATGGAAATAATACGCATTTGTGTCAGTGAGTGGGATGCAGGGTATTAAAAACTGTATAAAAGCCCAATTCCATTCTCTTATAATGTCAAACACGATCATGAACTATGATAATGGATGGCTTTGTCAGGTTGACGGTGTGCCACATTTAATAACCTAGTAATAACTGGATACCTAGGCTAGTAAGTGGTCTTTGGAGAAATGATGGGGAGTGAAGGTAAATAGAACAAAGGGAGGGATGAGGGAAATACCGGCTACCCTCCGGTTCCCAAGCCAGTCCCCTGTAGACTGAGCTGCTGCTGCCCCAAGGAAGGATGAAGGGAAAAGTAATTAGGTCATGCTGCAAGGAAGACCCAGAATTGAGAATCAAAGAATTGGCGCTTAGCAGGGTCAAATAAGGAAAAGAATGATGAAGGTGGCGTGTAGAATAATTAAAAAGGTGATGGACATTTTGGAAGAAACTTCAGGTAAAATTATAAACATATACAAATGAACTCAGTTTGGCTATATTGTCTATCAGTGGCAACTAGGTGTGCATCTCTTATTAGTTATTTGGACAATAAAATGTGATTGCAGGTTGGATTAGGTTTGGACTGCACTTTGCTGTAGTACACACTGCTTTAAAAGGAAACGTTAAAGAAGGGAGGAGATGTGGAGATGCATAAGCAGGAGTAGGAGGAGAATACAAACACACACAAAGGACTGATTCATCTTACAAAGGATGACCACCTCCACCTATTTTCCCTGCACGCTTATTATTTGAGTTTTCTCTGAAGCCCACACACACACACACACACCTCACCATGTTCACAACCTTTCATGCTTATGTTGCATATCTGCTTTCCCCCCCACACTCTATTGGTTTCCTTCTTTCCTACCAGCGTCATCATCTCTTTATTAATTCAGTGATTGCAGCAAGGCACCAATGTGAATGCTTTGTGCATGGTCCACTGGAATTGCTGCCTTTCAAATATCAAAGATTAGTGTGTGGCTATATGTAAGTATAAAACGATCACCAATTTGTAGTTGCGATGATTTGTAGCCATTTGAAATGGGTAATGGATCATTTGCATTTCTTTGACTTAATGACAGCCATTTGTATTTTGGAAAATGTTTGTCATTTCATCCATAAATCCAAATGCCACTTTGGCATTTTTGATATGAAATCCCCTTAATTACCCCCGGTGGTTTTCAAATCACTGGTTTTTCAGAGCCCTTTGGGTTTATTTAAGGCTCAACCTCCTCAGCCTGTGTGAGACATTATTACACAGGCAGGCGTGGGTAGAGAGACCCCTGGGGAGTCCAACTAGGTACTGCAGAGGTGTATTTTGCACCAGAGCAGAACAGAGCAGTAGGGGGAGGAAAATAAAAGTCTACTCATTAAGGTATGGCATATATGTCTCAGTTATCTGTGTCAAGATTCTTCTGCAATCTTGCAGTTGTTATCTTTAGACATCTGCAGAAAAAATGTTCCCCAGCATTGTGTTTGTTGTTTCCAGACGCCTCGTTTTCCACAGACACAGAACTGGTCCCGTTCAGGCTCACAAACCTAAGTCAGCAGTTTCCACCAAGCTTGCCGACCTTTTCAGGCTTTTTGTGGAAATGCTCAGGACAGTTCACAGTTAGATCCACCAAACAAGTACATGAAGAAATGAGGCCTATTTTGGTATTCTTGGGTGAACCTGTGTGACACTGATTACTGCTCCTCATTCTTCCTGGAACCCTCTAAAACGTTGTCACTCCTCAAGAATGACTAGGGATTTGACCCACTTGTTGTGAATGACTGTTGTTGTGTAGCTTGGTGATTTTAGCCTGTAACCTAGAAAAAGAGTTTAGTCCTATTTAAGCATGGGGCATTCCCACCACATGAGACATCATCAAGCCCCTGCCTAACAACCATCAGCCCTCGGCTCCCTTAATTCCAGCTCAGCCTGTACTGGCAGAGTTGGAGATGCATAACCTAGAGGTTGATTGAAGTGAAGTGAGAGCTAATTAGTTTGTGCTGAAGCAATGAAATTTTCTTTTACATGTTGAGGAAGTGACGCTAATTGCCAAGTACCAGTGAGAAGCTCAATTAATGAATAAGAAAAAAGCCTGAGGAAAAGCATGCTGGCAGCATCACTCAAATCATTCGCTTTAGTTTAGAGATCTGATTCAGTGATGCTTCCCTGACAGCACTATTCTGGGGATTTTAAGGAGGTGATTTGTCAATCATCCTCTTTAAGTGTGAAACAGGAACCTGAATTTGTCTTCCTTTGAACAACCATTGAAATGTGACATTCTGTTTGTTTATTACTGTGTTTAACTCATTCATTTATGAAATAACAATTGTTGACTGTAATTGCTGACAGTGAAATGTATTCTGCTTAGTTCATTCAGTTTAGCATTGCTCCTGTTTAATGATGCTGGCTCTGTGTTTGAATGGATTTACTGCTTTATTACTGCTAATGCATTTCTAAATTGTGCGGATAACTATGATACGATTGCACTTTTGTAAATGTAACAATACTATATCTAAATAACTCATGATAAATCCATTTAGCTTATAAGTGAATAACAGTGATTTAAACTCCAGGTAACCAGAATGCTGTTAACCTGTCTAACCAATCAAACCAGGCCACAAAAACATCCGCAAGTTCTTCCTGTCCTAACTAAAGCTGATTTAAATTACATAACCTGCTAAACATTTGCCATGTTTCCCTTCTAACCTCTAACTTTTCAACTTCCAGATTCTTTGTAACCTCTCTTAATTTGTCTTCTCCAAATTTCTTAAAGGGAACTATGATAATGAGCGCCTGGCTATTGCTAGACAAAGAATCCCATACCGACTCGGTCGGGTAGTTGACGAGTGGCTACTCGACAAAGGTAATAAAATCCCTTTAACTCCACTAATGAACTAACCGCCTAACCTGCCGTTAACCCACACTCTGGAGGAGGTGCAGTTCCACACAATAAGGGGAATTTGAGTATTTTACAGAACTGGAGGTACCCTCTGATACACAATGATAATAACAACCCTGATTGGCTGAATTCATTCACATCAGGTATTTGAAATTCATCTGCTCACGAGGCCACATTTTCACACTGTGGCTTCAAAGATGAAGCTATTTACAATGTGTACAAAGCTTCAGAACCTTAAACTGGGGCTGCATCTCTTCAGAGAATTAACCCCCGAATAACCCAACATAACCCCCTTAATAACCTCACAACTTGTAAATAGAGAATTGACTCCGTCTGCTTCTTTCCTGTGTCTTTTGTTGGCTGGATGTGAATTTGCATTGATTATGACCACTATATTTAATCATTCATGAAAACTAAATATCTATTAAAAGTTAAAGGGACTATTCAGCATTAAGGCTACATTCATTGCGCTGTGTGGGCAACACTTTTAGCCCATATCACACTTAACTAGCAATGAGTGTCAAATGTGATCTGATGAAAGTGATTATTCTTTAACCCTTTGAGTGCCAAATGTCACGACCTCTTTGTCTTTGCCTTATGCTGTGTTTGTGTTGCTGAAGGTGGTTGATTCTTTAAATAAGAACAGAATCAGATAAAGCAGGAAGATGTATTAATTACAAATAGTTTTCTTTGAGAGGCTGTCACTCTCATTTCTCAAGCTTTTCTAATCATATTGTCTTAAGAATTATCTTAAAGCTGAATGTATTATCCTCTCTTGAAATGAGTCTTCATTGAATCCTATACATTAGAAGAACAAATAAGCAGTCCGTCAAAGTGAGGGGATGCAGTTTAACCAAATTGTATTGATTTGATTGACTTAATTTCTAATGTGGTAAGATTGACCATTAAAATATATAGCTTATCAATAAGGGGATGTAGTGGACATTTCTGGGCTCAAAGGGTTAAAGGCTCTCTCTTGATTTCCTCTTGAAGCTGCTAGAACGTAAAGTGAAGCATCTAAGCAGAATCTAACCACCTAACAGCAAATCAAACTCCACCCACACTAACCCCTGAGGGCTTCTTTCATGACACCCCACCTTCCACCAGTTTACACAAATTGAAATGGTGTGTGGAACTTTTGAGTATTCGGACAGCCCTCAGTTATAACCCTGTTATAAATGATTTTAACATTTGAACGTGATTGGACTTGGTTGTCAGTTGTTTGGAAGAACTTGGACAGGTTTGCACCGACCATTCGGGAAAAACAAAACTAAATGAAAAGCTAACTCATTTCTAACCACGATATAAAGAAACAAAACAACCTCATCATTGTCTCCTCTCCTGTTTTGCAAAACTCAGAGGGTTAAAAACACATAACTGAACACCATATTAAAAAATGATACTAAAATGCTTAATGTGTGCGCAAAGTGCCTCTTTGATCATAAGAAATTTAATATGGTCCCTTTAACATTTATTGTTTTCACTGCTGAGGAAATGGAACACATTTAAATGTTTTAGATGTCATATGTGATCTGTTATGCAGGATGAAACTCTTGTGATATGTCTTGTATGTGGTCAATAGCTTGGCTCATTCCTTGGGCACTGCTCAGGGACTCAGGGCCAGTGAAATCCCGGAAATATCATGGAATTTTAACATATATATATATATATACACTGCTCAAAAAAATTAAGGTAGCACTCTCCTTATCCTTCCAGACTGATTCTTCTCTAGTTTTGTGTTCTGCTCATGTCCTTGTCACTACTGGTATCATGAGGTGGTACCCACAGCCCAATGAGGTTGCACAGGTAGTCCAGCTCCTCCAGGATGGCACATCCATACGTCCGCAAGAAGGTTTGCTGTGTCTCCCAGCACAGTCTCAAGAGCATGGAGGAGATATAAGCATACCGACCGTTACACAAGGAGAGCTGGACTGGGCTGTAGAAGGGCATCAACCCAACAGCAAAGATCGGTATCTTCTCTTTGTGCAATGAATAACAGGAGGAGCGCTGCCAGAGCCCTACAAAATGACCTCCAGCAGACAACCTGTGTGCATGGCCAAACTGTCAGAAATAGACTCAATGAGGGTGGAATGAGGGCCAAACATCCTCTAGTGGGACCTGTACTCACAGCCCAGCACCGTGCAACTAGATTGGCATTTGCCAGAGAACACCAGAATTGGCAGGTCCACCATTGGCGCCCTGTTCTCTTCACAGATGAGAGCAAGTTCACGCTGACCACATGTGACAGGCCCGAAAGAGTCTGGAGACGCAATGGTGAAAGTTTTGCTGCCTTTAACATCATCCAGCATGGCCTCTGGCGAGGCATATCCTTGGAGAGTCCTTCAGACAACCATGTCATAGCCAACGGTACCAACTGCTGTACCAGGATAAAATCCCCAAAGCGATTGTCAGACCTTACACTGGTGCCCTTGGTTCCCCTAGGTGCAGGACGACCCTCACGTTCCCTTAACCAAAATCCAATTGAGCCCATATGGGACATTATGTATCGGTGCATACGATGCCGCCAAGTACCACCACAGACTGTCCAGGAGCTCACTGATGCCTTTATCCAGGTCTGGCAGCAAATCCCCTAGGTCACCATCTGCCGACTCATCAGGAGCAGAGGTTGTCAGGAGTGCATACAGGCATTTTCTTGAGCAGTGTATATCTTGACAAATCAAGACTGAGCAGTTGACATTTGTTACACTCAAGCTGGCAGGGATACACTAACCTCTGGTTATCTGCTGAAAACATAAATTATCACTCAAAAAAAGTTCAACCACATATAACTCCTTCTTTAAAAAAGTTTTGGAGCTTAATTCGAGACTGTGTTGAAACCTTGAATGTCTGACCTACGTATGGAGTCTAGTAATGGCTCAAGATGTAATATGAATGTGCTGATTCAGTCTACAATCTATTCCACGGTGATGTAAGTGTTTCAGAGGGTTTTCAAATGTTCATACTTTTTGATCACATCAGCCCCGTTGGTCTCCCTTTCTGAATGTCAACTCTGTTTATATCAAGCAGTCTCCAGATTATTTGAAACACAATGGTACGATACTAATTTTGTGTTTTAGGACTGAAGCACACGATCACTTTCACAAGCCTTTATTGTATTCACAGTAATATTCAGTGAAGAGCATTTGGAGCCAGCATATTGTGTGCATTTGTTATAGCCTCTTGCTGTTACAATGCATCTCCGTCTGATAGACCTCATCCCAGCTCCCCTTCAGAGATCTAGGCAGATCAGAGTGAACAGCTCTGGCCAACTCTCTGCCTGTTGATTAAATCCAAAATGGCAATCATTACAGGGTCCCAGCAGAGAAGAAAAATCAGACACCAACAGCTCTACTCAAGCTGATGTGTCTTTCTTTCTCTCCTTTTGCAAAAGGTGTGTCATCCCAGAGTCTCCCCTCTTTATGTCTGCCCACAGTAGACCTCTCTTTTTTATGTCTCTTTACTCAACTGTCTCCACCTTCACTCAATCCTTTCCGACATAAGCTTCTTTCTTTAGAGACAAATAACATATAAGAATGTAGAATGAGTCTACAACAATACCATTGTATTTTGTAAAGAGCAGGTACACACTGTTTCTATCTTCCAAAATGCTATGAATTCATCACAATGTGTGAATTTGTCAAAATGTGTCAGGTTTCAACAAAAATATACAGCAGAAATACAAACATTTCATAAAGTTTATTTTTTGACCACCACAAAGGTCATAATTTCAGCACAGTATAGCAACATGTGATTGCCAAGCCAAGCACGTGTTACCATATTCTTTGTTTCTTTTTATATATATATATACATATATATATATATATATATATATTTTTTTTTAATTGAAGAAAGCATTTGACATGACAATGAGCATACACTGATGGGACATTTTGGAGATTGTTTTTGGATACATAAAGAGGGGGGAAAGGAAAGAGAGGGAGAAAAAAGAAAAATGTTGACTGGGACCTGTGGAATGTGACATACACGTTGACATAATGTATAAGGAGACAAGGGAGCGGTCACTTTGGGTGGTGACCTGTGCAGTTGGGTCGTTTCTAACAGCGATGTTGGAGATTGCAATAAAAGTAAAATGAACATTTAATTTTCTAAAGTTGCAGCTATTTAACATTTAATCAGCGAAGGTCCCCGCCTTCTATACGCATTTAGTGTGTGAATGATTGTGCAAAAGCTGCAGTTGAATGGAAGGGGTTAGTGGCAAGACGTAATAAGGTGAATGAAGGAAATGTTAGTTTTTTTTCAATAAATCCCTGTTTGATACATCACACACAATTTTAAGTGCAGAATGTGTAAAATCTGTGTTCCATACCAGCGCAAATGGCTTCGTACATCTGGCCCTCAGTGTAGAAACAAAATGGTATTATTCCCGCCACAAGGCAGTGTCTTTCCAGAGGTGATTTCTGGCACATCCTTACCACCCTGCAACTGAGCTAAGAGAAAACCTTTGTTCCGTGCAGCGATGTGACATCCCTCGTCTCTCTCAGACACCATGAGTAGGAGGATGAGGGAGGCGTAAAGATGATGGTGGTTTGTTAGGACCCAGCTTGTTAGGGACAAAGGAAGCAGTGTAAAACCACTTGTTTTTTGGTGAAAGTATAGTTATTTATTTAAGGAGCACCATTTCTACAACAGACGGTGAGGCCAATTACAAAGAAAAGAATGGTTCAATGGGTGTTTCAAAAAAGAAATAAGTATAACATAAAGAGCACTCTTGAAAAACAGAGCTACAGGGCTATCTTCCCTGAACTCAAAATAGAATCCTCACTAGTTAATCCCAACGTCATCCACAAAACCACAAAACACACCCTAATCCTAGTGCAATAAAACATTCCAGCAATCCCTCTGTGTGTACAATCTTTAATTTTAAACCCTAAATCTGTCCTACTCTTTTCAAACATATATAGGCATAACAAGACAATTATCTTGTTTTCTCAAGAAAACAAATGATGTACTGTATGTATATGTATTCTGTATTGTTTGTTCATTACATTCCCTCCACTCTTCTCCACCTACATTCTGGAGGTGGCAACAAAAAGCCATTGTGTATACCCCAACCTCCAAAAAGTAATATGTGCACTAGCAACCAGAGCATGAAGCTGCCCAGCTAGTAATTACCAACCTCAGCATATTTGAGACAGGTCATTTCTCCCTTGGATAAGAAAAAAAAGTCACGGTGTATCAATGCAAAGCAGCTTGTAATGACTTCCTTTTACTTACATATAACTATAATATTTTGTAATGTATTGGGTATTACTACATTTTTACATAATGCAAACACAAACCTGCTTTCACATGAGTAATGTTCTACTCAGAAAACACCATGGCTCTTGTTCCTCAATACGCTATGGTATTTAAGTAATCTTCCCCTCCTGTGTAAAAGTGTACCCTCATCCTCCATATGAGCATTCTTTCTTGTCAAACAACAGGGATGCTGGGCTACTGTGGTGGGAGGCTGTGGTTTCAGACTAAGACAGGTACATAGGTTAACCATATGATTAGTTCACTGTGCCAGAAAATTACAGTGGGAAGCTAAAGAAGTGACTCACCAGGCGTTCCAGATGCCCCTAAATGGGAAGCACTTCAGCACACTCGGCTGTGGCTGCTTTTTCTTTGACATTTGTCTTGCTCTCTCCCTTTTTACCCCTCCGGCCTTTCCCATGTTCTTTTTCGTTTTCTCAAACCTGTCATGCCTTGTCTCTTTGACATTCTATCTCGCTCTTTTTGTGTTGTACTCATCTGTCATCCTCCCTCACCCACTCCTGTCTCATGTCTACATTTGCTCAGTCCCTGTCCAGCTCTGCTGTACACAACAACATATTCCATGTTTACTCTCTACTCCCTACAAAAACATAGTTTGCAAACCCAATTATGTTTTCATTACATCTTTAAATGAATGTCCGATTGTTATTGCATATGTTCAGTTAATAGCTCAGTCTTTCAATCTTTGTTTGTAAAACAAAACTAAACATCCTGAATTGCACTGAGGGCTAAGTTTTTATTTAGTGTTCTATATTCATAGCATGTTTACCAACCTACACACCTGGTAAGATGTTCCCACACAGAAATATATGTGATTCACTATTTCCTCTGTTTCCACTGATAGTTACAGTTACTTTTTTTTTTATCTCATTGGGACAGCTGCAAGACATCCCATGAGAAAATAGCAGGGACAGTATGTACAGTAGGAGGCACTCCAAATCTCTTTTCATATTGATTACCTGCCAGCTACAGGAGGCAGTGCATTCCACTGTGCATTATAAATGTAAAAATAGCTTCTCTCCCCCAGCTCCACAGGATGCTCTCACATGCAGGGGCCATTACCCCAATGATTCACTAAAGAAATGGAAGTCATTGCGCTACTCACTCCTCTATGGTGCTTGCAAGGATATTTGCCAATAAGGCCCCTGGCTGATTCAACCAAAGGCAGGAGTGCAGATGACAATGTCTTTTGAAGCCATTGTTCCCAGTGTTTTTTAATAATTTCCTTCTAAAGCAACATAGTGCGTGCAGCTTGATTTTCCAAGCTGCATCACAAGAGCAGAGATTTTTCAAGCCATAGCATCACTAAGCAAACCATCTTACTGCTGAAACATGCAAAATAGTCAGAATGAGACACTTCAACCTGAGCAACTTCACTTCTGAGAACTAACAGTACATGTCTGACTGTCTGCCAACCTCACTTAATTCTAAGTTTATGTTATGTTCCGAGGCATCCATTAGTGAATATAGAAATGTTTGGCACTATGTGTGTATATTTGGATGCCACATGCAGACAGATATATAGACAGATTGATAATATCAGCTGAGACCAAAGGTCTACATTTCCATTTTAAAGAACCCTGACCATTTGTTTGCCATCTCTGCACTGCTGCAGTTAATTTAGACTTGTGCATTGCTACAAATTCTTGCTATAATGAGTGCTTGCTGTTTACAGCTACAAATCCATTGCAGCCCTGGGGAGAGAAATAAAGCAGCAGCTGCCCAAACCCACCAAATCGGTCCCTTATAAACCTTCATAATTTTGCAGAACACAGAACTGTATGTTCTCTGCTTTCTAGTGCACACAAACACAAACACACACACACACAACAACAACAATAAATATTAAATAAATAATAAATTAAATAAACTAATGAAAAATAAATATAAATAAATAGGACCAATGATATTAACACTAATACCAAGACAAGGTCTTCATCTCTACAGGACAGGCTTCCACAGCAACGTGTGAGACGAGAAATCACACAACACTTCTCCGGGGGAGAAGTACAGTTAGTGGAGTGCAGTGGTAATGGAATGACATGGATATGCACAGATAGAGAGGGGAGGAGGAGAGAGGAGCTCAGTACATCATGGGAAGTCCCCCAGCAGGTCTATAGCAGCATAACTACGGGCTGGTCAAAGGCGAGCCTGGCCTAACTATAAGCTTTATCAAAAAGGAAAGTTTTAAGCCTACTCTAAAACGTAGAGAGGGTGTCTGCCCCCAAGACCGAATCTTGGAGATGGACCCAGCCAGGTTTCAGTTAGACAGAATATGTAAATATGGTAGTCTGAAATTAGCTCTGATTAATAGAGCTTTAGATGACAGAGATCTGATGTTTAAGGGCCCACATCTAATTAATATATTTTCCAACAACGCTGTTATAAGCAACCAGACTGTACAGGTCATCGGCCTGTGTCACGTCCCCTCGGCTCCTTATTCATTTTGTTCATGTTCGTATCACATTCCACAAGTCCCAGTCAACATCGCTTTCTTTTCTCTGCCTCTCTTTTCCCCCTCTTCCTGTATGAAAAACGATCTCCAAAATGTCCCATAATTGTACGCTCATTGTCATGTCAAATGCTTTCTTCAATAAAAATCTAGTCAAAAACCAAACAAACACTGAATTCCCTTTATCTAGTCTGGAGGGCACCTTTGTCTTTTGTCTCTTTTTACTCAGGTGGCATAAATGTATAAGACTATCCTCTTCCAAACTCTTCGTAACTGTCTTTGATGAACACCCCACATACGCTTGGACACATACAGTATATGACATGATGTGCTCTGACTGAAGCTATAACTATCCCTCCTTTCATGGTCTGCATCACACTCATAAGTTACTTGTCAATATGGTTTATTTATGACTTATCTGTCATGTCATGTCATGTCTGTTTTCAGTGCATCTCTTACACCAGTACATCCAAGTCTTCCGAAGTAAAGTTTCCTGCCTGAGCAGATCCTTCATCCTTCAGCTTGGACATTCCGCTAAAACACAAGGGCATTTGTAGAGGAAATTGGGCTGTTTGGAAAACCAAGATGAACTCAATAGTGCTCAGGAATACAAATGATATGTATCCTCAAATACTCAGCACTCCACAACCCTTTCACTGGAGAATAGGAGTTGACTGGCTTCGAATGGGAGACCCTCTGGGCTGATATCAGAGTGTGAATTTATCTGTCCTCCAGGGACATTGGAAGGTTGAAAAAGGTCAAAGCAGGGAGAGTGTTTTGTTTTGTTTGACTACAATAATGTGTGGTCAGTGTTGATTTTTAAGGTTTACATGTCCATGTGTTTTTTCCTTCTGTATTTCCTTTACTGATGTTCCTCCCTCTAATTGGTGTCATTCCCATAAAAACACTTTTAAGATACAGAGAAAATATTTATTATTCCATCAACAGTTCATATGCAGACTCATAATTTGCATGAGTGAGAGTTTGATTATTTATTAATAATGTCTCATGTGGCCTCCCATACACATCCAACACACACATCAAGCAATACCAGTCTCCCACTTTAGATGTCTGCAGAAATCCATCTCTAGTGAGTGCGTCTTCCTTTCTCAAAAAGCACACATCAGGGGAGTATGTCTTTCTCAAACAAACACACTATGTCCACCTCTCAGGGATTGATTAATCCACAAAGAAAACTTGTTGGCTCCCCTTCTCCTTCTATAAGTAATTGCCTGATCAATTCTGTTTTTAACCCACTTCCTGTCCCTGTCCTGCAGTAATACTTCCTCCACTCTACCCACTCTTTCTCCAAACTGCATTGTGTCGAATTGTGTTGGTGAAATTTATATCACTCATGAAGGGAGGAGTACAAAATGCAAAGTTTGGTTAGAAAAATAAAGGGAAAATCAAAGCAAACTCACATCAGCTGATGGAAATACAGGGACAAAAACTACACCTGTCAGAATGTCCTGGTAACACATTAGTAGTGGACCCTGGTGAAATTGTCTATATTCTGCTCTGTTTTTCAATTTATCCATCCAGATGACCACTGCAGGGACAACCCCGGTTGAATTAAACATTTTCTCCCAATGAGGCTCTTATTTTCGTCTTTTGAATAGCTGAACAGTGAGAGTTTTCCCTGGCAGAGACATTTTATCAGTGTCCAGCTCAGGTGCATTGGAGGTCAATGACACAGACCTTGTGTCCTTCTAATGTTTATTTATTTTCATGGCAATGAGATGCATTTGACTGTGAACCTTCAGGCTCAGGGTCAAACCATAATTGCCCCTGAAATCTCTTTAAATGCCAGATTCAGGCAGCCTTTCTAAAAAAAATGACACATGCAGAAGCCTATTACGGCTGCATCTGCAACAATCCAGGGTCCAATCTCCCTAAAGTGTTACCCCAGGGAAATACCATGAGATTGACGCAGTCCATCTGTCTCCCCTGCTTCACACTCTTTATAAATATGTATTTAATAAGAAAGTTTACCCAGAGACCATGACTGATAACATATTCTTTGCCCTCTCTCTGTCTTTCCTCCTTTCTTTCCGTGGTTTCATTTTTCTCCCTTTGCCGTCCACTCTTTCTCTTCTTACTCTTTTGCTCATCACCTTTCATCAGGTCGCCAGCTGACTATCTTCAACAGCCAGGCGTTCATCAAAATTGGTGGCAGTGGGGAGAAGGGGCGCCACTTCCAGGGCCAGATCTCAGGCCTGTACTATAACGGACTTCAGGTGCTGAAACTGGCAGCTGAGGGTGACCCCAATGTCCAGACTCAGGGCAACCTGCGGCTGGTGGGTGATGTACCCTCGGTGCTGACTACTGACACCACCTCCACCACCCCACTTGCCGACATGTCCACCACTATCATGGAGACAACAACCACAATGGCCACAACCACCACCCGCAAGCAACGCTCGCCCACCATGAGGGATAGTGTTACACAGGTGAGGAATTTAGGGTTGCTTCATTTTTCGGATGTGAGTCTGGTCCTTTTTTTTTATATAATTTATTGAGAAAGAACACACCATTAGTGACAAAGTGTGATTGAGGGTAACACTTATTGTCTAATTCAAGTTGAGATCATTGTTTTTTCAGCTTATATGATAGAAGCCACATTATGAGTAATCAAGGAAACAGTTTTGATTTTGTCTAAGACAGGGGTCGGCAACCTGCGGCTCCGGAGCTGCATGCGGATCTATTGCCGATCCCCAGTGGCAAAAATTATATGTAAATAAACTTTTTTTTTACTTTTTCAGTTTTATGTGTTATTGTATTGAGTTTTACATTCTCCTGTAGGTGCACAGGAGAGTCCTGTAGGTACTTTAACAATGAAAAAGCAGAGAACAAAGGTTAATATATTAAATGCTGTATATAATAAAGGATAGAAATTGGGTAGTAGTAGTACTCTACTGCCCGGCACTGTTGATGGCAATGGTCACAGAAAAGGTATGAAAAAACAAAGACTTGGGAGTCTTTTCAGAATGTGTTTGAACAAGTGATTTTTTTTGTTAACATTACAGATTACAATTTTGTACCACCCACCTGAAACACCTTTTAGTTACAGTCATATAGCATGTGAAATAATTAGTAATCTGTTAATGCATGTCAACACACACACACACAGTATATAAAGTAATTTGGATGGTTAATATTCCAACCTGTAGTGGAGTCTGTGGTGTAATTTTGTGCTCGAGCAAACACAGTGATAGCATTATAAATACTGCAATGGGCAGAGCTACAGGGACTTTGGTGCTGTAATGAATATACCAAACACCTAGCTGGACAATGCTAAGACAGGAGGCAGACCAAGGTGGCATAAAGAAAGCACGCAAGCGGAAACCTACATTTCAATTTCTCCTAAGGTTCATAAGAGAGTAGGAGATGAGTGTGAGATATTGTCAAACGTATAAAACATATAAAATGACACTTGAGAACCACAAGGGCATGCTATGATAAAGCAAAATAGGAAAATTGGTCAATAACTTGCTAATTGTGAGGCACCTATTTATAATACTTACATCAACACGTTCGGTCAATAGAGCTGCATCTATTGACATATGGCAGGAATATAAATGCAAGGCCATGTTTGATGGAAAACTGAAGCTGGATCATTACGCAAATCTGACAGAACCAGGTGATGTGAACACAAACTCACTCTCACTCAATGTAATTAATAAATGATGAAACCCAGCCGGTGGATTAATAACCGAGAAAAGCAGTGAGGCGCCTGGAATTAATTATGCTGATAAAAGACCTTTGTTTTCTATCGGCTGGCCTTATCTTGGATAACAACCAGCAAGGACGAGGGGAAGGTTTAGCTTTCTAGACGCTCAATGAATGAGTCACACAGTGGTAAGGGACTGATTCTTAAATTGGACCTACCGCGTGAGATGTAATCTCTGTTTTCATTTCAAGTCCCCCTGGTGCTGTACCTGAATAACTTTGAGAAGCTGCATTACAAAATCCAGTTAGGTCCCCTTTTATCCGCTGGAAATATGTATAAAAGCTCAAAAAGGTCTCAATTTTGAAATGAGGTATGCTGTATGCTCTTGAATGACTGTAATGTCCCCTTCATAATTCCAGGCCATCTAGATCAATATTTAATGGTGATATTTAATTCTCAATTCTCAATTTTGATTTGATTATCAGGAAGCAAAAACATTGGTTGATAGATTTGAACCTGATATTATAAGATAAGTAAGATAAAAACCAGTCAGATGTATCACTGGTGACATGCACAAACAGACTACTTGGTTCTTTTGAGTTCAAGACTCAAGTCATACTGCACTTTCAGAGCTATAAATGATGAGGACCTTCACTATGGCAATCAAGGGTTGTTTTGACCATTTTGAGTCATCTACAGTTTGTCCTTATTTTGTCTCCTCTACCTTTCTGAATTTACTCTTCCAGAACACAGATGATCTATTGGTAGCATCAGCAGAGTGTCCTAGCGATGACGAAGACTTGGAGGAATGTGAGCCTGGAAATGGTGAGTTCACTCGTGGAGTTTTGCGTTCATACTACATGGGTATCCAGCAATGAAGTGTAGTATCAGAATTGTGTAACTATCTGACTATACGACTCTCCGAATGCAGCTCTGATTGATCAAATGCGGCCAACCCCGCATTGCGTTGTTTTTCAGTGGCAAGGGAAGCAAGTAGACTATTAGGCCCAATGTTAACAGTGGGCAGAGCAAAATTCTGAAAGGCAAAGGTCATGTTTTTGCTCCCTACCTCTTTAGTTTCTAGATACTGAGCTACCAAATACTTGAAAACTGCCAAGAACCATGTTATCCAATTCAAATTATTCATACATACATTTTTGATCACAGACGAGACTTGGTACTGATTTTGAAGTTTTCTTTTAATGCATTCGGTGGAATGAAATGAGAATTGCTTGAATAAAAGCCACGATGAGAAGGAGAAAGGATTGGACCAAGTCACAAATCTGAAGTCTCGGGAAAGCTCTCCTTTCTCAATCAGCCGTTAGGAAACAGAATCTCCGTTATCTTATCGTTTGCAACATGTCATGAAGCACAGCTGCAGAATTTCTGACCCAAGACAGATATGACCCTTTAGGATTCATGAGGACTAAAATTGCTCCTTCCTTTATACAGCCTGGTCTGGCTAATAATTAGAGACAGGTGTGTCTGTCCGTCTAATTGTATCTAAATATGTTAGGCTAATTGTATTTGTAGCTGCATTCTTATTTTGGCAGGCCACCATATGTCTGATGTCGCAATGAAATGGAACCAACTAATAAATGCCGATAAAGAAGTTGTTTTAATTAAGAATTGTTGCTTCTTGACTTCATTCTCCCCAACAGACAAAATGGAGCACCTTTCATCCAGCAAGTACGCCTACATTTGTACTGTTGGCTCTTTGACAAAATGGTGTATAGGAAAATAGTTTGGCTGCCTCTGACGCTATTGGGCTTGTTAATTGGTAGTTGTAACAACACCAAGATGTACAATATGGACACTTTTGGCTGTCCAGTGCTGAATCGTCACTCTTCACACAAGAAATCTATATCATATTCCGGTGACTAACACTAAAAACCTGTTCCCATTTACTGACAAACTCAAGTGTGAAGGCAAACTAGTGCAAAGAGGAGAAAGAAGGAAAGGAACCACAGAAGAATAAGAGAGAGACGGAGAGACAGAACAGCTGCATTTTGCGAGGCGCAACCCTTCATTGAGATTTGTGTCACGTCCCTTTGCGCTCAAAGCAGAGAATAGACATAGAGAGAGAACATAATACAGAGAGCGTAAGAGAGATAGCTTGTAAGACAGAAGGAAAAGGAATGGAAGTCCTGTTAAAGATCCTTCTTTCTTTCTTACCAGGCTGTTTAAACTTGTCACATCATCCAATTAAAGCTTTGCATTTAGTCCTTCAGTTTTTTACAGAGCCAGCAGAGAAACATTCAATCTGACACGTGTGCACTCAAGAAACACGAGCCCTATGTTTCGTCACATTAGTATGCACTGGTCAATAGTGAGCGATTTTTCAGTAATAATGAAAAATGAATCCTTGTTTGGATGAAGAATTCATCTTACAAATTTCAACGTTTTTACATTTGGTAAAGAGTTCTGCTGCAAACTAGTCATGTTTGTGAAATCATATTAAAATTAAAATTGCAAATAGAGCATTGGAGGATGGATTTATTTCTTGTGCACTGGATCAGCCTACATGCCAGTGCTTTCTCAGTAGATGTGTTTCTGTCAAAAAACTGTAAAAATTAGATATCTTAGTTTCCGTGGATGCACTGAAGCAACGTTGGCTCACAATTTGTCAGAATAAATGAACATATTTTTAAAGAAAAACAGCCTGGAGGAAAAGAAGAACATATTTGTCATGAGACCAAGAATACTAGAGAAGGTTTGAAATGAAGAGAATGATCAGACCAGGCCAGAGCAGTTAATCCATATGTTTCCATGAGACGCCTTGCTGTGCTGACATCCTTCCCTCTTACTCCAAAGAGCATGTGATTTATACCATGCTGAGACAGAAAGTCCAGGCTGGTCAGAAAAACAAGTCCAGGATAGGCTGGATGGAATCTATCCAGATGCCGATACACTGTGAGGAGGTGACTTTGACGCCTTCTGTGCCAAAATAAATGACAACAAACTGTTTATCCAGGTATATAGATGAATAACTTATTTTCTTTGTGCAAATTGTACGGCCATAATTGCATCTGTTGTGGCACGATTTAAAAGCAAGCTAAACAAGCACATTATGTTCGGACATTCTGTTGAGTTTCCCACTTGCACCCTAATCAGAGATGAATCATAGAATACACAAACACTAAAAAACGTTTTACTCCAAATATTTCAATTGGCTGTGAGCGAGGCGACATGACCAGCAGGACATCAAGATTCATCAGGACCGACATGGAAGCATCAGTATGCCTCTGCGCTCTTCTCATTTTTAGTACACAGAGGTGAATGACTCATACTGGCAGCACAGTGGAGGGGATAAAGATAAAAAAGACATTTCATCATCGCATGGTTCTTTTGCCTCAGCTGTGTGAATCAATAGAGTCTAGCTCAATCAATGAATGAATATATTTCAGTATCTCTTTTCACAATGAAAGTGACACCCACACAGTAGAATTAAATGGAAAAAGGCATCTTCACGTTCATGCCAAAGGTAAAACTGAAGTGTGTGAGTCGATTAACCACAGCGTGAACCGTATTGTGATATCAAGAAATAACCAGCTCACCTGCTCCACGTCCACCCGTCCCCTCATTTTATTCCATTATAAACCTGTACTTATCCTTGCCTTGAAATGTGGTTTAGATATGGATATGTATATATATATATATATTTAGATATATAGATATGGCATACAATGTGAAAGTTAAGTGCAGCCTATTGACAGAATAGATCAGAAAGGTCAAACAGCAGCTAAAAAAAGAACTAGCTTAGTAGCTAATTAAATTGTTAAATATCCAGTGTTCACTTGGGTCATACAACTTAGTTAGTCCATCTTCTGGTAAAAAATGAAAAACTGACCATGTCTTTATGTCAGCCACTGGTTTCATCCTGAATAGCTTGTGATTTTGTATAATTTGGATCTTGGCAGCTTTCAATGGGAGAATAAATATTTTTTCCATAATTTGGAGACATCTTTCTATGCCTGTGAGCAGCCACGCTTTGTGTGTAATCAGTGCTGCTTTCGGAGAAAAGTACAGTCATTGAAACGGGGGGAGCAAACTGGAGAAGTACATTGGTTTATAATATGGATGTATTAGGTCACACAAGAGGAAATGAAAAGATTTTGATATGAAAATGTTTGATAACTGCCTTGAGTGCAGATATGTGATTCTGTCTGTGTATGAGGGTTGAATTCATTATTTTCCAGCCACTGCCTGGAAGTCCTGTGGCGTGAAGCCACAAGGCAGATGAAGGGCAGAAGCAGAGTGACATGGGAGATTTGTAGGAGTGATCCTTCACTTTCCTTTTACTACTCTGTTCAATACGATAGCTTTAAAGCAGAGAATCGTATACCAAACCTTGATTGAAGAATTGATTGAATCTATTCAATCAATATCTATTGAATCTAATGGAAAGTTTACTTAAGATGACTGACCATACTCTATTTTAATTAACATTCAAGTGCAAAATTCTGCAATGCTTACAAGGCCAGTATTTACTGTAACATGATGGATTGTATTTTCCCACATTGAAGTTGGATGTAATGTGTAATGTGGAGGTGCCTCCTCAGCAGTGGGGGGAATTCAGGCAGAACACCAGGTATAAACCTTGAAATTACATTGGCAGTATCTCTGCAATACAGACAGATGGTGTAGTAAAGATAGTAGCGTGTCATCAGTCACTCTCAGTCACACAGACATACTGTGCCTCTCGATAATCTCTAAGTTACAGAGGTTTCTTCCTCTGTAACTTTGACTGATATTCCAAAATCCTCCTAAAAAAAATTCTGAGCGGGCCAATATCCAAAATCTGCAGATCAATATTGTTCTTCACATGTGCCACCACTCTCTGATGTCCTCCATATTCAAGATGAAACACAACCCACAGACACAGAAGAAAGAAAAGAAATGATTGAGAGAAATAAGTCGACTATTACCATGGAAACTAACCTTTCCAGGAAAAGGCATGACAAATGACAAGTTATTTTTCCTCCACAGCTCTTACATTTTGCTTCATTTCAAGTCCTGTTTCTCTTGAGTGTGTTGTTATTGCCGATGTGTTTAAAAGCTGGGTTAACTTTTGCTGTTCTTTACGTGAAAATGAGAGTGAAAAGAAAAAATATGTTTTGGGGGAATTATGAATACGCCCCAAACTCCACCTACTTCTCTCCTCAATTGCTTGACCGGATTCCTCTCTGACTCTGATTTACCTCATCAAACAAATAAGGAACCGTAATCATGATTGTATGCTGCTGATATTGGCATTTCTTTAGCCGTGCTTTGCTCTGACCTTCCCCCTTTTCTCCCCTAAAATGTGCCACATTCATTCAGATCCCCTTTGCAATGTTCATAATAACTTCCTTGAGTGTGACCTTGACATATTTGGCAACCAGAGCAGATAATTGCTACGCTGAAGTCAAATATTTACCTGTGTATGTTCTCTTAACATCTTCTTCATGTTTTTATTAACCCAAATGGGCTTGCCACCAACAGCACCCAAAAAATATAATCAATGCTTGATGACAATTTCTGGCTCATTACAACTGTTAATAACTGATTACTTGTGTTTGGTGGCCTCAGTGATTTATGTTTATATGTGTTGTTTGGGAGGGAAGTGGGCACCAGGGTCCCATGTAAGTGTGATAACAGAAGGGGTTGATCTGAATCTGAGCCTGGGTGAGAAATTAGGGCCATCAGTTTCCTCCTGCGCCTCCATATAACTAATTAAAAATGAGCCATAGACACCACCATGTGGAAAGGATTGAGCCAATTGTTCATGAAAAATTGGGGGAAATGACAATAATGGAAGTATTTTTTATACCTTACCAAGCAAGAAATGAAAGTGGAGAGGCAGAAAAGAAGGGGGGAAAAGTTGTTTATCACTATCCCAGAACAATCTTACACAGCTTTCTTTTTGTAATTTTTTTTTCATGCAAAAATCATGCGGCCAATTTGTTGATGTAAGTGACCTGAACCTCGTGGTTTGCTATCTTATTTAAACAATCACAGCAGAGACATCTCGTTAGCGTTAGAGTAGTAAGCGTAGACATTTATCAGTAAATGATATAGGCTGTATGGTATGTTAGATGTAAGTGTGAAGATGTAAGAGTGTTATCTGTATATAATTATATCTCATATTAATGACATTATAGTGTGCAGTGTAGGTTTATCAGGTCAGAACAGTCAGAAATGCTTTGAATGAAGAATAGACTATTTTATTACATCTCTTTATACTGAGCTAGCATATTAACATTTAAGAGAAGACTAAACTTATATAACTAACCTCATGTTAAGTTCTAGTGCTGTTCTAATACTGGTATTGCTGTATTCATTTGCAATATTGTTTTTTTATTTTAGTTGATCTGGATAGGGACGCTCTCTCAGGTGGTCTCTAATGCTGTTCTCCCTCCATTGTCTCTTTCTTGTCCTAGGAGGTGAATTAGTGTTGCCCATTATAACGGTGGACTCCCTAGACCCCCCATCCATCGCCACCCGCTACCCAGTAATCCCCCCGCCCCCCACCACTTACCGCCCCTTCCTAACCCTCCTCGAAACTACCAAAGAATCCCTCCCCTTGCCCAATGGCCGGCCCCCATGCCCCTTTGATCAGGAAGACTGCGAGGAAACCACTGAGGTGTCTGCTTATGGCTCTGGGGAAATGACCGAGTCGGATGATGAGGACTATTACAAAAACTCCCCTCTGGTCACAGACAGGACTGTCCTCCCTCCTCCCCCGTCTGTTGAGGGTGGTGTCCAGAACCCCAGAGACAGACACTTCTCTCGCTTGCCCAATTCTCACCGCCCACCCCTCTCCTCCACCCCCACCGCAAACCCTGACCAGCTCAACTCTCACCTAAAACCAGCCGGCAGCGGCAGCAGCAGCAGCAGCAACAACAACATCCCTGCTGGAAAAATGAACACAAGGGACCAGGTGCTGCTGCCGCCGGTCCACCCCTCCTCAGATCCTGGCTACCGCCGCGTTCCAGGAATTACCTATCCACCTAATTTCCCACATGTACCCACTCCAGATCCTACATCCCCTGAGCGAGGTCTACCAGGCGCAGTGGAAGTGCAGCAGTCCAGCAGCACCACTGGCATGGTGGTGGGCATCGTGGCAGCTGCCGCCCTCTGCATCCTCATCCTGCTCTATGCCATGTACAAATACCGCAACCGTGACGAAGGTTCCTACCAAGTAGACCAGAGTCGCAACTACATCAGCAACTCAGCCACACAGAGCAACGGAGCCCTGGTGAAGGAAAAACAGCCTGCCACTGCCAAGACAGTCACAAAGAACAAAAAGAACAAAGACAAAGAGTACTACGTCTGAGGGAGAGCCACCGTGATATAAACAAACAAACATCGGAGGCACATAGAGAGGGAAAGAGACAAAGAGGTAGAGAAATAGAGAATAAGTGAAAGAAAGAGAGAGATGATGCAAGATAAAAGGCAGTATATGGAGAACATAACGGGTAATTCATTTTCCAACAGTATTGTCGGATGGTTGTATTTGTTACCCCCTATGGTGTAATTGAAGGGAGGCAGCAAAACAAGACAGCAAGGTGACTTCCTATACATTCAGTGCTACACATCACATTTCTGCTCCTACCATTCAGCGTTGCTTTGACCGATTTGACTTCGTCTTATAAAATATTAACTAAGCTGTGGATTTTAGGAAGCTAGTCCACCTCGCTCAGATCAAAACACATACTATGACAACAACCATGTACTAATGATTTGTGGGTAAGCATATGACAGCTTATTCAATATCTGGAGGTACTGTTGGAAATCACCACCATCAGTATTTGAGTAGAAGTCTATACTTAATTCCGAGTCTAGCTTGTGGTGTAAGCCATCACCATAGACAGTATGGACATATTATTTTCTGACTCAGGTTGAATTAATAATTTGACATCCGTCTGTGAAGTGAGTATACTGCCAGCCTTCAGAAACATTGTCAAATCCACCTCTCCCCCCTCTGCAAGTGTTCAGCCTGTCTGATCAATCAACACTTCTCTCTCTCTCTTTCACTTTTCGTCTCTCATTGGCTCGTGCACTCTGTTTCTCTCCTTGTCTATGGTGCTCATTAGCCCATGCAACGTAAACTCTGCTGTCTTTCAAGCATGTAGTATTCATTTACGAAAAAGAGAAAAAACTTTTTTTCCTTCTGTGGAGTTTAAAATACAAAAAATATGATGATTGATGATGATAACATTGTTAAACGTAGCAACTTTGTGAGATACCACCGCTCCGGACAGGATGCTGACTTGTACGTTTAGCCGCCAAAAACCTCTCATGGCCAAAAACCCTTTGGTCATCCTTTGTTCCAGCAGATTTGTGTTGTGTTTCTGGGACTTTGAGGCGTCCCCCAGTGGGCCAGCAGAGGAACTTTGTTATGTCCTTGCAATTACTAATCATCGAAAACAGAAAAAACCTCCAGCAAACAAGATGAACTCTGTTCTATATAATTATAAATACATGTATAGACGTTGCAGAAACCTATGGACCTAAATGTGAGAGTGCTAAAGTGAGTTTGCTGAACATGTGCACGTAGGTGAAGAGTGAAGATGGACACTAGGATTTTTGATGTGAGAACAGTTTCACAACCCAAACTCCTCATTCTGAACCCCTTAAATCCCCCCTCTCATGAACAGTATGACTGAAGCAATGCGTTGTCACAAGAGAGAGAGGTTTTTACTTTGTTATTTTCTCTGGAGAAATAAGAGACGATTCAGCCCTGCTGTGGACAGAGATACCTTGCACCTGAAAACGTGATTGTGTCTTTTTTGCCTCTTTTGAGCCTGACTGAACTGATGGCCATCAATGGGCGAAGTAAACTCTACGGGAAGAGCACACATGTGGTGAACAACAGTTCTCTGGATGATGTACAACAGAACTCTAGTATTCCAATTTTCGCAACTCTATTAAAAATGAAAACTGTACCATGAGATGAAAAGAAAAATCTTGAAAAAAAGTTAGTGAAATGTCTAAATATTTGACTCTCATCCCATTTATTAAGAGAAATGTGTTTTCCCTTAGCATCATTCCTGTTTGGAGAAAAAAATGACTATAATCATTGATCCTGGGAAATCTAAATTTCTATTTTTTATTTGTTTGTTTTTGGTAATCGAGCAAATGCAATTTGGGTTATAAACCAACAACCATTCTTCTTTTCCAATGGAGACATGATCCGAATTTTTCTGATCCCCATATGTCTTATTTTCTTTTCCCACATTTATAGTCCTTTTTTCTCTGAGTGGCAGATGGATGTCCCTTTTCCCTGGAAAAGCATCCTCCATTTTTTGTTTGTTTGTTTTATGGTTTAGTTCTGTCTAAGGACAAGATGGTGACCATTTCAGTTGCAGGTTCCATCAGTTTCACTCCTGCCACATTTGTCTGGTTTCTGTTTCTTCTTTTTCTTCATTCTAAACATATTCCTCCCAGTATCTTCCTGTTCTTTCTAAATGTTATTGTAAAGTGTTCCAGTGAGATGACTCTAAATATGTGTACATTAACAGAGGGAATACACTTGGTTATATACTTCTTACTCCCTGTGTTTTGTCATTTGTTCACCTCCTGTCAGCAGTATAATTAACCGATTATATCCTTTACATTTATTTAACAAGTTTAATGAATTAATCAAAAACCATGCTGATTATATAATATATACCAATGCACTTACCAATTTCCAAAATGCATCACATTTGAAAGGGGACGCATTACACTGATTTCCATCTTGTTTTTTCCACTTAGAGGTCTATTTTGAAATTGACTATGAGAAATGAGAAAACACATTCATATACTTCTACTCTCCTCCTTGCACAGACCATTTTCTATACTATGTCCAAAAGATAGTGATCTGTCTGATTGGGCTGCGGCATCAGAACTGAGCAATAGCCACCAAACATTTCTTTCCCATCTTTTGGCTTATTTTGTCGGAAGTCATTATTTAAATCACCTTGAAATTTCTGGACCTCAAAAAAGATTAAAACTCTGTTTATGTTAGCTATCTTGTAATCAATTTTCCAAACAAGCTACCAGATAGCTAGTGTTCTAGCAAACAAGTTGTTACCTCAGTTCCAATCTGTTTGTTGGGTGTTGGGTTTGAGTTTGAGTTACCATGCTATGGAAGCTTGGTGTAGCCAGAGAATGTCAGAAATAAAGTGAGTAATTTGATCTAGCTAGTGTAGAGACTGATTTGGCCACCATAACAACATATGGTGTGTATGGGTGCAGTTGTGGTCTATCTGTACAGGAATTGATGTCTGCATACCAATGTCCTGTTTTTTTCTGTCTCGCTCCTGTCACTGCATTATAACTGTGCCTTGGGTGCAATACTTTGAAAGTCCCAGTTTCATAGTTTGATGTGCGGACGTACATCAACATGAAACAAAAAAGTGAAGATTGTACTTTATTGGTATTAAATATTGCCTTTTTATCAAAATGTAAAGGACCAGTGAAACAGTGGGAATATAACCAAAAGCAAATGTTGATAGGTTAATGTTTGCTACATTAGGTATACAGTAAATAGTGACAATAATGAACAACCTTGTACATTGTTGAGGGATGCAAAATTGGATTATTCGATTATTAACCCCAGTATGTTTTACATTACAGTCAGAATAATATACAGTACATGCAGAAAGGAAATTTTAATTCAATTCAATTGCACTGCATTAAGATGACTTTATAACTTTTGTGTTGAGTTCATAAGACCAACTACAGTTACAAGACAACAGACCTGCAAAATTAAAATGTTTGCCTTTGCCTTTTCAGTGGCCCATATCTGATGTTGACACTGTATTAGGAAACAAAACACTCTACAAATCAGACTAACCCTAACAATTATACAATCCATTGCTTTCTGAAGCAATTTAAAGGACTGCACTGACGTGATTCTCTTTAATTGCAGAAAAGTTTGACTTGTAGAAGCATTTGTGCGAGTCTGATTGGCAAGGGCATTCTAAGATGTGTCTTTAGAATACAGAACAGATTTGAGATTAATCAATAATCAATTCAATGTGCTTTTTTACTGTTTAGATATAACACAAACTGTATCTGGTATACAAAATTCAGATGTGGGTCACTTGTTCCTTGTTTCACAAATATGAAATTACTTCTCATCTGCGTAGGTGAGTTTAAGATGGAAAAGTATCAAGGATATCAAGCTCACACTGATAACTTGTTTCTCAGCTAGCAGCTACTAAATTGCTTCCAGAAAAGCTCTCTAGCCAATAACATACACACATGTACACACCTGTTAGCCTTTAGAGCAGGGGTCTCCAAACTTTTTGCCTCCGAGAGCTACTTTGACAATATGAAAGTGTCCGGGAGCTACTCCTGTTGAACATTATTAGTGACATTTATCCACATGGCTTATTCTCCACCCAAACCCTCTGAAGAAGCATCTTTTGTGTGAACATTTACAAAATGTTGATATCCAACACTCACATTTGGTATCAAAATCTCTTCAATTCAGCAACATGAGCATATTTTTTTCTGTAGACATTTTCAGTGTCAAGCTTTTTAGTGACTTTACTCTTTTAAGTAACATTACTCTTTAAGTAACTTAAACTCTTTTTAGTAACTTTACTGTAACTTTACTCTTTTCTGCACTTTTACTCTTTTTAGTAACTTTACTCTTTTCTGTACTTTTACTCTTTTAAATAACTTTACTCTTTTTAGTAACTTTACTCTTTTCTGTACTTTTACTCTTTTAAATAACTTTACTCTTTTTAGTAACTTTACTCTTTTCTGTAACTTTACTCTTTAGTGTACTTTTACTCTGTTACGTAACTCTACTCTTTTCTATACTTTTACTCTTTTCAGTAACTTAACTCTTTTAGGTACTTTTACTCTTTTCTGTACTTTTACTCTTTTTAGTAACTTAACTCTTTTCTGTACTTTTACTCTTTTTAGTAACTTTACTCTTTTCTGTACTTTTACTCTTTTTAGTGACTTTACTCTTTTCTGTGTTTGTACTCTTTTTCGTACTTGTACTATTTTAGTAACTACTCCTTTCTGTAACTTTACTCTTTTTAGTAACTTTACTCTTTTTAGTACTTTTACTCTTTTCTGTACTTTTACTCTTATTAGTAACTTAACTCTTTTTTGTAACTTTACTCTTTTTGGAACTTTTACTCTATTCTGTACTTGAACTCTTTTGTACTTTTACTCTTTTTAGTAACTTCACTCTTTTCTGTACTTTTTTTTAGTGACTTTACTGTTTTAAGTTAAGTAACTTTTAACGGTAAAGGTACTTTTCAGAGTAAAGTTACTTTTTTAAAAGTTAAGTAACTTTTTTGAGTAAAGTTACTTTTTTAAAGTAAAGTAACTTTTTTGAGTAAAGTTACTTTTAAGAGTAGTTACTTTTTTGAGTTCAGTTACTTTTTCAGAGTAAAGTTACTTTTTTGAGTAAAGTTACTTTTTTGAGTAATATTACTTTTCAGAGTAGTTACTTTTTAGAGTAAAGTTACTTTTTTAGGGTATAGTTTCTTTTTAGAGTAAAGTTACTTTGTTGACTCAAGTTACTTTTTTAGAGTAGTTACTTTTTAGAGTAAAGTTACTTTTTTGAGTCAAGTTAATAAAAAGAGTAAAAGTACAGAAAAGAGTAAACTACAAAGAGGAGTAAAAGTACAGAAAAGAGTCAAACTTACAAAAAGAGTAAATGTACAGAAAAGAGTAGAAGTTACTAAAAAGGGTAAATGTACAGAAAAGAGTAACAATTACTAAAAAGAGTAAAAAGTTAAAATTGAAATTGAAATTTAAACAGCGTTACCAAGTGACGATGTGTTGCCAAATATACGTATTCTTTGAACCTTTCTTCGAGCGACTCCGGAAGGCTTTGCGAGCGACGTGTTGGCGACCCCTGCTTTAGAGAGTACAAGCTGGTAATGAGTGGATCCTGCTTGTGTGGTAGTTGTGAAGTGTCTTTGGAGTGAGGTCAGCTGGTTGGTGCTTCAATGCCACAGCAGTTTAATTAGTGGTCTCTACATAATGGTAGTCCATCTGGAATATCCCTAATGAGCAACTAGTCATTTTATGTGTCCTTGATTTGTTTCACACACCTGAGGCCATGAATAATGTTAAACTCTGACATTACATCTGTAAATCACCCCCCGCCCCCAACACACACACATAAACAGACAGACACAAGTACAGTGATGATAGTTACCATGGTAACTGGGCAAAAATAGTAGGGAAGGGATGATGCAGCTTTGAAAAAAAATTATACACACATACATATACATTCATCAACGCACAAAAGCCTCTTCCAAGCGGAGAGATTTTGCAATCTAACTACATGTCTGTCTCCTCCCTCCTCTCTCCCTCACATCTTGTGGTCTTCAGCTTGCTCGTTGTTCGCATACATACACATTGTTTGTGTGTGAGTGTGTGTCAGACAATGTAATCTGCTTTGTCAGAATGGTAGTGTGATGTATTTGTAAGGCTTCATTCCAGTAGTGGAGGTTTGGAGGCAGCTACCTGTTCATCCATCATCCTCTTCTCTGCCCTGCACACTGGCTTCTTCTCTGCAGTGACAGCCACTTTGTTGTACTCACGAATGCAACACACACACGCACGCACGCACACACGCACACCATGTATTACATACACACACACACTGATGGGTACACTTGTTTGCCTAATGTAAATCATATACATTTGTGCCTGCACATATTAACTTTGCATGAATCAACGCCTCTGTGTCCACACTGATAGCCAACACACATTAACAGACATGCACACACACACACACACACAGAAATTTCAACATTTCTCCATGCCCCACTTTCAGCCACCACTCACCATTCTGTTTCCAGTTATTTTATTCAGGCCCCATCCCCAACTCTTTCCTGCTGCATTTGCAGCTCTGCCGGGCTCCTTTTCCATTCTCACAATACTCCTTATGCATATTTGACTTGTAAATTGAGGCTCCATTTATGTCATGCCTAAGAGGTACTGTCAATTAGTTAAAACCCTGTGACGGATCTTGTGAAAGGAGAAGGGACGTGTAATTAGACAAAATGCATGGTCCACCTACTGAGCATCTTGGCAAGAAAAGCTGGATCAGATACCTGCCCTTGGAGTGTGAGTAATCACAGCAGAGGGGCTTCTCATTCTAACATCGCCAGCAAGCCCAACCGGTCAAGGCAGATGGCCGCCCACCAAGAGCTCAGTTCTGCTTGAGGTTTCTTTCTGTTAAAGGGGCTTTTTTCCTTGCCGCTGGCGCCAAGTTGCTTGGGGGAACTTTGCTTTATGTGTGACGGAGAAATAACAATGAATTGATTAATTTGGGAGGAAATTAATCGAACCCTATTCTATTCTATTCAATCAAGAGGATCGGAAGTATTGAACTTTCTGTGACATTGACCCTTTGTAC
Organism: Genypterus blacodes; assembly: GCF_046128005.1. Lineage (NCBI taxonomy): Eukaryota > Metazoa > Chordata > Actinopteri > Ophidiiformes > Ophidiidae > Genypterus > Genypterus blacodes. Next base: position 3,428,416 of record NW_027466840.1, read on the forward strand.
TCTGCTGACAATGACAAACCATTACCAATAAATTGTATAAAACGTTTACTACTAAATAAAAAGACTAGCAACTGAATGAAATTATGAAATGAAGGTGTAGCAGAATTAACACATGAAATGTAATGGAATTTAAGGCATCTTAAAATGATGGCTGATGTCATTCAGATTGATCGAATTAATTAATCTGAAATATTACACTGTTGTGAAGTTATCAAGCCGCCTGAATTTCCTACTAAGCCGAGCTAGGTGACACCAACTCTTGGTGCAGAGATCTCAAAACCTGTGTTCCTGAAATTATGTTCTCTGACCACCAATAGACTCAAAGGGGCGTTGGTAGCTCTCTCTCTTTCTCAGTTGACCCTGTGAGGATTATTACTCCTAAGGATCGATGAGGGCAATGATGGCAGGTTTGCTGAGCAAATGTTGTAAATTTACAACATTGTCAGAGATACCCTGTGGAGAGTGGGAGGCAAGCACTCCTAGTGTTTGGGAAGAGGGAGAGATGTATGTCCGTGGCACAAAATAAAAAGGGAGAAACCTGTGTTAAGGTCTGTTTTGGTGTAGAAAATTAAGTCTTGGTTGTTCTTTTAAATATTCCAGATGTATTATTGCCCACAGTAAATACTGTGTCATTGTGTTCTTCTACCATTTCCAAACACACACATACAGCGAGTAGTAGTAGTAGTGGTAGTTAACAAATTATAAAATAACTAAGAACAAAAATCAACATCAGTGTCATGAGTGTAACATTTTATTTGGTCTCATCTCTTTTGTCCTTTGTTTTGTTCCACAGGTTAAAACTCATAATAGTCAAGAGGAAGCAAAAAATGTTTACATACTGTATACAGGAATAATCCTCTTGACAACAATAAAAACAGTTTATTAGGCCCAGCCCAGTGCGAGATAATAATAAAAATGTAATAATAAAGTCAGCCCACCAGTACACTCTTAACTCGCATGAGCAGAGACAGTTCTGTGTGTTATAACATTGCCAAAGCATAACAAAGCAGACATGGCAATGAATCTAGAACAATTACAAAACAAAAACATAGATGGGTAGGTCAACCTTGTCAACTATCTTAAAGTAGTGACAAAGGCGTCTTCTATATCAAAGTAGATAGCAGTTTAATGCACATAAAATCTCAGTATGGGTGCCCCAAGGTAGCATCAGATATGACTTAAGGTTTGGTATTTTCCTAGAATGCACATACTGGACCAGATTTCACCATCTGCCAGGCATTGGCTGCTACATGCAAACACTGGGGCTTGAATATATGTTCAGATACAGAACAGGAACGTGAAGTTATTCTGCCCCACGTGAAGCACCCATACATCTTAAATACTCCAGTGAAAACCTCGAAAATACAAAGCAATAGATCCATCATCCCAATGTAGATTGTGTCCCTGGTCATCTTAAAATAAAAGTACTTTAGTCCAGTGTGTAAAAAGATGGCCATTTATAAATAATCCTATCCACATTTTGTCCCCCTATATGAATGTTGGCTTGTATAAAACTGTCATTAAGAAAGACTTTTACAGTACAGTGAAAGTGTGTGTGTTATATAGGAGAAAGCTATTTGAGCAGAGTCATCGGGATTTGTACCATCCATAACCATTTAAAATTGTCTGTTGTATGGTAGAGTTGTTATTACAGAGCAAGCATGAGCACATGGAAGAGACCGCCTGTAGGTTAATACACTCAGTCTCAGTCAAATACCCTTCTCTGGAATTAGTCAGTGACTGAGTAATGAGTGTTAGTATGTCACGGTGTGATTTCGATTAATTATGGACCACCAGGAGCCCTAAAGATGAGCATTGCTGAGCTAAGACAGTTAACCATTTTGCAATCTCTATGCTGGATTCTATTTGAGACACAAGTGTTCTATGCTGAATCAGTTGGTTTGCAACACACACTTTATTCAACTCCATAAAAATACAATTTACAGACTTAACAGCTTCTATGCCATAAAGCACAGAATGTAATCGAGTGTCAATTGCTTGGCAGAACAATAATAATTGCTATGGTGGCCATGTGGCGTGGAGTGGACCTTGGACTAAATAAACTCACAGATAAAATCCAGGTTTGTGTTTCTAAACAGAGCTGCCACTGTGGTCTTGGAAACAAATCGCTCCTCCTTTCATGGCTCCCATTATTAAATATTTTTTAAATGTTTTCATAAATGTGAAGACGGCAGGTGGTGACCTTTGTAACACAGAGTGAAAAGAATTAGAAATAATAATAGGAACACTTTGCGAGTGTCATCTTATGAACCTAGCAGCTCTTCCAGCTGACAAAGCTTTTGTCCACATGCCTATTGGGATGTGCAATTCCTTTAGTCAAAGAAAGATCACATTTGATCATTTGGACTGGCTGTTAGTGCCAAACAACAGCATGGCAGGCATGATTCCACTTTAATATCCAGAAAAGGAATCATTTATCTCTAGAAAGTCACGATGAGAAACTGAAACAAGGCTGCTAACAGGTACATTGGTAATTTCCAGTTAACTACACTCGAGCAAGACATGGAAGCAAGGGTATACGAGGTGAAAGTCAAATGATTTACTGACATGTCCATGTAAGATTATATCAAAAATAAATGGAATGTATGTATATATACACAAGGATTCTGCATTATCTTTGATATGCCTCACCCTTGTTGAATTCTTCTCAGCAACCATGAATGAGAGGAACAATAGGGAGCAAAAAAAAAAAGTGGGGTTTAGGGGCCAGATGAAGAAGTTGCTGGGCAAAATGCTGCCTCTATAAATAATATTTCAATAGCCAAAAACTGTGCAGATCTCTTTCTTTTGGTAAAATGTATCAATAAGATTCTCTCTTTTACCAAATACACACATAAACACGAGTTTGATTACACCAATTATATGACAGTAGATGTTTACATGCTTGAGCAATAAAGTTACAATCACATAATCTCCATTAATTTATTTATGCCGATTTTACTCTGATTATGGTGTTTGAAATCTGGAGCGTGTTCAAAAGGCTCCTGGTCCAATTAGACTCCAAAAACAACAAGGTTCTAGTGCTTAATGTGCAATTTATTGTTGTCACACTTTCCCTCCATATTGTGTAGCTATTTAAATTACTGAATTATCAAAATGGACAAAAGCACAACTGAAATCCAGCTATGGTCGACTCTGCTCACACTAAATGTAAATGTCACTGTGCAAAACATAGTTGTTTAGAGAACATGTGTGATTACTGAACTTAATCTCTTTCCCATGATACATTTCAGTGTAATAGGTAAAAATGTGTGCACCACTATTTTACCTGTTCTTCCAATTTAGCAGAGCAAATTGTTTATTCTAGAATCAGCAGCTAGCTCAATTTCTGATTGGAAGAAGATGTCTGTATCTGCTTCAACAAAAGAGAAATTGTGTGGGAAAATGAAGGACCACTACTATCATCTTCTCTTTGATTTTGGTGTGCTTGCATCAAAAAGCCAAACGTGAGTCTAACCAAGAAGATGTGAGCATGTCCCTGTAAACTCCATCACAAACACGAGAAAATCACCGCCTTGTTCGGTTCCGGGCTCTGAAGTCACAAGTAGTCTCTTTTTATAATGAGGGTCAGCGCAACACAGAGATTTCTCCATTGTGACATCTCATTAGCTGTTATACAAAGTGTGTTGACCGTTTGCAATTCCCTGATTAGAGGTAATGGCATGATGTTGAACTCAAAGATCATCAAATCATTTCTTCTTCCAGTCTTCTGCTACAAAGCGTCTTTGGTTTGGACACCAGTAACTAGACATCGGTCTTCTTTCGTCCGCCCTGTTTCTTTATGCACATGACACTGATTTGCAGTAATACTGGCAGCATCAATGCTGCAACATGTCTGCTTGAAAAAAAGCACAACCAATGCCTTAAGGTGGGTGGCGTCAAGCGGCAGTAGAACATTGGATATATAGTTGGCATTATATTATACAAGACCAAGGTCTTCAGTTTCTTTTAAGTAGAAAGGAGGCAATAAAGGGCGGCTAGGATAAAGAGAGACTTTGAGAGAGACCTCCTAGTTGGTAAAAGAAAAAACACATAACCACATTCCTTATGTCCAGCAGGGTAGACGGTGGTAGATTGGGTCAATATAGAACGACTTCGGGAAAATTATTGGCAATAGAAGCAAATGGGTGAATGACTGCATTTCAGAGATCCTGTCAAACTCTCTCAGGTGTCCTTATTAACACTGTGTCTCTGCAAGGTTGTCATAAGCTAGACAACCGGTAGCCAATAAACAGAGACACTAAGGTGTAACGAAAACAAACAATAAAGCGCATGATTCAAGTTTAATTTCAAGTGAACTCTTGATGTTGATATGTGTAAAAGGACAAAATTAATAGGAATGTACAGAAACACGTCAAGTGTGCCAACTGAAAGCCAATTGAGTGTTTGAGTAAAAATACTTGAATAAATCAATTTGAAATCAAGGTATTAGTGAAATCTGCACAAGGCAATATACTGAAGTTGCACTCAGATGATGATGTTTACACGACATTTGACAGAATTGACTTATAGCTTTAATTAGATTTTGACATGCACCTAAGTGTACCAACTACCTGCCTTCTGTGTTCATCAATAGGATTAAAGCTTTATCCTCTATGGAGGCTTTTTACACTCTTCATCACAACAAACCTGTTAACATCACATGTCCTCACTGGTGAACCCCATCAGTATTTGTACTTCATAGCGCTTCAAACAATGCAGACAGAAATGTGTCAACTTGTCATCCATCAGCTCTGGTTTACAGACATGGGTCATAGCAGCCATCACAAATTTTGTTGCTGACCATATTTGGTTACAAGAGTATTTAATCATTTGTGGATTGCAATGTAGGATTTCATCACCATTCACTGTACAAATCTGTCTGTAGAAGCCTTGAGAGAGCATTTTTTAATAGTGGCTACGATGCAATTCTGGTCAATCCCGACTCTTACAGGAAAATGGAATATCTATAACCTTAGAGCCCTATCATATGTTAGAACACTGTTAAAATGTAAAAGAGACAAGAGCATAGGAGACCTCTTCCTATATCTTCGCAAAGCGAGACTACCCCTCAGTTTCCAAAAGTTTTAAAATCCATAAAAACATCCCCTGAGAACACATTGAGCCTAGTCAAATCGGATCAAGAGTTATGGGAAGTCGGATGTTGGTAAAGCACCAGCTAAAATAAAGTTGACAAATGGAAGAAGAGTGTTGTCTTGCTTCAAGTGTGCAGTGTTAACGGCTGTGTGGAAGAATGCCGAATTTAGCTGACTTTGGAGCCAGGTCGGATACTTCGCAATTACTTTTAAAAATGCTGCTTCAGCTTTCTGGCACTCACAGTGCTGTCAAGTGTGGAACACGCCACCCATCTGGCATGATATGAAGGTAAAAAACAGTGCATTCTTTGGCATATGCAGAGGGCTCCCCTATTGTTTGTCATATGATCAGTCCAATACCTGGTATTTCCCACACAGTGATTTGAGTGTTTGTCATGGATTTTTTGAGTGGCTTTCTGAGTGCCTTCTTCCATTATGCAACAGACAGACACTGTTTGTAAAAACATTGTAAGCCTTCATTAACAACACACACACAGACATTTTCTTTGACAGCAATGAGAGGATGTGCTGCAAATTTAAACCAAATTCATAGGATCTTCCCTGCTCATCAGTTTAAAAATTCAAGGAACTTGAAAAGATATACAGTATATTAGAAACACTTCATGAAATAAGGCACTCCAACTTTCCATTGTCCAGAATGCATTCAGTCTGCAGAGAGGTAGATGCAGATGAAGTCACATTTTCCACCTCTATGTCACAATGCTTCAAAGCTCAGAGGTGAAAGCAGGTGATATGAGAAGTCTGATAGAATCTGAATATGGGACTACTGATCTCTGTTCTGATTACTCAAAAGGACAGAAAAAAAGGAGATAGGGGGGGAAATGCCACCTTCTGGTTCACAGGCAACTATCCTACAATCCAAAGTACAACCTTTCACTGGCGTCCCGGTTTCCAAAACAGCAGTTGGCACATATATCCACAACATGACTCACAATTGTTGGGCCCCCCGGCTCGCCTTGGGAAAACCTTTCTCAGTGGGCCAAATGGTGGGGGTCTATACTTTTGTTTTTGATACCAAATCCTGCTAAAAGAGAAAATAATAGTGCACATGGTCTTTGACTGTATTACTGTGATAAAAACTGTTGTTATTACTTACATAGGCCAGGCTCAGAACCTGTCATCTCTGAGTTGTGTCGGAGATCTAAAGGGCTTCAGCCCCAGTGTCCTGCGAGGGTGAGCCCTCTCTTTGGTGCCATCCAGAGGCTTGCTGCATGCTGCCCAGCCCAGGTCGATAAGAGGTGAATCGGCTGGATTAAGGGGTGCGATGCGAAATGTGGGCAGTGTGGGCGAACCATTGGTGGAACATGGGGCAGATCGAGAAGTGTGAAAGGGTGTTGAGAAGGGGTCAAAGGCTGAGGCCCTATCCAAGCTGCTTGACGGGTCAGCCTTGAGGGTAAAGGGGTCACAGTCAGGTGAGGGGAAGGGGTCACAGTTGGTAAAAGGGTTGGTAGGGGAGGGTTGGTAGCCCAGAGGGTGGTGGTCTGAGCGATTTGGGCTGCAGCAACCACTTAAATTCCCACCCCCTGCTGAAATAAAGCTCCATGGATCGATGCGTTGTCGAATGGGGGAGGGACGTGGCCGGGGTATGACGCTGACCTCCAGACAGCGGGTTTTGGGGCTGCAGAGGCCAGCACCAGGGTGGAGGGAAACAGGCTTGTCATCAAAGTCCTGTGTGTCTTGGCACAATGGCAAGTCCAGAACTGGAAGCAATGACAAAAAACATATATATTAAACATTTAAATAAACCTGTCTTTCACTTCTCTGAAACGCACACTTAAATGTCATGACTTTCATTTACACCTGAACTAGGTCATTGTTTTTCAGTACGTTGTAGCATTCTGGAGATTTTTTTGGTTGACCGAAGCACCCATGCACCCAAACACCCAAACCATTTGCAGAAGACAGACAAGCCCAGTGAAGTTACTTATTGAACCTCTCATGTGTCAGAAAAATCTTACTAAAAAGGCACAATAATAAGGCACAGTGATATATGAGACACACAGTGTTTAAGAAATACAAATATGATGTGTGGAATGTATTGATTAAATTGTAAAACTGGTAATAGACTGACCCAGCTGAGAAGCATGCAGGCCTTGGCTGGATTGCCTCCTGCTGTCAACTCTGTGGTCCCAGGCCTCACAGCCCAGCTCTCCATTTGCTGGGGCCCAATCCCCTGGGCTAGCCCTACTATGACGCTGGGGGCTCCTCTGGCTCTGCGGGCTACATGGAGTCTGCAGTGCCCGGTGGCTAGTCCTCTCACGAGGGTTAGGTGGGGGTGGTGTTAGAGGCAAAGGCTTCACAACTTTGTGCTGTAGAAGTAACTCCAAGAGAGACCTGGGGAGTGGCTCAGAAGTGGAAAAGGTGATGAGATCATTTACTATGGGGGGGTCTGAAGCAAGAGGCTTTGAAGGTGTGATCTCTGGTACTGATGGAGTATGATTATGGTCCTCTAAGGATGGAAGGTTAGTTCGAGGGGGCACCCTGGGGGGGAAATCCAGGCAGCGACCTAGTCCTATGGAGGCCAGTAGGGAACCACCTCCCAGTAGGGCCCGGTGAGTGCTCTTGATCTGGCCAGCGAGGGAACCCCTCTCAGGCCTGGGGGAGCCAGCTGGGGAGTAACCTCCTTCCTCACTTCCTGAGTCTCCCTGAGGTAGAGGAAGCTGCAGGCTGTCCTTCACAGAAGAGCCTGCAAAGACATTAAATACTTTAGTTTTAAGGGAAAAGAGACATAAAAGGAATACATGTAAAATGTATTATTAATTTGCATTCTATTTATAATTCACACTGGCATCAGTGTGAATTATAAATAGAATTCTTAATAGAATATAATCAGTAACTGGCTGATGGAAGGTATGTGGCTGGTGGTGGGGTGGATGATGTGGGCCATTGGTTACCATTCTGGGAAAGGGGAAGGTTCGGTAGAGATGGTCTGTATTCCTCAAAGTCATCCTTGAATTCTCTGTTCTCATTGCTGTCTGACTCCAGAAGCTTGGCTCTCATGGACAGACTGCAAAATTTGACATCAGAACGATAGTGATAGTTGCCAAAAGGGACAAGACAACATTTTGGCTATACATTGACATTTACAAAAGAAATGGGTGATAAGGTGGATGTTTCGGTGCATCCTCCTACCTGTTTTCCTGTGGACTAAGGCGCAGAACTTTGGGGCTCTTGGGGCTTTTGGGGCTCTGGGGCCTCCAGTGAGGACCAAACCTTAGTTCTCCATTGGCTTGTTTAAGGGAAGGCGTCTCTAGGGGCCACACTGGGCTCAGACCGAATGTCCTGCTGTTGTCACCAGGGCTGACTGCAGAGAATAAAGAGTGAGATTAATATCAGTACACACATTGTCTTGCTGTAATTCTGAAATATTTACAGCTATTTTTAAAGATGATACGTTGGTGTGATGTTTCTCAAGGCATACAATCCTGTCCCCACTAAAGCACAGGTGAAAGCTGTGTAACCCGTGTGTGAAAGTGACAGTCTCAATCAAGTGATATCCAGAGCTTCCGAATCCTGCTGCAACACCTTGCCATCACACCCTTCATGGAAAGTTCTCAACCTTACACCTTGTGTGTTATTCAAAAGGAAGGGACAAGCGTGGAGTGACATGCAGCAAATAATCATGTGGAACCTTTGAAGTTATTGGATAACATTTTCCAACATTCAGACTGACCATATTTCCACTGGCCTGCCCTCAATCGAAGCCGTATTATTTTCTCTGGCTCTTTCCACATTTTCAAAGCAAGCATAGAAGAAAGTGATACAGTGTCAGTAAGTGATCACTTTTATCAAAAGCAGACTGAAAACGCCCTTTTCCTTTGTCACTGCTCACGGTATTATGTCATGATAAAACACATTTTGAAGGTTTCAACATTTTAAATGATTCCTGCTCATATCAAAACATTTTTCCTGTGGCATTTTCCCCCGCTGACTAAAATCTAAACTCAACTACTACAACTACTATAAATAATATGTATTATATTACAGTCATTTAAATGGGGGGATCCAAATCTAATCCTGGCCCAACAGACACAAAAAGTAAATGAGGATAGCTATCTGTGAAATACAGCCAGCTGGCGGAGCAAACCATTATAACCCCAGACTTCAACATAGCGAACGAAAGCAGGACTGGCACGATTCTTCAGAAGAATGTAAGAATAAATATCCACTAACCACATTTTAATGACAGACACTTGTGGCATTGTAATTGTTGTGAAGGAGGAGGAAACCAGCCCTCTAGTTAATGAGTAAATTAACCTGATTAATGTTTTGGATTTGCTTGTGGAATGTTTAATCACCATTTGTGCTTTTATGTCAACCCCAAGTGATAATTGTTTGGGAAATTCCCTTTTATTGCCTGTTTCTACACCACACATTTCCTTTAGGGTTTTGAATGATGCTTTAGACACACTGGCTACAATTTCTTTTCCTAAGCCTTCCCCCCATCTTCTCCAAAAGTGATCAATTCCTCCTTGCTTATTTTTGCAAACTGCACTATAGTCACTATATGCATATAAAACTGTAATGCCTATCTGCCTGAAATATACATCTCAATGATTCCCTCTGCTGTACGAGACAAGCAACTGCAGACATTGAGAGCAACGCTGCAGTGGAAAAAAAAAGCTGAGCTGCTGAGAGGAAGTCATATAAAATGTGGACTGGAACACAATATTGAAAAGGCAATATGCGTGTGTGTGTCAAGTCACAGAGAGAGAGCAAGAGAGAGAGAGAGAGAGAGAGAGATATCAGACAGAGAGGGAAAAGAAAAAGAATAGTGGGTGGTTGAAATCACATGAAAGAAGGATATCTCTAGTTGAACAGTGTGTGGAAGTGTGTGACTACAAGATTACTTGCTGCTACCTCCAGCTATGCAGTTGCAGTGAATTGGGGTAACTGGTTACGTTGGTTTAGGCTATCTTTTAATTTCTAGAGTCTCTAACATGATCTTCTTTTGGGTTACTGGTGGTGCAGCTGTTCCTGCTGCTGAGGAGTCATTGGGGTCATTCGGGCCAGAAGGGTTTAACAGTTCCTTCAGTAATTGAAATACAAGAGGAGCTAGGATGGACTGCTCTACTCCTCCATCAACATCATGGGGGAGCATAGGATAATTCAGCTCTCCCTGTGTACTACCTGTAAAACCTGATTACCTGATTGCCTGTGCACCTTGGGCTGCAGGTACCGCCTCATGCTACCAATAGTGACAAGGATACTAGCAGAACACAAAACTTGCGAAGAATCAGCCAGGAAGGATAAGGAGAGAGGTGGCCATCACATACAATACCATTCATTTGTTAAGGAAAGGACCGCACTCACGTTGGATTGCTCGGAATCGTGGGCCGAAAGAGGGTGAGGAGCCAGAGCCCAAATCTGGAGAGTTCTTCCTCTTCTCCAGGCCTGGGGATGCCTGCACTGTGATCTTATGGATGAAATCTGCAGCACAGAAGCAGAAGATGGAAGATAAGTATTATACACTGGCCCTGAACAAACGGTATTCAAGAAATAAAACTGCTTGAATATCATTCCAGTAGATGACAATATTTCTCAACAAATGGCTTTTTCTTTTTAAGGAAAGGTGGTTTGTGTTCTTGCAACAGGGAAGGAGACGATGGGCCAAAATTGGAGGATAGACTCCACTGGATCAAATACAAGTGTATGTATCAAATTTTAAACTTTGGCATTAATATACAATGAAAGCATTTAATATACACAACAATATAAACAAAACAACTGCAAAGCCTAAGAACCAAACGTTTTGAGTTCAAGTCCAAAGGAAACAGTTAACACGATAAGAAACGAGAGTGGACAGAAAAAGGGTTTAAGCCTATCAGGCAAATAAGGTTAAACGGATAGGATAAGGATAAAGGATTAAAAAAAAGGAAAAGCTGGGTAGCTGGAGGGGAGAGGAGAGGTAGAAAAAGGGAGAACGAGAGAAACAAAGAGACAAACAGAGAAAGACAGGGGCCAACCAGCAGTGTATCTATGGACAGGAAGTGTCAAGGCGTGGTTGACTCACTCCCCCCTCCCATCACCACTACATCACCGCCCTACTGCTGCTGGGAAAAGGCTAACCACAACGCGCGCACAGAGCATTTGCACATGCCTGCTCAGCCCAAAATACACGCCTACATGCACACACATCCAGCAAAAGACACTGGCAACTGGGATGTGACCTGTGGCAGCCTCTATGGGCGTTTGACAATCTGGGCTACATAAGAAAATAAAGAGCAGCTGGCTGTGTATGAAAGGTGAAAGAGGTTTCTCAAGTAAATGAGAAAAAAAAGGGAGTTCAGCATTGGGAACTAACAGTCAGTGAACCAACGGCTACATCTGATATGATTCATGCAGTAAAGGATGACCATAAATGGAAAATAGTATTCAGATTTACATGTTTTTGTTTAATTTAGGAGACTATTTAATCTAATAGTTGAGTTGAGAACAGCACACATTTTTTTAAAACACTAACACACACCTTGGGGCATGCTGATCTTCTCGCCATTCTTGCACTTTAGTTTGTGCTTCTTGAACGTGCCCTTCCTTTTCTTCACATTGGGCTTCTCCTGGTTCTGGTTCAAGTGGAGGATGAGGAGGCTGAGTTCACGTTCAAAAACATCCTGCTCCCATTGGGCCAGCTGCTGCTCCCGCTGCCGCAGGAACTCTTCATGGGACTTCTGCTCTAGTGCTGCTCGCTTCAGCTCCTCCTCTCGGCATCGCAGCTCCTGTAGAGGGAAAGACACAGAAGCATATGTTTTCCTGTGTAAATTGTGGAAGATCAGCATGTCTGACAAAGGAAAGACCTACATTTTTTTATTTAATCTGATATCCAGGTGGACCACGATTGACTCTGTAATGTGTGATAGAAATGCACAAGTGGTTTCGTCAGCAAAGCAAGGGATGATTTACCTTCTCTTTAGCCCTAAGCTCATCAAACATGCCCTGTATCTCCAGTTTCCAGTCCTCCTGGAGGGAGTGGAAGGAGTCCTGTGGCATCTCTTCCTTCACTTGCTGCTCCAGGGCTGTGAGCTGGGATAGAATGGAGCCAAAGTTGGGTCTGCGGTGGGGATCCTGGTCCCAGCATGCTGTCATACAGAGACACTGTCACATACTAGAATCCATGCTATATTAAATAAACAAATGCACTTATTTCCAGCACAGTTTAATGTCTTGACCTGGGCGACCTGAGACATTTAGGTTGAAATATAAACGTCCTGAATATAAAGGAATTTGCAAAGTAAGTCTCAATCATGTGAAATATCATACATAATTATATACATTTCAATACAATACATTAGCAAAGAGTATGATATTTATAGACTTCAGACACTTGTGATAATACAATCCAGGGATAAACAATCAATTATTCAGTGTTACGTCAACTCGCCACAGGGCATTTTGCATGATTTTCTACAACACTGCAGGCATTACAAGCAGATCAAAAGGAAATCCAATACAACAATAAAACAAACCAAACAACGACAATAATAATAATTATACAACCTTCTTTCCTTTTCTCTATCTCTCCCTCCTTTTCCCACTCTTTCTGTATAAAAAACGATCTCAGAAATGTCCCATAACTGTATGTCGAATGCTAATAAAAAAATATACAAAAAAAAAAATTCAGTAATGAATTCATTAGGCTGGTTTGTGCTGTGATCTTTGTTTTAAAAGACACAGAGAAGGACGAATGCAAAAAACTAATGTCTGCTGCTTTTGAAATTTGTCAACAGTCTGTAAAGGACTGAGGAAATAACACCCTAAGCAGGCTGGTAACATGTTAGCAAGAACCATGATTACATGAGCAGAGAACATTAGACTGGGTACACATTGCTCAAGGCAACTCTCATAAAAAGCACTTCCTCAATTTGGCTGTGTTTATAACAACAGACAGGATTTTGTTTCAATTTCGCCCCAGCTTTGAGGAAATGGAAAGAGACTATGCCTGTGACACCAAATTGATCTCACGCAAGGGCAGTCTCAAACCAGTCACACACCCTCTTATTGAAAGTCACACACTACTTTTCTCCCACTGTGATAAGCTACACTTCACTTCTACCATCCAGATTTCTACTATCCAAACACTGCAATGCACACACACACACACACATGTATGTCCTACCTGACATGAGCTGAGCAAAGGGTTCAGGGCACGTGGAAGGGATGGGCAGAGTGAGTTTGTTGACAGCGACTCCATAGGCGACGGCGAGTCCATCAATCCCTCGGTAGGGCGCCTCTCCTGTTAGCAGCTCCCAGAGCAGAACCCCATAACTGGAGGCAAAAAAGCCACAAATGAGATAGTTCACCCAGACACTGCCATATGTATCACAAAAAAAGCAATAATTCCAAAGCCAAATCAAGCAAATAACAGCTGAAATCATAGATCAAGATTGACATGTCCAAGTCAATTCCCAAGTTTCATTCCAGAAAAACAAAAAAGGGAATCACTCTTTGAATTGTCAAATTTTCTTCTGCTCCTTATTTCACCCTTACATTTTATTTTCAGAGTTTTTCCTTGTCTCTCAATAGAGCAATGGGCTGGGTCTGGAACACTTGTTGTTGAACAAACATTTGGCACTCAAGTGCAAAGCAACTCTAGCCTTTTTTTTCTCCCACATAGTTTGACTAGACCAGTTTTAGAAACAGTCAGTACCAGTAAAGCCCTTAGAGACACTGTTTGTGATATTGGGCAACACAATGGGCTAGACTTACTGTTCAAAATTTTCAAGTAGGCATGCAATATCACAATTTGCTGTGAAGTGAAAATCACTTAGCCTTACTACGCTTAAATCTTCACAAGCAAAATCAAACACGTGCATCCACAGCAATGTGAACTCAGGCAGACAGAATTTGTACAAACATTTGCACACACGCACATAGACACACACGTGCATCACAATAGGAGCAGACCTGGGAGCATGGCCTAGAACTTGGATCTCCCACACTGTTGCCCAGGCCTGACTAAACGCACTGTGGAGATTGCAGGCCACAGATTTTTTAAAAGTAGTTCTTTAATTACAACTTCCACAGACTGACTGCAGAAACGCTGCTCAACGTCTCACCCCAAGGCAGATGTTGTCTTCACATGGTGGCTTAGGAGACAAGCGACCATGGGCAGATGAGAAAGAATTGGACAACAAGGATTACCCTTCATTTTTAGAGCAGGCCTGCCAGTCTGTCTGCTACAGTACTTGCTCATTTAGCTGTTCAAGATTGTGTGGTGATGTGATGGTGTGCTGTGGAAATTGGATTGTGTGGGTTTGTTTTTGAGAGAGATGGAAAGTGAGAGGATATGTGTGACATAGAGAGATGGCTACAGGCCAGCATAGTCAATGTTGAGCATTGCTTCAGCAGGCTTGTAGCATAGAAGAAACATTTTTAAGGACTATTTCAAAAAGTTCCTCATCAACAACGTGCTCAGTTACAGTATTTTTACACATGGCTCCTAATAAGCATTTCAGAATGCATGAAATGGGCAAATCAAAAATTAAAATTGAGCTTAGGGGTAATTGTAATAATATAATAAAACAGACCTGAGTTGTTGCCTGGATAAATGATTTACTTGTTACCTTGTCCCATTGCTTACATCATTCATGGCTTAAAATGCAATCATAAAGCTCCTCTCATCCAATCACAAAGTGTGGCCAGACATTAATTTGGATATTAAATTAAATTTCATACAACTGCAAACCATAGTCAAGGAACCCTTCATTTTCTGTGTAGACACACAAAAACATGTACAAGCAACTCCCAGATAAAGGGCTGTGGTTAGATCTGGTGTGTGGCCTCTGTCTTCTCTGTCTAAACTGGAGACAATGGAACAGTGTGCGGTACACGACCCACAACAAAGCACAGAGCAGCCCTTTGAAGGGAAGCCGTCACATGGCTGCAGTGACCTGGCTGCAATCCATCACTCTGTCCCTCCATCTCTTCATTTTCTCTCCCACCATCACTTCACTGCACTGCATGCTTTCACATGATTTCGGCACTCAGCTGACCCTTTATCTACAGAGATGTGCAATGACTGCAACAGGGCCACTTTTTTGCTGAAGAATGCCTGTGGCCATGTTTACAGTTTGACATTACTGTCTAAACCCAATAATGTTTACACCAGGTCGGGCTGGTGTGAACCAGAACACATGGAGGAACTACACCTTCCAGCAACTTTCATGTGAGGGACTACCTCTGGTTAAGAACAATAGCCATTCCTACAGTGCTACTCGGTAGGCATGTATTTGCATTTTCAGTACTGGTATTAGAATAATGAAAACATTTGAATATGGTGATGAGATAGCTATTGTGGAAGCAAGACATTAGTCTATTCTCTAGGAATGTAACATGTATTTATCATCAGATATCTAAATATAGATTTTTGTTCTATTCACATCAGAGCTCCAGTGAATGTATTTGAGGAAGCTTCTGTATCTTCACTATACAATTCTAGGGAGAAAAGGGTAAATATTCAACATGGTTGTTTGTTGTAATATTATTGAATTCATTAAAATTTTGATAGTATCTATTCTATTGTAATGCTGAGGTTAGTATTGAATAAAGAAAGAAATACATGCACACACTCAAACCCTCACCTCCAGACATCACTACCCTTGGAGAAGGTGGATGACTTGATGACTTCGGGGGCCATCCAGGCATAGGTGCCAGCTGTGCTCATCTTGGTTGTCTTGTGCCATTCCCTTGCCAGGCCAAAGTCAGTGATCTTCAACGTCAAACCCTCCATACATTCATTCTCAATGGGCTGGGCCAGAAGGACTGGGAAAAGAAACATGGGACAATGTTACAAGGTTTTGAATAATAAATTAGTTGATTGACTATGATGCAAAGACATACATAGACAGAAGAGGCAGGTTTAGCTCCTCGCCCACAATTACAAGAAAATCATGCAAGACAAAGCTTAGTCTTCAGCACTCGTAGATGTATTCTCTCACTTCCTCTTCCTCGGTTTCTTTAGGCCACTACAATCCAGCCGAAAACAGTCCTACACATTCAAATATCCTATGCCGTCACCTATTGCTAAAATTCGGCAATGGCATTGAAATATCAGGTTCACCAATATCTTTCCATAACTACTTCAAAACATTGATCCACTTTTATGCAGAAAAGAGCAGTCAAAGTGATGTTCACCCTGCTAGATTGATGCTTTGATGGATCTTTCTTAGACCCCCAAATCCATTTAGTCCTGAACCTCGGACATTTGTCTTCAAATAATAATAATAATAATAAAACAATTACTTACGCACCAAAGAGCTACAGTAAAAATACAGAAAACTCAACAATATGACATTAAGTATTACAAAAGAGGTTTGGGGCAAACAGTGTGATATAGCTGCCAGTTAAAGATAGTTTAAAAACAGTCTAGGCTTTTGATTTTTCTTTAAGTTAAACATAGATGCAAACACAGAGATCCAAACTGAGAAAAGTACATATTGTAAAATATAATCACCCTACACACATTTTGGTAACCAGCCAATGTCATTTAACCACTAAGGATTGGATGTCTGGCCAGCAGAGTTCCGAAGAAAATAGAATATAACAGCAAGGATGTCAGTTGCTGTGGTGTAAGTCTGTATCACATGTCTTTGGATGACTGACAGATGTGCCTCTCTTCCCTTTTGCTCGCAGGCAGGCCATTGCTCTTGGCAGGGCTGGCCATCAAAATGCAGGGAGAAGTACCCAAGAATCTGACTTATTATAGGGAACTAACGCTCCTGCTATTTGCAGCTACTTTCTGCTGTTTTCCTTTTTTGTCTTTATAATGTCTTTCACTGACAAATCACACTCGCTGTTTCCATTACTCAGAGTATAAATGTAAAATTCTCACCAAGGTACAGCTGACATGCACATAAATAAAGATTTTCTGGCTCTCTTCATTGTCTCTCTTTCTCCCTCTCGCTCTCTCCCTTAGACATCCTGTGTTGTGCTTCGTAGCCCAAAGGCAGCAACTTGGACGTCACAAAGGAATGCAGCACTGTGTCTTTGTGCATGTGTTGAGGAGGATATAAGACTTGCTTCTTTCATAATGTACTTGCAAAACATGTGTGCTGCCTCTTTTGCAGAAACTAAGTCCATCATAAACATTTGACTTCAGTATGTTGATTTTCCCACAAACAATGACATAGCTCAAAACAAAAACAAAAACAACCTCTTCTATGAGAAAGGCGGCCAAAAATCTATTGCTGTCCAATCTACAGCTGAGTCATTATTTCTGTTGAAAGCATAGGCCCTCAGGGCGGCAGTGGAAGGGGAGTGGTATTTACTGCAACAGGCCCCTGATCCCTTGTTCTACCTCTTTTGTCTGCTTGCTGGTCAGTCTGATAAAAACAAGCTCCCATTTGTCACCCCCATTTCCACCCAGCTCCACACTTCCAGGAATGACGTTGGTATTGGCCAATTACAAACCAGTGGCAGGCCCTTACCTCACAAACACAGGAGCAGATTTGCTATTCTTGCTTATTGTTGCCTACAAACTATGCAAAATAAGTGTTAGTTAATGCCAGTGTTATTTTATGAAGTAGAGGTTAAGAGGTCACATGGTTCCAGAGATCCAAATACTGAAAGAGGTGAGAGGAGAGAATCTTTGGTGCTGTTGCATAGCAGGAGGTACGGGGAGGGAGAGGAAAAAGTTGGTGTTTAAGTAGCAGCATGGGCAGAGCAGAATTATACATAATGTACCATGTACACCTCACATTAACATGTGATCTTTCTATCTGGATACATGATCTGCATACAGAGATCATAGAGCTTTCTGTGTGATTTCACATTGCATTATCATGATCACGTTATCAGATAAAATCGATCACATCTGATAGACAAAGATCTGATAACAATGCAAGCTAGACCAAATATGTACTGGATATGATCTGGCTTGAATTGCGATTGGGTCTCTGTCACAAAGTGGAAAGGTTCATGGTTGACATACTATGTAAGCTTTTTTTTTTTCATGTTTACATTTTTTTAAACTTCATACATGAGGTATGAAAATGATTGCGTTGTATTGTTCTAATTCTGTGTTTTAAATGTTGTATTGGAATCTGAATTTATTCACCAATTTGTTGTATTAAAGCCTTAAACCGTCATATGATGTGACACGAAAGTTACTGTATATAAAATGATAATGGGATACACCTTTCCTAAGTAACTCACTTGATCATAATTCTGTATAATTTCTGTACTATTTTAAAATACAGTAATTCCTTGTGCAAATTCAATACATTTTCTCCAAAAAAGACATGGATGTAAAGGCAGTGTGGAAGCCAACTATTTACCCACTAGGTCCGAAATTCTATACCAGCATGAGTGAACCATGGAGCACTCCCAAATTATGTGCAAGTACTGTATGTGCCTACCTCATTCTTACACTTCCAGCACAAATTGTTATAAGCAATTCCAAGTCTAGTTGGTTTCCAGTAATATCTGTGTATTATCTTGAATGGAATTCATTTTCCTCTGGTTTCCCTAATGTTTCTGCCCACAGTTGACAAAATATCTGACCACTCATCATCTTCAATATCGCTTTCAAGGTCCTTCTGCCATACTACTTTGAGATTGTTACATGACTCACCCATGGAGTGTTTGAACATTTTATAAAACACTGATGCTTTCTGAACTTCCACTGGTAAAATGCTCAGTTAAAGGGTTACTTAGTGTAGTGTACTTAGTGTAACATAAGTAACTGAGCCTCAAAAACTAAACACAGTCCGAACAAGATTTAAGAACATTGAAGACTGTATAATGAGTAGACTTTAGATAGTCTCACCTTGGAGAAATGAACCCTGCGCATAACCTTAAACTGAATGAGTTCAAGAAGAGCACAAGAAGAATATGTAGCCCACGTACAACTTGTTCCCAGTTTTATGGCCCTGTCTTTGCTGGTCTTTGCAGGGAGAGGCATATCTTTAATTTTCTACTAAAAAATTCTCTCAGTTTTTGTCTAAGAATAGATGCACTGTTATTTTAATGAACAACACTTTAATGTATTCACAGCCCACGAACGCCTCTCAGCGCCGTACTATCTCCTGAGCTGCAACAAATCAAGAAGCAGTTGTGGAGTTTGGAGATTTAATCCAATTCTCAAAGTACATTTGCTCTGCTCTGTTTTCGCAGCAGTTCCAAAATCGCTCTCATCTCCAGGAGAAAAGGTGCCAGGTGGTAAACCACATTTTAGTTGCCAAACCTTTAAAATATTTTTTGAAATTCTGTGTAGATACACATTTGTATGTTAAAGGTAGGTATGTTAAAGTCACTTACAAAAACATAAAGTGAAAATGAAAATGTTAAAATAAATGCTAAATAACAGTTGTTCATTTGCATCAAATTTTTGTCACTGGAGATGGGCAAAAAAGCTGCATGGGACCCCTGACCTAGATCAAGAATGCAGTGATATCTCTAAAACTGTGCAAATGTATATTCCCTGAAATGGTTGACTTAAAATTAAAGTTCCTATAGAAGAAGTCAGTATCATCACTGGAGTGAATTTGTCTGCTTCTGCACTATTGGTAAAGAAGTTTTTTCCTTTCCACATAAAGCATTGAACTGCTGGATGGCAGATGTTTTTTTCCAGTAGATCTCTGGACATATCAGGAAAGAAATAAACCTTGCATCCTTCCCATTCACCTCCTGGGAAGGATCAACCCCCCCCACGTTGGTGTTGATACTTTAATTTGGCTGCTTGTAGCACTTTCTCTTTTGCTGAAGAGCGCAGAAATCGTATCAACACCAGCCTGGGGGGTTGATCCTCATTTGGCCTAGGGACCAGGGCCTGATGGTCCCTCTCAATCACAAACTGCATCTAGTTGGATATCCATTAGTTATTCTGCTTACAAGCATACATCAGTTGTGTGGTAGTGTCAAACTATCATATAAATGGGAATATTGGCATACACTGTCACTTTAAGAGAGGTGAGGGTTTGCTCAGGTGTATTTTGTAATCTCGATCAGGATTCTAAACCTTCACACCTCAACATTTACAGCATGCAATGGATACACCGATTCAGAAATGTGCAAATTGAACAACTTCCAACTTTCCATCAATGCTATGGAGATATACAGTACATGTACATATGCATGCATATACAGTATGTAAAGTATGTGCATATCAGTGACTCATATTTTCTTTAGGGACTGACACTAGTATTCACACTCAATGCAATCAAGGGCCCACAACAATTCCCTATAAACAGATTCACATAACAAAGCATAGCAACAAACATGCAAATGTGCACATGTTACAAAGCAGTCTCAGCACACTCACATACGTATACACACAACCTGCTCCATTTTCTACCACTTCCTGGACTGAGGCAGGGTGCATTCGTAGTTCAATTCTGTGGAGTCTTCCACACTCACCACTGCATAAGTCAGCTTCTTACTGAAGAAGATGTAGCACGCAAAACACATGTTCGACATTTCCAAAATTGTAAATGCCTGAATAACTGTGTCCCCTTCATTTCACTGCCTGCCTTACTTTCTACCTCTGTGCATGTGACAAATAAAGATCCTTGATCCCCTATGGTACCAGGACTGTAGAGGGTACCAATGTCAGTTCAGGAGTCACTTTGTAAATTATATTCTTCGTAGATCATAGGCTTGGACATTGTACATTTTCTCAGCCAGAGATCACTGACGTTAATGTGCAACTTAATAGAGCACCTGGAAATCCCCATCAGCATCGGATGCAGGCGCTTCTACACCGTTCTGACATTGTTTTTATTCTGGCCACAACTTAATTATCTTATTCTTGTACTTAAAGGTGTGTCAAATGTTCTGCCATTACTGGACCTACTTCAGTCTAAATGCAACAGTCTTTGTAGGAACAATAGTATCATGGCTCGATCAATCTTGCCTGGACAGATCATCTTTCTGATAGAGGGGGAACCAGCAAGGTCGCCACAAAGGCGCTGTGGCAGATCTCCATGGCAACAAGACTCTATTTGGCATTGTTTGCTGTTCAGAAACAAGAGTGTGTCAGTTGCAGACATGACTTGTACCCGTGGTGGCCTACATATGGGTCTGTGTTGGGCCTGACTCAACACTGCCACAATTTAGTTTGCAAGACTAGACTAGACTAGAGCTATTGGGTATTATCTACATGGGATGTCCCATGGCTGGTTTAAAATAGGTTAACCTGATTGATAAAGCGCAACCTTGACCATCCTAGACAAACAGACAAACTGACAATTTACATTCCTCACGTTTTTTCATGTCACTCAACAACAGCCTCAGGCCCTTAACTTAAGACTCTTCTGGAAAATCTGTTAAATTGTGAAATGTCAAGGGAAGTTTCAGGAATACGCTTTGACATCATTATCAATGTAATTACCATATATTTCCAGAAGTCCAAGCAAAGTAAAGAAATACCACCATTTTATTTACACATGAATACAGCCCGAAATGGATTTGATAATATCTGATTGAATTTAAAAATTGCAGTTATTGTTCCCTCTCTCTCTGCTTGCTCTTAGGGGAATGCTGGGCTTCTTTGAATGCTCTGTATGTAAAGTGCCTTGAGATAATGTTTGTTGTGATGAGCGCCAAATAAATAGTGGAATTCCATTAAATTGAAACAAAATGCATTCATCGATGAAACAAGTGATGTTAGTGTGGCTCGACTATCCTGACATGATAACAAGCCAGATGCAAAGTATCTCTGCACCAGTCTCTCTGCCACTTCACTCTACACCTCACTGGTCTCCCTATAATAAACTACACCTCCATCTCGTGTCAAATTTTTCTCTGTATGCTTCATCCATCATTCCTCAGCCCGCAGCTCTTCATAGGCTTAGCCTGATATCAGACAAAGGCAAATACAGCTGGTGAAGACCAATGTTAATATCCGCTTTAGGTGAATCTGTGTTCTAAAAGGAGGAAATGGCACTACATGGCTAGTGAAAGTACTGTTGGGGTAGCACAATGTTGTAATTTACACGTTTTCACAGGAAAACAATGAATATTTCTTTGAATGATAATGATCACAACCAAAGACACTAAGTGTTGACTTTTGACAAAGCTGAAATATCAGAATTCACAATGTTTTTCATTATTAGAGGACCAAAGTTTTGTCTTTGCACTCTCTACCTTCCGTCTTCTCGCCCCTCCTGCTCTGCACCCGTAGGCGAGGGGAGAATTCCAAGAGGGTGGGGGCTTTCCCCAGGAAGAACGGGAGCTTTGTCCCCTGAGGGAATGAGCCATAAGCTGACAGTCTGGCAACCTCTAACAAGGCAGTAGAGGGAGAGAGAGAGAGAGAGCGAGAGAGCGAGAGAGAGAGAGAGAGATAGAGAGATAGAGAGAGACAGGGTCTTCATCTCTACAGGACAGGCTTCCACAGCAAGAGAGAGAATATTCATACTGCATAGAGATGTCAACTCATGGGGCATATTATCTGCAAATGCTATCTACTGTACTTTTATGTATCATACCCTCTATGTTGTTATTTAATACTGAAATCTGTTGTCGTCCGCCATATTATCATTTCAGAAGTTACTACCTTTGATCCACGGATAGTAGTATCAGCGCTGGAAATGTGAAATTCAGTGCAGACATACAGTATGTACACTATCCTATGTGTGTGAATCTCTACCAGATCCAACCTGTGCTTCAGTCCATTCTGAGCATGTGTGCTGTAAATATTTTCCAAAATAAAGAGCTCTTAGGGAACGACGAAGCTGGGCAGCTGGGCGAGCTGTACACTAACGTTGGCTACCAAACTCCCTGCTGCTTCATCCACACACCAAACCAACAGCAACACAGCTGGGCTCCACACTTGGTCAACCCCTTCAAGTCTGGATTACGTCTAGAGAAAGTTCAATATTGCTGAGTGGTAATTTATAAATAAATACATTTATTATGGTGGCAATATTTCCAGGGAAAATAACTACAAAAATGTCCCACCTACAAAAAAATATGTTATATAAAAAAATCCCTCATTCAAGAATCAATACACATTGTCTTGAAAGTGTTTCTTGGCACAGAAACATTCTTATTCATTCACAATCATAGCTTAAAGAAGTGTTCCAGGTCTCTCTGCCACCACCATACTAAGTATGTTCATATGCACTCAATACTTCTTCCCTCCTTACTACAAGTACACATTTTGTACATGAAAATGTTGCATGATTGCAGTGTGACGCTTGTCTGCTCACACATGGAGGTTGCATAATGTAATTCACCACTATCATCTTGTCTTATTCCCTATTTCAGTGAGATAGACAGAATAAGCTTGAGGTCATGAGATTAAAGATAGTGAAATGGTAGCTAAGTAAGTAATTAATAACTAATTAACTCAGCGGGAGAAATTATGTTGTCACCTGTGTCTGTGTGTCGACAGGATTACTTAAAATGTTGTGAACTGATTTTCATGAAACTTGGTGTGTGGGCTCGATCACGGGAAGAACCCATTACATTTTCGTCTAAAATTTTACATGTAGAATGGAATGGAACCAGACATGACACAATCAAACTGTGCTGTAACTGTTTTGTGACCATTTGATAGCTGTATCTAGTATGCCATGCAATGCTGGCCAGTCACCAGGTTCTGATGCAATCTGTAAGGGTGTCAGCATAGCATTGTGTCACTGTAACCTGACTGAATATTCTGCATATCTACCTCAAGCATGTACTATTAATTTAGTGTGATTTGTCCGTATCAACAGATGAGGCATAGTCTGCCTCGTTTTTATCTATGTTGTGTATAAAACCACTGGGCAGCTTCTTGCACGCTGCTCAGTCTGGGAAATGCTCTAGGCAAATCTTATGAGAGACCTGGACCCTGCTTCATGATGCGCTGAATTAAAAAACTTACCAAATTACAAGTTTGTGCCTTTCCCAAGTATATAACAGACTGCTGACACAGCATTCTAACAAGTTCCCCTCTATTTTCTAAATTAAACAGAGTACATACACAGGGGATAGTCAATTGGGATTATGTTTGATGTTGTGTTTGACAAAAGAGAAACGATTAGGGATTTTCGTACATGCTTTTAGCATATTTATCTATGACAGAGGGAACATATACTGTTCCAATAGATAGTAGAGCAATAACTGCAGGGAGACAAGATTGTAACCCTATTTATATTACAATAGAGCTGCATGCATTCAACTTAAAGGCTACAAAAAAGACAAAATGTCTTAATTGCCCACATAATTCTCCTAGCTGAACTGAGGAATGCTGAAAATGAGCACAAGCACAGCAGTAATAACTACAGTGCACACACACATGCAAACATCACACACCCAGCCACCCACACACACAGGCGATGTTTTGAGTGCACTGCCGTTTTTGGCCCTGAATGAAAACATGCTGGTAGTGGGATGTATCAGATGTTTATCCACTCATGGAAAAAAAGACATGTTGATCCAAGATCTAACTGTAGCTTCTTCCTAAAAAAAGGCCTGCAAGCTTGACACTTTCCTCAAAATCTAACTAAAACCCGTGGACAGTGTTTTGGTGCATCCGTGCTTAAAGCTAAATTCTTAGCTGGAGGATAAAAGATTCATTGTTTCTTCCAGAATTATATGCCAATTTGCATAGCAGGAAAGTCACTGACACAACACCACACTAATACTTAGCTTAGCTAAGTATGTATAAGCTAGTGATGAAAATGTGAAGGGATATAGTCAAGTCAGCTTGATTTCAATTCAGTCTCATACTCAGACATGCAGACAAAAAACAAGAAAAGAGGCTGCACTATTCTTTGTTCTGAATTTACTGTCAGTGGAATTCCAGTTATGAGCTCTGGCCTCCATCCAAGCACCACACTATGCACTTTCTTTAATAATCGTGTTTAATCAGCATCTTCCAAAGAGCCAATATGTTGAACTTACCCAACTTAACATAATATGATTACTTTCTACTGTCAAATTCACTATTCTTTTGCAGCCACGTTGAAACGATCTGAATGTCACCTAGCATGACATGCTGTGGTGTAACAGCGTATAAAAGAATACCATTTAGCCCGCAATGCAATGTATCATCATTTTCTCTGTATGTGAGATGCTATAGCACCTGCAAAACCTGTCAGAGCTACGCACACAATGAACCACATTTTTGTAAAACTGAGGGTCTTTTGAATCAAACCGTCTCCCTGCTGCCCCCATCCTTCTCTCTCCACAACAACAACAACAGGATATTGCTCAGTGGCAGAACATGGTTATAGCTGTATGAAGACATGTAGGAGCAGGCCAGCAACAAAGATTCGGGGAGAAGAATTTTTTATAAAGGCAGGAGGAGGCAGAAGAGTGATATGATCTCCCAGCCCTGAGAAAGGAGGATTGTATCACTCGGCTTGCACTACATTAACATACAGGACTGTTGACCGTCTCATATAAGTTATGAGACGGTCATAGAGATGCTAAAGAGAAATAGGAATAACGCTCACTGTATGCTCATTGTCACGTCAAATGCTTTCTTCAATAAAAATATACTACAAAACAAAAAAATAGGAATAATGTGTGTACTTGTTGAAATGGTAAGAAGTGACTAAACAAGAATAATGAAAGGAATGAGGGAGAAAGATACTCTTAGCATATGCTTAATAAGTAATCCTTTACTTCTAACAAACCTTGAAACAGAGGAGTGACTCTTTTAGTACTCATACCAAGGCCCTAAACTCAGAAAACTACAGTCGGCTAAACAGCAACCAAATTATTCTATTTTCTGTCATGTACAGCAGACCTTATTCAAGATGCTGGGGTACTATGCTGATCAGAGTACGCAGTGAGACAGGATGAGCAGAGGGACGTTAAAAAAACAGCAGTCTTTGGAATGTGACATTGCTCTCTCAACAATGACAGTGGGAAAGCACAATTCAGGTGGTGCTTCGTTTATGTCAGATATGGACCAGTGTCCATATCACATGTATTTAGCTGAGAAAGGCACTTGTTATGCTACAATGGGAGCACAATGCTTTATCAGCAATACATCTCTTAACAATGTAGCTTAATGACAAGGTCCAATGCATACGTGTCTGCAGTGTGGGACCAAAATGCTGACACCATTGAAGCCCAAAATAGAGCATCAAAGTCGAATGTGTGAGTTGTGACAGTACTGAGATGAAATTCTTCCACTTGGCCTTTGGTAGCAATGCAGTGTTTCTTTTTTTCTTATCTGCAATTCATTTGCATTTGCAGAACTTTGCCTACATTTCACAGACTGAGTCACATGACCTGGCTGCCTTCCAAATAAATGTCTTCTGATAATCTCATTTCGCAATGTGTTGTCTGCATGATGATTTTGAAGCGTAACACTTGAAACAGCCAATATAATACACTGTTACAATAACTTGATGAATAATGGGCTACACTGGGCTACACAATTCTAAAGGAGGGAGATCAATTTTCCAAACTAATAGGTGGTTTGAGTTAATAATACTGAAACGACTGGAGAGTGGGTCTATAGCAGGGGTGCCCAATATGTCGATTGCAGACCGGTCGACCAGTCGATCGCAAAGGTAGTGCGGGTAGATCGCGTTTTTGATGTTAGTCTATCATCAATCCTCCCTATAGCATATTATACTCAGACTGGGCAGCCAGTCTGAGATCTCTTCTCTTCTAACACATGGGTCACCACACACAAAACACGCAAGCTGCTGCCAAACTCCAGCAAGCTTAGTGACGTAGTTAGCCTTCCATTTTACCATGGTCAATATGATAATTTAATGCTTTCAAAAGAAAAATGCAATGGGATTTGATGATTCCCCATGATTTGGGGAACTTCCAAAACCTCGGGTCAGAGCTGGAGACGCAACGGAAGGCGTGTGTGCAACTTGACAGTGCGCGCTACGCAGCAGATTGAAAATTGTTTGTAGACTTTGCTTTACTCGAGCCAATTTCTACACATATGTGCTACCAATTTACTTACATACACAAGTTCACCATATTCAATCACTGTCATAGGTATTTAGACAAAATGAAAAAAGAACCTTGGGTTAGCAAGGGAATGAGTTAGATTGATGAATGATTGGCTACTTACTATTGTTGGACTTGAGATCCCGGTGGATGAGAGGAACGATGGCTTCACCGTGCAGGTACAGCATCCCTCTAGCTATCTGTACAGCCCAATTGACTAGGACATGGGGCGGGATGCGGCGGCCTGCCAGAGCCCGGCTCAGCGGCCCACCGGAAGCATACTCCATGATGAGGCAGAGATTGGGTTCCCGCAGACATACACCTTTGAGAGCGATGATGTTTGGGTGGGTGAGCATCGCAAACAAGCGCGCTTCCTGCCTCACATTTTGGGCTGTCACGCTGATATCCTCATCCGGGTCTTGTCGGGCAGCTTTGACAGCCACAAGTCCACCTCTCCATGTACCGCGATACACTTTTCCAAAACCCCCAACCCCAATTACCTCCTCCAACTTAAGTTCCCGGAAGTCTACTACCTTAGGTTCAAAATCACTCACTGATGTAAGTTCCCCGACCACCCCAGTGACCGGAAGTTTCCCAAAGTCACTTGGTTTGAATGAGCCATAGTTGGAGGGGAAGATACCCACCTTGTGGTTGACCTTACCAGCCCACCAACCCTCATCCCCTGATATCTCCGAATCCTGTGAGAGGACTTCCACCAGATCACCTTTGCGTAAGGTGAGCTCATCTTTACAGGATGCCTCGTAGTCAAATAAGGCTGTCCACACAGGGTTGGTAAAGTTACCTTTTTGTGATTGTTCCAAATTTTTCCAGTTTGATAGTGGGCCACGGCTGAATATGTTTTTCAGTGGCTCCATGGAGCCTCAAGCTAATGTTTTGACTGGATCTGATTTTGCACCCCAAGGGTTTGAAAATAAAGTACAAAAGAGTACTTTATTGCACCTCTCTCCCTTTCCTGTCTATCTTGTTGGTTCATCAGGGACCAGCGAAATGTGTTGAAAACCTCAACCAACAAGTGGGCTAACACCAAACGATTCAATGAGAACTGAGCAGCAAGTGTCTTTCATTTATCTCGACACTGAACTCGCTAATTATTCATATCCTCTACAGAATGTCTCTGTTTAGGTAATGTAGTATTTGGTTTGTAGTATACTATCCACCCTGTGGTACTTAAATCCCCTCGTTATGAGCAAGGCAGTATCTCTATTCGCCTACAAACTTGGCACGTACTTTAATCAGATTGTAAAGACTAAATGTGTAAATAAAAACATAAAATAGCAACGCGCTGGTTGTAAAAGTCCTTAAGCGGTTCCAGCAATTTCCTTCTACATTTATAGGCCCATTTTCAGTTTTATGTATTTTTAGCCATTAAGTGCAGTGGTCACCACAAGCAGGAAGCGCTGAGAAGTGGAGAAGAATAGCAGGAAAGGAGCATTCAGTCCAGCCAACCAGTATTTTACGACAACTTTCAGACCAGTTCTCATTATTGAGCCGAAACCTCGAATAATCGTGTTTGACCGCAACTTTGCGACTCTCCCGCATCAAATCCCGCATGTCTGTGGGTACAACAACTCATACTTATTGTTTTACAGATGCACATTAACAATGAGCTCCACTGTCCAACTCCATAAAAAAAGGTCGGAACCGTTGATTTTGTAACAGGAAGAGCAATCCAAACCTGCCAGAGTGAACTTTACAGAGAGAAAAGCGCAGTCAAAACAAAGCAGGATCAGAGCGCGCCCTGTCGCAGCGTGGCGATGGAGTTAGAAATGTGTGCAGTATCCAAACAGCGTCCAAACTCCATCAGAAATTATTATAACAATTCCATTTCCTAGGTCCGCATTCACTGGTCAGGTCCTCGGACCACTTCTATGTCCGTTTAGTTGGTGGCGAGGGTGGGGTTTCAAAACTTGTCTCTCCCCACAGGAAAGTGTCATTCCGGAACTCTCAAAGTAAAACACAGACGGCAGCACAACAACGCACAAAGCTCAAATAGGACTGCAGCAACAAGAGTGAAGAATATTATAGCAGCTAGTTATGTTTTGTTTTTAAATGTGTATATGTGGAGAGATGAGTTTATTTTGCGGTTACTGTAATATTACTAATAATTAGAGGTACAGTACGTAATTCCGTGCTCATTTGGCGTGACTTGTATTTCTGGGATTTTTTTCAAATACGTTTCTAGTATTTTTCGTGATCTATGAACGGTTACGAATAATGAATAATTGTTGTGATTCTGGAAAGAGTAGAAGTGACTTTTTACATTTTGACCTTTTGTTTTGAAATTTGTACCAGAAGTCATATCTGTGATTATGGATTGAAGATACAGGACTGTCAGCTAACCACAATAATACACAAAAATTCCACTATGGAACAGGGGAAAGTAGTAAGTACCTAATCACGAAATCTATTTTTATTGATACAACTGTTATTGTCTGAAATATTAATATCAATATTGTCATAACATGGTGATAATTTAATGGATTTTAGATCACATTCTGTTCAATATTTCAGTCGCTTTTCTATAATAAATATTAAAGACTCTTCAGGATTGTGGTTCATAAAATTGGCCATGGTCAAGGAATAAATGCTGCGAGGAGGACCTTGCTTAAGTGGTGGGTTGAGACTTTCAACAAAGCAGTACTTTTCGTCAATGTTTTAATATTCTTTATGCAGTTTTGTAGACTATGAGTTGCTGCAATTTCATTCATTTCTGTCTCACTTTTGTTCTAAAAGCAGGTTGTGGGAGTTGGTGGGAGTTGTTGAGTAGATCCCTTTAAACTTATGCTTAACAAAGAGGCCATCCTATCGTTTACTTTAATACTGACCACCTTCTACTCCTATTATGATGGAATACTTTAATACTGACCACCTTCTACTCCTATTATGATGGAATACTTTAATACTGACCACCTTCTACTCCTATTATGATGGATGATTGTCATTTACAATTTTTTTCAAACAATCACATATTCCGTGATACAATTTCAGTCAAGCTCTGTCCAGTGATCCATCATATGAGCTGGAACATATTTGGAAATAAAAATGTAATTGTTGCTTCCATGATTAACAAAATATACTTGAAGAAAGTACCATAGTAGAGAATCCCAAGTTGATTCCAAGGAGTTGTAGATAAGTTTACATTTGAATGTATCAAAGGACATCCTTGATATATTGGAATTGTTTTATTCTTGAAAAGGTAAATGGCATTTCATCTCAGTTTTACTACATTTCCCAACGTTACCCAAAGTGCAGCACACTTACAAGTCCAGTGGGAGTGGATGGGAATCAGATTGCCACCTTTGGCCCTGTTGCCTGCTGTGTGGAAACAGTGTGCTTCCTTCTGTTGGTCCTTTGATGGTCGCCCTTCCCTGCCCACAATTGCAATTTATTTGGACACCGACCACCTACTCCCCATCTGCCCTTCCCCCCCACCACACACACTCACTCACTCACACACCCACCCACACACACCCACACTCACACACACACTAAAGGCCCACCTCCTGACAGTCTGCTGAGTCAATGCTTGTGCAGGAAGGATACAGTTGTTTTTGTTGCCTCTGCTCGGGTCTGCTTGGCTGGGGGTACACAAGGCGGCTGTATTTTTACACAATAAAATGGACTATTGGAAAATAAGGAAACAGGAGGAACAGGACAAAAAAATCTGGCTACACATTTGGGGCAAGGGTGTCTGTGATGTCTCTTTCCTCTGTGGAAACATTTATCTGATTTGACTACTGGGAGGTACAGTAACTGCTGAAGCCCTTACGATGAGTGACAGGGCAGTAAATCTACCTGAGCTGCATGCATGCTTTATGAGAAACTTTTACCATATAATAACTATAATAAACAAAGACTTGCTATGGAAACACAAAGACCACCTTCCGCTGAAAAATGAAGACGGAAGCCACCACAGGAATCAGCTATTGGCCTCACAGTCAAAGCCAGGTGAACTCCAGCATTCTTCTTATTGATATTAAGCACGGATGTAGAAAAATAGACAAAACAGCTGCTCCATTTTGTAATTGAAATATGAACTTTATTTCACCCATACAAAATAAAAAGGATGTTAAAAGTTTACCATACAGTGTCAATTTCAAATGTCTATTTTGAAACATTTCATACCGAGACTGACACAAATGGGAGCCCCATCAATGGATACATTTAAAACAATCTAAAAGAGGAAAACAACATTGGCTGCAAGTGAAACTCATTCCAAAAAGAAGATTTGAGGGGTGATCATAACAGAATTAGAGTAGATTGCGGCGGGACAAAGGAAACTACTTGTATATACTACTAGTATTTAGTAGTCATGGTCCAGGAGTCATAATACGCTTCAGTATAAACATGGAGTTGCATGGGTGGGCAATGGTTATACAAAATAATTCCGCATGTCAGAGTGGGTAACGTCAAACTGGCAGCTTCAAAAACAGCAAACATGTTTGATTACAGCCTGTGGCCTTGGATACAGTTTTACGATAAAATCCTGACTTAAAAATAGAAACTAATTGAAAATGCTTTGTTAGCTAGCCTTTAGTAAAAATACCACACATCTGCCTCTTTTATGTTACGGACTTTCTAGCACGTTGTGACAAAGCCGGGTTGTTTGGCTCACATCTTAGTGGTATATCATAACTAATCAATAACCTTAACACTTTTATTGGTGAGACAAAGGCCATTTCCTTTCCCTAGGACAAGTGCTGATCATGACGGAGATAATTTAAAGCCTCTTGAGTAGTTGCTTTAGCATTAACAGCATCAAAGGCTACATTAAGGCTCCAACTACAGTCTGATCATTTTTTACAAAAGTTTGAATAACAAGGACTGATATGTTCGTTACAACTGATGTCTTATACAGAGGACTGAAAAACAAAACCTGTGGGGCAAAACAAACCACACCTATCCATTCTGTCGGGTGTGTGGCAAAACAATGGCAATTGCCAGTCTTAATCATCAAAATAGAATTGACTTCTTAAAAAACATTCTGGTTGGTTTCTCCTCTACAATAAAATAAAAACCATATTTAAAAAAAATGAAAATTAAAACACATAATATACAACCAGTTATCCATCTTCCACGGCGTGTCTTTGTTAATGGGCTGATGTGAAGAGTCTCTCTCTCCTATACTAAGAGTGGCCACCATGAGAACAACTTATGAAATCAAAAATAAAAGGTAAAAGAGTGTGCGGCCATGTGTGTGAGTGGTGGAGAACGAGCTAAGAATCATAATCTTCATCATCGTCGCCATCATGTTTGTGCGGCATGGGGGCAGGAGGTGGCGATGTAATGCTCATCATGGAGGGGTGGGGGGCAAAGGCCATGCCACCATGTGGCTGAGCTGGGGCCATGCCACCCATTGGGGTCATGTTGCCCGTCTGCATTAACTGGGGTGGAGCATTTGGGCTGCATAGGTATAAACAAAGGTGAAAACCAGGGATTAGGACGAATGTATTTAAAAATTGCAATGACACAAAGTCACCATTACATTGTTACCCCTAGAGATCTATAATTTCCACCGGGGGAAAATGAAAGAATATATTCCAAATGCTATTAATACAGTACAATGCACAGACAGTAGAATTGTAGATAAACACAGTACAAAAACATCAAGCAAAATTGTTAAGACAACATCATCAACACTTAGCGTGTTTTGAGTACAACATGTTGCTCTACTTCTTATATGAGCATGTGTTTTTAGTTGGTTGGATTCTTAACCTTCGATTCTGCCATGTGGCATTTATTTTTTGGACTATCTGCTGACACATGGCACATTTTCTCTCTTGGTTACACAGGTTTTCACGTTAACTGTGCCAGTAGTATTTTTACATTTAGGTTAACCTGGGATATTTCCCCCATCCGATCTGGTAAACTTAGTTTACAGTAGTGTTGGGCATGTAGAAGGTGTTGAATAAATTAAAATCAAAATTACTTACTACTTCTTATAACTTTTGCCTTGGATAACACATCTGTTTTAACTTCATAATTCTCAAATCCCACAAACCTTAGGTCAATAGCATCATTGTAGATCTGAGATGTGATGTTCCAAGTCTCCTTAATAACAGTATATATATATAGATCTTATCTACCACTGCAAACTCCCTGAGTGGTGTTTATGGTTGATCAATTATTGATTATCTGGATAAATACCAGTGTGCCTGAACAGGGTATGTGCCAGTTATTTGGTTAGTTGTTCGTTGTGATGTTATTGTCAGGGTTTTCTCCATACCTGTTGAACCTGGATGCAGGCTGTAGATTTGTGCTAGACTGAGAACCATCCTCCTCGTCCCCATCTGTCTCACTGTCTTCAGAGTCATCCTGTTTGCATCACAAGAAAGACAACAGACAGCTGAAAGATCAAATAAGATCCATAATTTTGACTATCACCACCTTACATGTGATTAGGGGTAATCCTGATGTTGTGGGCCTCTAAAGCCCTTTGAGACATTGTATGATATTGGGCTACACAAATAAAGTTGACTTGACTTGACATAATTCATGCTGTATCTCTCTTGGGGACTCAGCGTGTAAATCAGTGCCCACCTCTTGCTCCGACTCTGTGCCAGACAGTTTCTTGTCCTTGCCTTTGGTGCTGGCACCTCCATTTTTGCGACCAGAGCCAGGCTTTCTACCTCTGGGGGGGAGAGGGGAGAGAGCAAACTGTAATTTGATAACATACACGTGTGCTTCACTTCTGAGTAATCATACTTTGATTTAAGGTGATTACAAGTCTGTGTTGGTGTTTCCAAGACATGCTGAATGACCGAATATGGCAGATTACACTTTGGTGAATCAGTGAGTGAGTGAGTGAAAGATACCGGCGAGGGACTTTTTCTCCTCCCCCCTCTGTGTGGTTCTCTTCCCCCTCTCCCTGCATGTCCGGCACTGTTGCCACTAAGTCCTTCAGGAAGTCAAACTGTTGCTCCAGCTCAATACACTGCTTTCTGCAAACATAAATATTGATCAGTGCATCCCACTCTACAGATTCACACACATTCTTGGTTCAGT
The DNA here is from genome assembly GCF_046128005.1 of Genypterus blacodes. Lineage (NCBI taxonomy): Eukaryota > Metazoa > Chordata > Actinopteri > Ophidiiformes > Ophidiidae > Genypterus > Genypterus blacodes. The sequence goes on from NW_027466840.1 coordinate 3,462,405, forward strand.
AAAATGCTAAACATAACATTGCAAAAAGACAAAAGATACTGTAAACGCATCAGTTTTAAGTTAAACATGCACCGTGTTTGAGCAACACACCAAGTTCCTTTGACAGAAAAATCTTTGTTATATTTTCAAATACAAGGAATTCCACAATCCGATGCACCAACATGAGTCCATACACGGTTGACCTACAGCCCGAAATCACATCTAATGTATGCCATAATGATTTTAGCATTTAATGTCTTAAGAAATCCAAAGATATCCATCTCTCACATTTTTTGGAGAGCATAATAATAAAGTTAGTTAAATGTACAGGCTTTCAAAATGAAATATGAAACTTACAGATGTGATGTGGTCATTGTCTTTGCATTCCTGGACTGGGTGACTTGACATGCCTTTGTAAGCAGTGATTCCAAGAAAAGCTCCAACGCTCTTGCTGGTGTCTTGGTATAGGAAATTATATCACAGATTGCCAAAATTCTAAGACTATGTTGTGTCACCTTGTTTGTAGCTAAACAGAGTCCAACGACAATATTTAAAAAACGTTGTATATACGTATACACACATATACAATATTTTACCACCAGTAAGTAGTCATTTTGCTGAACAATATAGATTTGTTTCTTTTAGCTCACTTGAGATAAAGATACATTTTAGAAAACTCTAGTACTTCAGTCCTCACAGGAAAACATCTTGCAAAAATATTCCATTACTTGTACGATGGAGTCCGGAAGCAGGAAGGATACAAATAATAACAGGTACTGCTGCTGCCACTTTGCCTATTTCTTCATCAGTCTGCATGATCTTCTTAATCCTTGCCTGTACTCGGAAAAGAACACGGTTCAGGTGTATGTGTGTACAAGTTTAAAGTTGATAAGCTCGCTAACTAGCGTCCTGTAAATCAGAAACTAGACTCTACAGGGCAATGATTTGTGATGCAAAGTGCAATGCAACATGATTATCCGAAATGTATGGCTTCTTTAGCACAGACTGTTCACTCTTTTGGTGCTTGTTTGTTAAGTGAGCACGTCGAGATTTTCCATATGAAACACACTAAAAGCGTGATTAGATCAAATTGCAGTTTCATTTAGCATGTATTGCTAAAAACAATGAGAATTGATGACTGACTAGCTTGCTACCTTACAACGAACGCCTTGGGTCCAACTTGCCTTACAAACGTTGGCTTATGGGCTACCTAGTTTCCAAAACTCACACTTAATAGTTATCGGTGTTACAATTGACGAAAACGTGTCCCGTCACCTCTGTGGGTAGCTTGAGGTGTCGAATTCAGTTCAACTTATCTGGAGAAGTTGGATTTCTATCATACAGTTGGCTAATGCTAGTATTAACACCGGTTCAGCAAACAGTAGACTTACCGGGGGGAATCTGGCGTTGTATTTCTTCTTTTTGCTTGGCATAATTAAATGAATGGGTTGCCAACTTAAAAGAAAATACAGTGTATTTCTGAACAATTATTCTACTCTATACATAAATAAGCTCCACCGCGCACGCACCAGATAGCTTTAGCTACTTGGCTAGCTCGTTAGCACGTCGTCGTCACTCGTTCCCTGCCTGGCAGGGCAGCTCGTCTCCGCAGTCCGCAGGGTCACAGCGCCGTCCAGTTTAGGGCCCGGTGACGTTCCTTTCATTTGTATTGTGAGAAGTGCAGCAGCGAGAACGAGGTGATCGTCTAACAGTGCGTGTGGTTGTTTTAATGTTTTCTTTAAAAACGCCACGATATCTGTGGATGTAGCGACGCGAACGATGCAGCAGACATGACTATTTTCTCAATGGATTGATCTCCAATTCGATGTGCGTGTTGCAGTTGTAGCGTCAGTACAACTTAAGTTAGCTGTAGCTAAGGAAACGCTTTATGGCAAAGTCCGATGCTTGTTAATTTGTCAACAGCAGATCACGTTAGCATTGTCTACTATTATTTTTGTGTGGAACAGATATTCGAAACAAATTTTGCCTCCAGGTTCATTATCTACCTCATATGCAGAAAATGTATATAGTCGCGGAAATGTAATCCTCGAGTGATTAATGCAATAAAATGTTTAAATGACTAAATTAGATATTTAAAGATATAAACCGTCCGGTGAACTAGCGTGTTTTGTTTATGTTCCAAAATGCCTGTAATTAAAGTTTCTTCTTACTTCTACAAAACATGGAGGGGTGATAGACAGCTAGCTAACCTGCTAGCAAAGACCGAAATTCATCTTATAAACGCTTTCACGTGGGCGATTAAAATTGTTTACCTTGCTGACATCTAAACGAATTAAAAGTACGCACACACATACGTATAAATGTTTAACAAACAAAGTGACGGGGAAAAATTACGCTTCTACTGACAGCCTAGCTTGTAGCACTAGCTTACATTGGTTGTCAATTTCCGGATTTTGAAAGTCCAGCGAACTATGATCAGGAGCTGGTTTAGGGTGTTTTAAACATTTTTCAACTCTTTCAGTCCAACAGAATAAGCCCCTTGAAATGGAACAGCCTCCCACGGACAGAGCCATGGAGAAGAAAGAGGCCTCTGTAGATGGGGAGACGGAGACTACTGAGTCGTTCCCTGCAGAGACCTTTGCTGCGGAGGCCATGGCTGCAGACATGGATCCCTGGATTGTGTTTGACTCAAGAAGAACTCCGAGAAGTGAGTTTGATGCGTGGCTGGAGAGCAACAGTCCCTCACAGGTGTGCCGATTTGGTGATGAAGAGGACGGTGTGAGCCCCGTGGGGTGGATAGCTGTACTGGGGCCAAACCACCGCCCCAAGGCAGGAGATGTTGCAGGTCTGCAAGACAGCTGGGACAGACTTTTAGCGAGCGGTCGGTCTGTCAGTTACCAGACAATCAAGGAGTTGGCCATGAACCACGGCGTGCTCTCAGGCAAATGGCTGATGCACTTGGACTCTGGTTTCAAGCTGGACAATGCTTGGGAGTGTGCGGCCCGGGCAGCCATGGACGGCAAGATCTCACTAGTTAAAGTCAGTCCATATGACCCGCAGAGACAGAGCAAGCAGGTAATTTGTGCTCATAGCCAGAACTTCACTGATGAGCGTGACGTCATGATGTTGGACTCTGTTCTCCGTGCCACAGGAATCAAATGTCCTCTTTCCTACAAGCCAGATGTTTACACATACTTGGGAATATACCGCAACAACCGCTGGAAGCTTTGTCCAACCATATACGAGAGCAAATTTGACCTGGAGTGTGTACCCAGGCGTTCGCACATTACGAACAAGGTGACAAATCTTGAAGTCACATAGAATTGTTATCATGACAATGTTTTGGATGATTGTACACAAGGCACGTCTTCATTCCGAAATTTCTCAAGTTCTTTGAATGAAAAATTTGAATGTATGCTCGTGTTCAGAGAAACCTTATATCGCACCTTAAGCTTTTTTAAATCATGTAGCCGATACATTTCTTTCCTGTTGCCTTTATTTTTTTGCGTCTTCTTGAACGATTATTGCAAAGTTGCTAAATAAAAAAAATAAAAAAAGTAGCTTTTGAATTTGTTAATGATTCTGATTCCCAAGCGAAGTTTTTATTTTTATTTTGACAGGAGAAATCCCACATTACACCAGCAATTGTGTGTATAATTTCCATATATAAGCATGAATGCATCTGTTTAACGGGGTAACTTTGACAGAATACAGCAAAGTGAACCACAGCCTGGTTAAAAATGTGTGATTAGAAATTGTACTGCCAGAGAAGAAACGGATTATGTTAAAGTTCTGTCAGTGTAATGTATTCGCCTCTTGTGGACCTTTTTTTGCTATAAACTCAACCAAGACCTTCAGACCTTCATTTTGTGAGTGAGTTGCTACCACATTTTGACTGAGAATCTCATCAAAGGCACTTGTACAGCTGGTTCAAACATAGAAACAAATATGAGTGCGCAAGACGTTCAGAGTAACACATGGGATTATTTAACAAAAAGGAGATTTGTTGCTAACTGTATAGGCTCACCTCCACAATTGACTGCATAATGAACTCTTGAGTATCAGCACCTTCGTGTAAAATGTCTGACTTCATACAATCACATCAACATTGAACATTGAGTTACAAAAGTAGCGATATTACAAAAAGACAATTTCCATGTTTCGGGAAAGCCAAGCGTCTCAACAGGAAAACATTCAAACAACTACATTCAGCAACGCATCTGTAAGATTTCTTTGGGGGGGAGGGTGTAATATCCATATTCATTTCCTGATTAATAAGGAACATCGAATACACTTGTCTCTCTAACGCCTGTTTACGTTTAGTCCTGTTTTTAATCTGTAAGAAGAATCCACAAATGTTCAGACATTACACGCAGAATACCAGATTCCCTACGGTATTTCAATGAGCAGGTCCGCATTGGGCAGTTTTGCTACATTCTGCCCCTTCATAGCCACCATTTTCCTTTTTTCAGTAACAATGAAGATACTCTGAAAGGATTTCAGTTCCAGATCCGATACAAATGGTCTGAAGAACAGGACTCGTAAATATCTAATAATATAATGTGGATCACTTTTAAGTATGATTTCCTGACACAAAACTGTGTTGGCTTCCATTATTAAAAATGGAAATAAGACGATCCTCATCAGCGGACATCATCTCGTCAAAGTCATCCAAGGAAACGCGCTGGTTTGTGTTGTTGGTTGAATTGTCCATCATGTTCTCATTCTGGAGCAAACTGACAATGATGTTGGGGTAATTCATCCAGGTGCTTCCTGGGATGCTGGCTGGGTCTGAAGTATTTTGGGAGGCTGCACCACTTTGATCAGTGGCAGTGGAGGTGGAAGGGGCAACTTGGCAGGGAGCTTGAGCCAACACAGAAGCACTGTTTCCACCCTCGCCCATGAGCTGAGGCGTCAGAAGGTCCACAAAATCATCCATGTTGATGCTGTCCAGGGTCCCTGGGGCTTGAGCCTCAGAAAAGCTGGGGAACTCTGGGATATCATCGTCCGCCAGTGGTGCATCCACACGGAACTGTGAGCTCTGATGGGGGAAGGAAGTGCTGTGCTGTGCAGTGGTTGTGCTCCCCTGAGAAGATGCTTGCTCCTGGGCAATGGCTGTAGAAAAGTTTGGGAAGAACTCATGAAGATCTGACAAGTTGACCGTTGAGTAGTCCTGGCTAGCAGCGGCAGCAGAGGAGGAGGCTGACCCTTGAATTGTGGTGGCGTAGCTTGGCACAGTTCGGTTCAGACACTCCATGAGCTTCCATGTTTGGCTTGTATTTGTAGCAGAAGCAGAGAGGCATGGTTCTACTTTGGGCTGTATTGAAAACTGCCCTGGCTGGATGTAAGGATAGGATGGCTGGGGCTTCACTCCACTTCCATTAGGGGGCATCACTGGGTTGACATCTATTTGGAACAAAAAGTTTTAAATTACCACCTATTTTTGTAGTATGATATCTTGTTTATGCACAATATTACCAACAGGCACATATAATCAGTAATAGCTGTACAAATCTTAGAATGACTCACTAGTCTGTGTATTCATTGCTGGAGGCTTGGGGGTGATTGTCCTCCTTGCTGGGCTTATGTGCCTTCGATCCACTGGAATGGACACTGGAGGTCGAACAGATACCATTACATTACAGTGCAACTGCTAAAAATCACCAATTACTTTATAGCAGAATTTAACAAAAGAGATACAAATCAACATACCGCTAGACAGAGCAGGCCCCAGCTTCAGGCTCTGGAACATACCCCCAGTATACTTTCTCTTCTCACGTAGCCTGTATTCATCTGCAAGGGTAATATTTAAAGTGAACTTGTGAGAAAAGACTCATGGAAACACCTTATCTTAACAATAGATAGAAAATTGTATTACCTGTCTCAGCAGGCAGGTACTTGAAGTCCATTGGCTCGCTGACCTCTCGGTCAGAGGGCCGACGGAGCTGCATCTTCACACAAACAGGCTCTGTGAGGTTTGTGTCCCGGTAGGGCGGTGTTCGAAACACAATGGCCACCTGTCTGTGAACATCAGCCTGAGAGAAAGTGCCCTTTCCCTCCCAGGAATCCTGGAAGAAGCGCACCTCTATGTCCTCTGTTGGGGGAATTGAGAAAATTAATAAGGGTTTCAATTTTTGGTGCGCAACTGTGTGTGAGTGAGTGTTCAAAATATAAATCAAAAATAGATCTGGCTCTGCTGGGTGATCTATTACTGAGTTATATTTGAGGAATGTTAAAACTGCATGAAAACAGACCACAGTGTACCTTTTTGTACTTTGTCACACAAGAGAAAGATTTCGTCCCCTCCTTTACAGCTTCCTGTGTTGCGGTTTACTCTGCAAATCTTCAGCTCAGCTGTGTTTGGTGCCCCTATCAAAGAAATGTTGTGGTTAATTTAAAGATAAACACAACTCTAAGACTTCAGATGTACAACAGACACCTGCTGAATGCAGAGGTTGGCCTGTGACTGGTTAGTAAGGTTAGATATTACATGACGTTCATGAAGCCACAGAAACAGAAGAATTATTTCCTCTGAATAATTATAAACATGTGTTGACCCTTTGGCAGCTTAAGTCAACCAAACCAAATATTTCTCTAACAGCATACTTTTTTGTTCTTTTTCGTGTAGTATTCTTGTCTGAATTATTGGAACATTTGTTGCTTATTATTTTTGGTAAACTCAACATCCCTCTGCACAGGAAGTTCAAGATTAGATTTTTTCATCGTAATTTTAACTTTATCTTTGAACATTGCAGACTATTACAAAATGAAAATCATAAAAAGAAATGTTAAAAGGGAACAACTCCTACTGATTTCCAATTATTTAAAAGCCCTTAAAATTATATGGAAAAAATAAAAGGGAAAAAAAACAAAAACAAAAAATATTCTTCAACATGCTGGTAAAGTCCTTCACACTCATTCAGTAAAACAACAAACACATCTCAAAAACTATTTACAGGCTTTTGGTAAATTGGTAACCCTGGATTATTGTAAGGTAGCACACAAAGCCAAATTCAATGATAGGTAAAATGGCAAAAAATGACATAAAGGAGCTTTTCAGACCATTCTCTCTATACAATACGGAGGAAACTGAAATTCATAGTTAGTTCAAGCATACATACTGAAATGACTATAAATTGCTTATAATGTCATGGAGGTAGAACATGAGACATTTTAAAATGAGCACGAGACAGATACCTTTTTAATTTACCTTTAACCTGGAATTTCAGGAAATTTGATCGAGGCAAACATTTTTTGTTTGTCAGTGACAGATTGTCAAACCAGTTACTGTAAAGACTGACTATAAAAACTATATGGTGGAATTGAATCAGAGGTCAGAAGGTGTTTTCCGACTGCACACAAATGAATGAATGAATTGTTGAATTGAATGCATATAAAGTTAAAGGAGAAAATGCAGTATTTCTTTAAGTTGCAGGAATTGAGGCCATGTGTTATCCTGAACTGTCTCCACTTTGTTACCTAGAGCAAAAACAGACAGAGTGGGTCTGGAAGAAGATTAGAGAAACAGCAGCAGTACCTGGTTAGGTTTTTTAATCAGTTTTAAGCTGAGCTGTCTAATACACACAATGGAACAATTAAGAGCCTGGAGTTTGTTGATATCTTGCTACAGCATAAGTTAGTGTATTGGCAGTTTGTGGCTATTCATAAAACAATTCACACAATTCAAAAGGGCCATAATGAGAGTTGCGATACTGTACATCCACATAAGTCAGTGTCATTCTTCAACTCTCTAGTAAATTATTAGTGCTTCACAGTACAAATACAACAATAAACAAGCCTAAAACTGGCCTTTGTGTTGTTAACTGATCATGACCACTATCTAAAATAGTTGTTATTATAATGTGATTGAGGCAGAAGATGAGGCATTTTAAAATACACACGAGGCAGAAATCTTTTTTCTTTTAAAAAAAAAAGCCTTTTTAAAATGTTATTTTCCCCATTCAGTCTGAAGACAACTTCAACAGTGGCGCTGGAAGGCAGAGAAAGTCCGCCTGGAGACAAAGGCTGCACAGAGGCAGCAGCAGACATGGTAGTTTCAAGGGTAGCAACCTGAATATGGCAAAGACAGCCTCAAAATGTTTTTAGGTTGAAGAAACAGGATTCCTGTGCCGTGGTTTAATGGTAGATGGATATGAGCAGAGGCAGGATTGACCCCATATCCGTTACATGGTTGATGATGGTTGCATATGAAAGATCAGAAACACCAGCTGAACACTGGAACACTGAAATAACTGTAACAAGTTGATGGACTGAGGATAGGTACATATTTCCACCATAACGTGAATAAAATCCTGGAGAGAACACTGAAGTGAACTGAATTGTAATGAAATGTTAACATGTTGTTGACTGGACCATGATCACGGTTTGAGGAAGGCAGAAAATGGCAGAAAATGTAGTTTAATACCAAATGTCAGTATCTATCCATCCATTTTCTGCTTCTTATTCAGGTCCAGGTTGTGGTAAACCAAATGAATGCCTAAAATGTCTTTATACAGTATGTAGCTTGGTGTGTGTCCACTCACTGTTGTCGTAGATGGGCTGGGATACCACAGGCTCCAGGGCATACAGCTCACCTGTAGGCATAGTGATGGAGGCCTGGAAGCAAAGCCGAACTGAATTCAGGTCAAACTCTTCCTCCCACACCTTTGCCTCGGGAACTAGAGCCAAAACACAGCACAGCATGGGTGTGGTACACAGTCAGGCAACACAGCAGTCTGGCTAAACACTGCATCCTGTCAAAACTAGGCTGTCATGAGTCATGTTGTCATTGTTGTCATGTTGCTTTACTTCATATAATCTGTTTAGGCAGTAATTAAAAAAAGTAATTAAGACAAACCTAAACACAAACCAGTTACATAACTTTTGTTATGGCATTTCTGTACTTCCAGGAAGGGATAGTCAGTCAGGGCAGGACTTTCTTCACATAGTTTCTGTTATGGGTCTCATTTGATTGTTCCTTCTGTTCTGTTTCTGATGGTTACTGCTGCTCATACATACTACCTAGTTCTTGTTCTATTTATTCCAAAATCAGAAATACAACCACATCACTTCTACTTTCTTTTTCTCTATAAATTGGCACCAGAGAGAAGAAAAATGTGCACCTAAAAATTGGAAAATAAAACATTTAAATTGAAGTGATTATTGTACGGATTTTGCTAAATTTATTACTACTATTCTATTTTTGTTATCTGCCTTTATTTAGTTTATGGCTAAGTCCAAAGAACAGCAACACTTTAATTTGACACTTGGTTTTCACGAAATCTAAAAGAAAACGACCACAAAAAAAGTCTTTTGTGAGGAAATCTCAATTCTAAGCATGAATACTCACTGTTGAATGGATTATTATTGGTATGCAGCCTGCATGTGATGGCCTCATTCACATCCTTTTTCTTCACACATTGAATGCCCAGGTTTTGAAAACTGTAAACACAGCAAGGCAGAGTTGTGGGTGAACCAAACATGCCCTCGAATTTGCATTTTCATCTGCATTTACTAGTTTTAGTATTTACTGACTGCATCTGTGCAAATCCTTCATCCTAATTTTCCTTTTAAAAACCCTTGTATTCTCATATTATTTCTATTAATGTGACACTGACTCATTAACCTGAAAAACAAATGACTAATATAAACTGTTGCATTTAATGAGTCGGAGTCACAATACTGACAGAGGATGGCAGCAGTGTGAGTTGGCATTTCATAACACACCAAATAAACAGGTAGACAGGCCCCATTTACAACTGGCATATACATGTAATAATCCAATCTGGATACTGAGCTTGCAGGCTTATCAGGTTCATGTGAGGTGTAAATGCTCATAGAATGTATTGTGATATGAATGCTAACTAACCAACAAGACAAGTCAGGAGTACACTCAACATTAGTTAGATCAAATCAAAAATAAAATGCAAGCCACATGCAGCGTTTCCAGTATACCTGTGTATTCGTCTCTCCTGCAAATCAGCCTCATAGTATCCATGTTTGCAGTCTTTCCCAACCAGTTCATGGGGGTGAGGCTTGTGCGGTGAATTCTTGGTCACCAACGAAATTCGAACACGTAAGGGACCACTGTAGTTGTGCATCTGAAGTGGCATAACGTGTTTCTATTAAATGGCAGTGTTTTTGTTTAGGGGAATCCAGCAATCCAGCAAGTTGCACCCTACTCACCTTAATGGCAGGATGGGTTTTGGTGGTGTCATTGCTTTTCTCTCCAGGGATGCTGCCGGCGGAGCGTCCCTCACATTTGTATCTGAATCTCATCCCTCTCTGCTTTGGCTGCTCAATGATCTCTATGAAGGGGTTACCTGTTTGGACTGATGAAGACATGGGAAGAGAAAGATAAAGCTCAAATGCTTAAGCCCTGGGAGATCTTTACCACTTTAACACAATCGGATCAACACAGCTCACTCTGGTAGTCAGATCACATGTAATACGTCTTTTTTTTAAGGAGATTCAAAGTTATACATTTCTCAACACTCAATTTCATTTTTTATGCAAATCCAATCATTATTTGTGAATTTATTACTTCGAACTGTCCCGTCCAGTGTTCATATTTTCTTTTCTTAGGTGATCCTGGGGCAAGATCAATGTGATTGGACAATCAGTACCAAATGTATAATGTTGTACTTTCATTTTGGCCATATATGCCTGTATAATTCTAAGTTGCTTTAGTTCTTGCTACATAACAGAAAGCCTAACCTTTATAATATATATTTATATATAAATATTGATTTTGCACATCTCAGCTCAGCCATAGGTCATAAAGTGGAACTCTGGGTCAAGTTAATGAATAAAAATGATCTCACTGGCTCACCATGAAGGAAAAGCAGCCTCTTCCATTTGCTTGGTTACAGCACCACTTAGAGGATAGGCTGAGATATATTTTCTTTATGTAAGGCAACCAGGAAGCCCCCTTAATCATCTGTTTTGTATTGTTTTGTATTAATAGCAAACATTTATAGTCTAGACATATCAGAAATGCATGATGTCCAGGTTGCAAATCTCTGCAGATCTTTATATGGATATCACTGTGTCAACAAAAAGCGGCTCTGTCATCAGTCGCAACATGGATTCTAAACATTTTCTTAAGACCAATTTTCTAGCAGTATTTCACTACCGTTATGTCATTCATCTGTGAGATTCATAATTTACCAGTAATTGCTTCATACCTGGATTGAGTGGGGTCAGGCCCCATCCAAACACTCCTGTGGAGAGAAATGGAGAAAAAGACACACCCAATTGTGAGTACTTGTGCAAATAGCAATTCACAATGACATATGTGTCATATAGTCAGAAAGCCACTGTGCACTGTGCAGATGACAAAAAAAAATCCAGCACTTTTTTTTTTTAATTTTGTGGTTTTATTATGGGTTTTGTGTTATGGAGTGGAAATCTACTGGACAGCACTGCATCCAAAAAAGGTCAAAGGATGCTGGGATGGTTTTCCTTGCAGAAGTTAGAGAGTAGATCGACTGTATAAGAAAGCAAACAATAAAAGAAAGGCTAGAATATAGGTGTCAAATTCCCTGCCATTGTGTTTGAAGTTGTTCAACAAAGTGCACAGCAGTCCAGAATCCAGTCTTTGGTACTTTGTAACTAAATTGTTTAGATTAAGGGCCATTAGATGAAATACAACACCTGCGGGTGAAAGCTAACAGGTTTGGAGCCTCAAAAACGTAATAAAAGCGTAAAACACCTTCCAGGTCAAGGTCTGAATTGATTAGTGACAAAATCAGATCATTTAAATGTTTCATATCATCTTCTTCAGCACAAATCAATTCAATCATTTGCTCCAACAACAACAACACATTGTTTTAAACCTTCAATGTATTTACAATTAGGTCTACGCAAACCTTTGGTTGAGTACAAATGCAAATAATTCCCTAAACATCGCATTTCCGCATCTTTGTATATACGTTGGGGTGAGCAGTTGCGATTAGCATGGGACAAGTTAAACCGTTGAACCCATTTCACCGAAACATATCTTACTTGGACAAATTTAAAACTGAACAAATTTATTTTTGATGTGTTGTTCCTGATCTATATAGATAGCTTGAATCGTTGGCACATGTCTGAACAACGATTGGCGATTTACGCAAGTCGATAAAGAGGAATCCACATGAAACTCTTACGCACACTTTGGTTCACGTATCCAGGTGACACCGAACAAAGACACAAATAACGCCAGATCATACTTCACATAGATATCATGCCGAGATTCAACAAATCAAAGGAAGTTGAGTAAAGCTTCCGTCTGTAGCTACTATCCGAGTAGCGTACAGTGACCTCTCTCCTACGTTAGCGGGGCTTTCCCCTGTGCGCTGGACAGCTGCCTGGACACTTTCACAGCGTCTGAGATCAGTAAACAACAAGAGCCCGTCAAAGCAGTTCCACTTACCATCCATGACTGAATCCAAAGTCTATCCTGCTCTCACTGATCTTTATTTTTTATTTGTTTTGTCCCCTTGCAAGCGCTATAAACACGGATATTGTGGCACCAAAACTTCTTTACAGAACTGCGCTTCTTCCTTCGCTCCACCCTACTCTGTGTAAAGTTAGACATTAGAAAAGACGTTTTCCGGTAAAGACGTTACCGAAATACAAGACAAGTTTAGAAACATAACGCTGCGATTTTCTGTAGTTTGTTTTGACTAATCAAAATCAGTACCAAGTAAACATTTGTAGACAGAGAAATCTGTATCACAACCACAGTGACTGAGTTAATAACATCCAGCTTATGAAAAACAATGTATATGTTGTGCTCCAGTGTTCTGGTAATCATTACATTATTGTTTTGGTAATTACCTAAATAATGTGCGCTGACCTTAATTTAACTTTCATTTAATTATTTGTACGGAAAGTGAAAATGTGGACATGTGTTGCTAGCTATGAAATGGTTCCAATTTTTCTCACTCACTGTCTTTCAATGTATAGTTCAGGATCAAATCACAACAATATAATAACATACACCTTATTGTGTCATTGAACGTAGATAACAAATTTGAACTAAGGATTCGTAGCTGGCTCAGGTCCAGACCATGGCAAAAATAAACATTGACTATGTAACGGTATAAATAAATAGCGAGCTGTCTAACCGAATATTACATATCCCGCCATGGTCATACAAAAGGCTGTACATATTTTGAAGGTAAGGTAAATCTTATTTTATGTCATTTCACTGAGCCACTAAGTGAAGAAGTGGAGGGAAAATGTTCGATCACAGGTTCAAGTGTACACCCAATCAAAGAGAATTAGGGAGGGTTATGAGAGATAATAGGTCTGTGTAGTTCAGTTTTATTTTATACATTTAATGTTATAATGCGTTTGATTATTATGTTTAAATATTCACAATAGTGATAATTCGTGTTACTATAGTGTGTCAAATGGCTTCTGTTTGTAGGTCTAATCTTGGTATAATAAGGTCCGTGTCCTTATTATTGGTTCAAATGGATTAATACATATTTGAACGACAGTGAGCAGCGAGAGCAGTAGATAACATTCAATTGAAATGTTTTTCACTTTCCTTGCATCTTGATCTGCGCAATTATCCTAATGATAATGGCAGCATATGATAATGGCAGCATATGTTCATTTTTTACGATCTTATTTTGAAATAAAATGTGATTTGGTTTCCGCTTTTGACCCGGTGCATTGTCGTTGGTTTGATGCAGTCGCCCCTCCTCTGCATTTCTCTGCAGTGAAATTTGCCACCGCCCACTCAAACAGTGCGGAAATACCCAGATGACGCAGTTGAAACAAACAGAAAAAGGAGTAGAGCGAGGGGGAGTGAACAAGCCCTGGCCTGAGTCATAGCCTGGAAGTTGTTTGTTCTTTGATATTCAGTCTCTGATCCGATTAAGAAAAAGTTGGAGTTAATGAAACATTACTATTACAGTTGAGAGTTTGTGAAATTAATGTTTTATTTGCAGTGAAGTACTTCATTAGTGGAACTTCATTAAAAATGTCAAGTAAAACTGCCCAAACAAGTAGCACTAACTGGATTAGTAAGTAAGCTACTTAGTTCTTCCATCAGACTCTACTTTCCACAACGAGAAACACTTGTTACTGCTTTCAGAAATACAAGTCAGTGTTTCTGTTTTTTAGTAAGAGAAATATTAGTAACCTGCTCAAGGGTCATCAGAAATTACCCAAACAAGAAGCACTTACTGCTTTCAGAAATACAAGTCAGTGTTTCTGTTAGAGTAATAATAGTAACCGGCTCATGTTTGGAGAATTGGGAAAGAATGTTCATATTACAGTAGCATTTCACTGTGAACTTGTCATACGCAAGACTACTCCAAAAGGTAGCACTTATGGAATCAAGAATCATCAGTGCTTCCATTTGAAGTAATCCGACTATGGTTACATTGAATGTTGATCTTGCTGTCCAGCTGCAAATGTGAAGAAAGGGTCATCAGAAATAGCCCCAACAAGAAGCACTTACTGCTTTCAAAAATACAAGTCAGTGTTTCTGTTGGAGTGATAATCGTGACCAGCACATGTCTGGGGAATTGGGAAAGAATGTTGATATAACAGTAGCATTTCACTGGAAGTTGTCATAAGCAAGATTACTCAAAAAGGTAGCACTTATGGAATCAGAGGCAGCAATGCTTCCATTTGAAGTAATCCGACTATGGTTACAATGAATGTTGATCTTGCTGTCCAGCTGCAAATGTGTAGGAATGGTCGATGGAAATTACCCCAACAAGAAGCACTTACTGCTTTCAGAAATACAAGTCAGTGCTTCTGTTAGAGTAATTTTAGTAACCGGCTCATGTCTGGAGAATTGGGGAAGAATGTTCATATTACAGTAGCATTTCACTGAGGAACTTATCATGAGCAAGACTACTCCAAAAGGTAGCACTTATGGAATCAAGAATCATCAGTGCTTCCATTTGAAGTAATCCGACTATGGTTACAATGAATGTTGATCTTGCTGTTCAGTTGCAAATGTGAAGGAATGGTCGACGAAAATTACCCCAACAAGAAGCACTTACTGCTTTCAGAAATACAAGTCAGTGTTTCTGTTAGAGTAATTGTAGTAACCGGCTCTGGCCGGAGAATTGGGAAAGAATGTTCATATTACAGTAGCATTTCAATGAGGAACTTATCAGAAGCAAGACTACTCCAAAAGGTAGCACTTTTGGAATCAAGAATCATCAGTGCTTCCATTTGAAGTAATCTGACTATGGTTACATTGAATGTTGATCTTGCTGTCCAGCTGCAAATGTGAAGGAAGGGTCATCAGAAATGACCCCAACAAGAAGCACTTACTGCTTTCAAAAATACAAGTCAGTGTTTCTGTTGGAGTGATAATCGTGACCGACACATGTCTGGGGAATTGGGAAAGAATGTTGATATTGCAGTGGCATATCACTGGAAGTTGTCATAAGCAAGACTACTCCAAAAGGTAGCACTTATGGAAGCAAGAATCATCAATGCTTCCTTTTGAAGTAATCCGACTATGGTTACATTGAATGTTGATCTTGCTGTCCAGCTGCAAATGTGTAGGAATAGTCATTGGAAATTACCCCAACAAGAAGCACTTACTGCTTTCAGAAATACAGTCAGTGTTTCTGTTAGAGTAAGTTTAGTAACCGGCTCATGTCTGGAGAATTGGGAAAGAATGTTAATGTCACAGTAGCATTTCACTGGAAGTTGTCAAGAGCAAGACTACTCCAAATGGAAGCACTTATGGAATCAAGGCGCAGCAATGCTTCCATTTGAAGTAATCCGACTATGGTTACATTGAATGTTGATCTTGCTGTCCAGCTGCAAATGTGTAGGAATAGTCATTGGAAATTACCCCAACAAGAAGCACTTACTGCTTTCAGAAATACATGTCAGTGCTTCTGTTAGAGTAATTGTAGTAACCGGCTCATGTCTGGGGAATTGGGAAAGAATGTTGATATTGCAGTAGCATTTCACAGGAAGTTGTCAAGAGCAAGACTACTCCAAAAGGTAGCACTTATGGAATCAAGAATCATCAGTGCTTCCATTTGAAGTAATCCAACTATGGTTACATTGAATGTTGATCTTGCTGTCCAGCTGCAAATGTGAAGGAAGGGTCATCAGAAATTACCCCAACAAGAAGCACTTACTGCTTTCAAAAATACAAGTCAGTGTTTCTGTTGGAGTGATAATCGTGACCGGCACATGTCTGGGGAATTGGGAAAGAATGTGGATATAACAGTAGCATTTCACTGGAAGTCGTCATAAGCAAGACTACTCCAAAAGGTAGCACTTATGGAATCAAGAATCATCAGTGCTTCCATTTGAAGTAATCCGACTTTGGTTACATTGAATGTTGATCTTGCTGTCCAGCTGCAAATGTGTAGGAATGGTCGACGCAAATTACCCCAACAAGAAGCACTTACTGCTTACAGATATACAAGTCAGTGTTTCTGTTAGAGTAATAATAGTAACCAGCTCATGTCTGGAGAATAAGGAAAGAATGTTCATATTACAGTAGCATTTCACTGGAAGTTGTCAGGAGCAAGACTACTCCAAAAGGAAGCACTTATGGAATCAGGGCGCAGCAATGCTTGCTTTTGAAGTAATCCGACTATGGTTAAATTGGGTGGTGGATCCTGCTGTCCAGCTGCAAATGTGTAGGAATGGTCGACGAAAATTACCCCAACAAGAAGCACTTACTGCTTTCAGAAATACAACTCAGGGTTTCTGTTAGAGTAATAATAGTAACCGGCTCGTGTCTGGAGATATATGAAAAAATGTTCATATTACAGTAGCATTTCACTGGAAGTTGTCAAGAGCAAGACTACTCCAAAAGGTAGCACTTATGGAATCAAGAATCATCAGTGCTTCCATTTGAAGTAATCTGACTATGGTTACATTGAATGTTGATCTTGCTGTCCAGCTGCAAATGTGAAGGAAGGGTCATCAGAAATGACCCCAACAAGAAGCACTTACTGCTTTCAAAAATACAAGTCAGTGTTTCTGTTGGAGTGATAATCGTGACCGGCACATGTCTGGGGAATTGGGAAAGAATGTTGATATTGCAGTGGCATATCACTGGAATTGTCATAAGCAAGACTACTCCAAAAGGTAGCACTTATGGAAGCAAGAATCATCAATGCTTCCTTTTGAAGTAATCCGACTATGGTTACATTGAATGTTGATCTTGCTGTCCAGCTGCAAATGTGTAGGAATGGTCGACGAAAATTACCCCAACAAGAAGCACTTACTGCTTTCAGAAATACAACTCAGTGTTTCTGTTAGAGTAATAATAGTAACGAGCTCATGTCTGGAAATTAAGGAAAGAATGTTCATATTACAGTAGCATTTCACTGGAAGTTGTCAAGAGCAAGACTACTCCAAATGGAAGCACTTATGGAATCAAGGCGCAGCAATGCTTCCATTTGAAGTAATCCGACTATGGTTACATTGAATGTTGATCTTGCTGTTCAGCTGCAAATGTGAAGGAAGGGTCATCAGAAATTAACCCAACAAGAAGCACTTACTGCTTTCAAAAATACAAGTCAGTGTTTCTGTTGGAGTGATAATCGTGACCGGCACATGTCTGGGGAATTGGGAAAGAATGTGGATATAACAGTAGCATTTCACTGGAAGTCGTCATAAGCAAGACTACTCCAAAAGGTAGCACTTATGGAATCAAGAATCATCAGTGCTTCCATTTGAAGTAATCCGACTTTGGTTACATTGAATGTTGATCTTGCTGTCCAGCTGCAAATGTGTAGGAATGGTCGACGCAAATTACCCCAACAAGAAGCACTTACTGCTTACAGATATACAAGTCAGTGTTTCTGTTAGAGTAATAATAGTAACCAGCTCATGTCTGGAGAATAAGGAAAGAATGTTCATATTACAGTAGCATTTCACTGGAAGTTGTCAGGAGCAAGACTACTCCAAAAGGAAGCACTTATGGAATCAGGGCGCAGCAATGCTTGCTTTTGAAGTAATCCGACTATGGTTAAATTGGGTGGTGGATCCTGCTGTCCAGCTGCAAATGTGTAGGAATGGTCGACGAAAATTACCCCAACAAGAAGCACTTACTGCTTTCAGAAATACAACTCAGGGTTTCTGTTAGAGTAATAATAGTAACCGGCTCGTGTCTGGAGATATATGAAAAAATGTTCATATTACAGTAGCATTTCACTGGAAGTTGTCAAGAGCAAGACTACTCCAAAAGGTAGCACTTATGGAATCAAGAATCATCAGTGCTTCCATTTGAAGTAATCTGACTATGGTTACATTGAATGTTGATCTTGCTGTCCAGCTGCAAATGTGAAGGAAGGGTCATCAGAAATGACCCCAACAAGAAGCACTTACTGCTTTCAAAAATACAAGTCAGTGTTTCTGTTGGAGTGATAATCGTGACCGGCACATGTCTGGGGAATTGGGAAAGAATGTTGATATTGCAGTGGCATATCACTGGAATTGTCATAAGCAAGACTACTCCAAAAGGTAGCACTTATGGAAGCAAGAATCATCAATGCTTCCTTTTGAAGTAATCCGACTATGGTTACATTGAATGTTGATCTTGCTGTCCAGCTGCAAATGTGTAGGAATGGTCGACGAAAATTACCCCAACAAGAAGCACTTACTGCTTTCAGAAATACAACTCAGTGTTTCTGTTAGAGTAATAATAGTAACGAGCTCATGTCTGGAAATTAAGGAAAGAATGTTCATATTACAGTAGCATTTCACTGGAAGTTGTCAAGAGCAAGACTACTCCAAATGGAAGCACTTATGGAATCAAGGCGCAGCAATGCTTCCATTTGAAGTAATCCGACTATGGTTACATTGAATGTTGATCTTGCTGTTCAGCTGCAAATGTGAAGGAAGGGTCATCAGAAATTAACCCAACAAGAAGCACTTACTGCTTTCAAAAATACAAGTCAGTGTTTCTGTTGGAGTGATAATCGTGACCGGCACATGTCTGGGGAATTGGGAAAGAATGTTGATATAACAGTAGCATTTCACTGGAAGTCGTCATAAGCAAGACTACTCCAAAAGGTAGCACTTATGGAATCAAGAATCATCAGTGCTTCCATTTGAAGTAATCCGACTATGGTTACATTGAATGTTGATCTTGCTGTCCAGCTGCAAATGTGTAGGAATGGTCGACGAAAATTACCCCAACAAGAAGCACTTACTGCTTACAGATATACAAGTCAGTGTTTCTGTTAGAGTAATAATAGTAACCAGCTCATGTCTGGAGAATTAGGAAAGAATGTTCATATTACAGTAGCATTTCACTGGAAGTTGTCAGGAGCAAGACTACTCCAAAAGGTAGCACTTATGGAATCAAGAATCATCAGTGCTTCCATTTGAAGTAATCCGACTATGGTTATATTGAATGTTGATCTTGCTGTCCAGCTGCAAATGTGAAGAAAGGGTCATCAGAAATTACCCCAACAAGAAGCACTTACTGCTTTCAGAAATACAAGTCAGTGTTTCTGTTGGAGTGATAATCGTGACCAGCACATGTCTGGGGAATTGGGAAAGAATGTTGATATAACAGTAGCATTTCACTGGAAGTTGTCATAAGCAAGACTACTCCAAAAGGTAGCACTTATGGAATCAAGAATCATCAGTGCTTCCATTTGAAGTAATCCGACTATGGTTACAATGAATGTTGATCTTGCTGTCCGGTGCAAATGTGTAGGAATGATCGACAGAAATTACCCCAACAAGAAGCACTTACTGCTTTCAGAAATACAAGTCAGTGTTTCTGTTAGAGTAATTTTAGTAACCAGCTCATGTCTGGAGAATTGGGAAAGAATGTTAATGTCACAGTAGCATTTCACTGGAAAATGTCAAGAGCAAGACTACTCCAAATGGAAGCACTTATGGAATCAAGGCGCAGCAATGCCTCCATTTGAAGTAATCCGACTATGGTTACATTGAATGTTGATTTTGCTGTCCAGCTGCAAATGTGTAGGAATAGTCATTGGAAATTACCCCAACAAGAAGCACTTACTGCTTCCAGAAATACAGTCAGTGTTTTTGTGAGAGTAATAATAGTAACCGGCTCATGTCTGGAGAATTGGGAAAGAATGATCATATTACAGTAGCATTTCACTGGAAGTTGTCAAGAGCAAGACTACTCCAAAAGGTAGCACTTATGGAATCAAGAATCATCAGTGCTTCCATATGAAGTAATCCAACTATGGTTACATTGAATGTTGATCTTGCTGTCCAGCTGCAAATGTGAAGGAAGGGTCATCAGAAATTACCCCAACAAGAAGCACTTACTGCTTTCAAAAATACAAGTCAGTGTTTCTGTTGGAGTGATAATCGTGACCCGCTCATGTCTGGGGAATTGGGAAAGAATGTTGATATAACAGTAGCATTTCACTGGAAGTCGTCATAAGCAAGACTACTCCAAAAGGTAGCACTTATGGAATCAAGAATCATCAGTGCTTCCATTTGAAGTAATCCAGCTATGGTTACAATGAATATTGATCTTGCTGTCCAGCTGCAAAAGGAAGGGTCATCAGAAATTACCCCAACAAAAGCACTTACTGCTATCAAAAATACAAGTCAGTGTATCTGTCGGAGTGATAATAGTGACCGGCACATGTCTGGGGAATTGGGAAAGAATGTTGATATAACAGTAGCATTTCACTGGAAGTTGTCATAAGCAAGACTACTCCAAAAGGTAGCACTTATGGAATCAAGAATCATCAGTGCTTCCATTTGAAGTAATCCGACTATGGTTACATTGAATGTTGATCTTGCTGTCCAGCTGCAAATGTGAAGGAAGGGTCATCAGAAATTACCCCAACAAGAAGCACTTACTGCTTTCAAAAATACAAGTCAGTGCTTCTGTTAGAGTAATTTTAGTAACCGGCTCATGTCTGGAGAATTGGGAAAGAATGTTCATATTACAGTAGCATTTCACTGGAAGTTGTCAGGAGCAAGACTACTCCAAAAGGTAGCACTTATGGAATCAAGGCGCAGCAATGCTTGCTTTTGAAGTAATCCGACTATGGTTAAATTGGGTGGTGGATCCTGCTGTCCAGCTGCAAATGTGTAGGAATGGTCATCAGAAATTACCCCAACAAGAAGCACTTACTGCTTTCAAAAATACAAGTCAGTGCTTCTGTTAGAGTAATTTTAGTAACCGGCTCATGTCTGGAGAATTGGGAAAGAATGTTCATATTACAGTAGCATTTCACTGAGGAAGTTGTCATAAGCAAGACTACTCCAAATTTTAGTAACCGGCTCATGTCTGGAGAATTGGGAAAGAATGTTCATATTACAGTAGCATTTCACTGAGGAACTTATCATAAGCAAGACTACTCCAAAAGGTAGCACTTATGGAAACAAGAATCATCAGTGTTTCCATTTGAAGTAATCCAGCTATGGTTACATTGAATGTTGATCTTGCTGACCAGCTGCAAATGTGAAGGAAGGGTCATCAGAAATTACCCCAACAAGAAGCACTTACTGCTATCAAAAATACAAGTCAGTGTATCTGTTGGAGTGATAATCGTGAACAGCACATGTCTGGGGAATTGGGAAAGAATGTTCATATAACAGTAGCATTTCACTGGAAGTTGTCATAAGCAAGACTACTCCAAAAGGTAGCACTTATGGAATCAAGAATCATCAGTGCTTCCATTTGAAGTAATCCGACTACGGTTACATTGAATGTTGATCTTGCTGTCCAGCTGCAAATGTGAAGGAATAGTCATTGGAAATTACCCCAACAAGAAGCACTTACTGCTTTCAGAAATACAGTCAGTGTTTCTGTTAGAGTAATAATAGTAACCGGCTCATGTCTGGAGAATTGGGAAAGAATGTTCATATTACAGTAGCATTTCACTGGAAGTTGTCAAGAGCAAGACTACTCCAAAAGGTAGCACTTATGGAATCAAGAATCATCAGTGCTTCCATTTGAAGTAATGCGACTATGGTTATATTGAATGTTGATCTTGCTGTCCAGCTGCAAATGTGAAGAAAGGGTCATCAGAAATTACCCCAACAAGAAGCACTTACTGCTTTCAGAAATACAAGTCAGTGTTTCTGTTAGAGTAATTGTAGTAACCAGCTCATGTCTGGAGAATTGGGAAAGAATGTTAATGTCACAGTAGCATTTCACTGGAAAATGTCAAGAGCAAGACTACTCCAAATGGAAGCACTTATGGAATCAAGGCGCAGCAATGCCTCCATTTGAAGTAATCCGACTATGGTTACATTGAATGTTGATCTTGCTGTCCAGCTGCAAATGTGTAGGAATAGTCATTGGAAATTACCCCAACAAGAAGCACTTACTGCTTCCAGAAATACAGTCAGTATTTTTGTGAGAGTAATAATAGTAACCGGCTCATGTCTGGAGAATTGGGAAAGAATGATCATATTACAGTAGCATTTCACTGGAAGTTGTCAAGAGCAAGACTACTCCAAAAGGTAGCACTTATGGAATCAAGAATCATCAGTGCTTCCATTTGAAGTAATCCAACTATGGTTACATTGAATGTTGATCTTGCTGTCCAGCTGCAAATGTGAAGGAAGGGTCATCAGAAATTACCCCAACAAGAAGCACTTACTGCTTTCAAAAATACAAGTCAGTGTTTCTGTTGGAGTGATAATCGTGACCCGCTCATGTCTGGGGAATTGGGAAAGAATGTTGATATAACAGTAGCATTTCACTGGAAGTCGTCATAAGCAAGACTACTCCAAAAGGTAGCACTTATGGAATCAAGGCGCAGCAATGCTTGCTTTTGAAGTAATCCGACTATGGTTAAATTGGGTGGTGGATCCTGCTGTCCAGCTGCAAATGTGTAGGAATGGTCGTCGAAAATTACCCCAACAAGAAGCACTTACTGCTTTCAGAAATACAAGTCAGTGTTTCTGTTGGAGTAATTTTAGTAACCGGCTCATGTCTGGAGAAATATGAAAAAATGTTCATATTACAGTAGCATTTCACTGGAAGTTGTCAAGAGCAAGACTACTCCAAAAGGTAGCACTTGTGGAATCAAGAATCATCAGTGCTTCCATTTAAAGTAATCCGACTATGGTTACATCGAATGTTGATCTTGCTGTCCAGCTGCAAATGTGAAGGAAGGGTCATCAGAAATTACCCCAACAAGAAGCACTTACTGCTTTCAAAAATACAAGTCAGTGCTTCTGTTAGAGTAATTGAAGTAACCGGCTCATGTCTGGAGAATTGGGAAAGAATGTTCATATTACAGTAGCATTTCACTGAGGAACTTGTCATAAGCAAGACTACTCCAAATTTTAGTAACCGGCTCATGTCTGGAGAATTGGGAAAGAATGTTCATATTACAGAAGCATTTCACTGAGGAACTTATCATAAGCAAGACTACTCCAAAAGGTAGCACTTATGGAAACAAGAATCATCAGTGTTTCCATTTGAAGTAATCCAGCTATGGTTACATTGAATGTTGATCTTGCTGACCAGCTGCAAATGTGAAGGAAGGGTCATCAGAAATTACCCCAACAAGAAGCACTTACTGCTATCAAAAATACAAGTCAGTGTATCTGTTGGAGTGATAATCGTGAACAGCACATGTCTGGGGAATTGGGAAAGAATGTTCATATAACAGTAGCATTTCACTGGAAGTTGTCATAAGCAAGACTACTCCAAAAGGTAGCACTTATGGAATCAAGAATCATCAGTGCTTCCATTTGAAGTAATCCGACTACGGTTACATTGAATGTTGATCTTGCTGTCCAGCTGCAAATGTGAAGGAATAGTCATTGGAAATTACCCCAACAAGAAGCACTTACTGCTTTCAGAAATACAGTCAGTGTTTCTGTTAGAGTAATAATAGTAACCGGCTCATGTCTGGAGAATTGGGAAAGAATGTTCATATTACAGTAGCATTTCACTGGAAGTTGTCAAGAGCAAGACTACTCCAAAAGGTAGCACTTATGGAATCAAGAATCATCAGTGCTTCCATTTGAAGTAATCCGACTATGGTTATATTGAATGTTGATCTTGCTGTCCAGCTGCAAATGTGAAGAAAGGGTCATCAGAAATTACCCCAACAAGAAGCACTTACTGCTTTCAGAAATACAAGTCAGTGTTTCTGTTGGAGTGATAATCGTGACCAGCACATGTCTGGGGAATTGGGAAAGAATGTTGATATAACAGTAGCATTTCACTGGAAGTTGTCATAAGCAAGACTACTCCAAAAGGTAGCACTTATGGAATCAAGAATCATCAGTGCTTCCATTTGAAGTAATCCGACTATGGTTACATTGAATGTTGATCTTGCTGTCCAGCTGCAAATGTGTAGGAATGGTCGACGAAAATTACCCCAACAAGAAGCACTTACTGCTTACAGATATACAAGTCAGTGTTTCTGTTAGAGTAATAATAGTAACCAGCTCATGTCTGGAGAATTAGGAAAGAATGTTCATATTACAGTAGCATTTCACTGGAAGTTGTCAGAAGCAAGACTTCTCCAAAAGGAAGCACTTATGGAATCAGGGCGCAGCAATGCTTGCTTTTGAAGTAATCCGACTATGGTTAAATTGGGTGGTGGATCCTGCTGTCCAGCTGCAAATGTGTAGGAATGGTCGACGAAAATTACCCCAACAAGAAGCACTTACTGCTTTCAGAAATACAACTCAGGGTGTCTGTTAGAGTAATAATAGTAACCGGCTCATGTCTGGAGATATATGAAAAAATGTTCATATTACAGTAGCATTTCACTGGAAGTTGTCAAGAGCAAGACTACTCCAAAAGGTAGCACTTATGGAATCAAGAATCATCAGTGCTTCCATTTGAAGTAATCCGACTATGGTTACATTGAATGTTGATCTTGCTGTCCAGCTGCAAATGTGAAGGAAGGGTCATCAGAAATTACCCCAACAAGAAGCACTTACTGCTTTCAAAAATACAAGTCAGTGCTTCTGTTAGAGTAATTTTAGTAACCGGCACATGTCTGGAGAATTGGGAAAGAATGTTCAGATTACAGTAGCATTTCACTGAGGAACTTGTCATAAGCAAGACTACTCCGAAAGGTAGCACTTATGGAATCAAGAATCATCAGTGCTTCCATTTGAAGTAATCCAGCTATGGTTACAATGAATATTGATCTTGCTGTCCAGCTGCAAAAGGAAGGGTCATCAGAAATTACCCCAACAAAAGCACTTACTGCTATCAAAAATACAAGTCAGTGTATCTGTTGGAGTGATAATCGTGAACGGCACATGTCTGGGGAATTGGGAAAGAATGTTCATATAACAGTAGCATTTCACTGGAAGTTGTCAAGAGCAAGACTACTCCAAAAGGTAGCACTTATGGAATCAAGAATCATCAGTGCTTCCATTTGAAGTAATCCGACTATGGTTACATTGAATGTTGATCTTGCTGTCCAGCTGCAAATGTGAAGGAAGGGTTATTAGAAATTACCCCAACAAGAAGCACTTACGGCTATCAAAAATACAAGTCAGTGTATCTGTTTGAGTGATAATCGTGAACGGCACATGTCTGGAGAATTGGGAAAGAATGTTGATATAACAGTAGCATTTCACTGGAAGTTGTCATAAGCAAGACTACTCCAAAAGGTAGCACTTATGGAATCAAGAATGCTGATCTTGCTGTCCAGCTGCAAATGTGAAGGAAGGGTCATCAGAAATTACCCCAACAAGAAGCACTTACTGCTTTCAAAAATACAAGTCAGTGCTTCTGTTAGAGTAATTGTAGTAACCGGCTCATGTCTGGAGAATTGGGAAAGAATGTTCATATTACAGTAGCATTTCACTGAGGAACTTGTCATAAGCAAGACTACTCCAAATTTTAGTTACCGGCTCATGTCTGGGGATTGGGAGGAATGTTCATATTACAGTAGCATTTCACTGAGGAACTTGTCATAAGCAAGACTACTCCAAAAGGTAGCACTTATGGAATCAAGAATCATCAGTGCTTCCATTTGAAGTAATCCGACTATGGTAACATTGAATGTTGATCTTGCTGTCCAGCTGCAAATGTGTAGGAATGGTCGACGAAAATTACCCCAACAAGAAGCACTTACTGCTTTCAGAAATACATGTCAGTGCTTCTGTTAGAGTAATTGTAGTAACCCGCTCATGTCTGGGGAATTGGGAAAGAATGTTCATATTACAGTAGCAACTCACTGGAAGTCGTCAGGAGCAAGACTACTCCAAAAGGTAGCACTTATGGAATCAAGCAGCAATGCTTGCTTTTGAAGTAATCCGACTATGGTTAAATTGGGTGGTGGATCCTGCTGTCCAGCTGCAAATGTGTAGGAATGGTCGACGAAAATTACCCCAACAAGAAGCACTTACTGCTTTCAGAAATACAAGTCAGTGTTTCTGTTGGAGTAATTTTAGTAACCGGCACATGTCTGGAGAAATATGAAAAAAATGTTCATATTACAGTAGCATTTCACTGGAAGTTGTCATAAGCAAGACTACTCCAAAAGGTAGCACTTATGGAATCGAGAATGCTGATCTTGCTGTCCAGCTGCAAATGTGAAGGAAGGGTCATCAGAAATTACCCCAACAAGAAGCACTTACTGCTTTCAAAAATACAAGTCAGTGTTTCTGTTGGAGTGATAATCGTGACCGGCACATGTCTGGGGAATTGGGAAAGAATGTTGATATAACAGTAGCATTTCACTGGAAGTTGTCATAAGCAAGACTACTCCAAAAGGTAGCACTTATGGAATCAAGAATCATCAGTACTTCCATTTAAAGTTATCCGACTATGGTTACATTGAATGTTGATCTTGCTGTCCAGCTGCAAATGTGAAGGAAGGGTCATCAGAAATTACCCCAACAAGAAGCACTTACTGCTTTCAAAAATACAAGTCAGTGCTTCTGTTAGAGTAATTGAAGTAACCGGCTCATGTCTGGAGAATTGGGAAAGAATGTTCATATTACAGTAGCATTTCACTGAGGAACTTGTCATAAGCAAGACTACTCCAAAAGGTAGCACTTATGGAAACAAGAATCATCAGTGCTTCCATTTGAAGTAATCCAGCTATGGTTACATTGAATGTTGATCTTGCTGTCCAGCTGCAAATGTGTAGGAATGGTCGACGAAAATTACCCCAACAAGAAGCACTTACTGCTTTCAGAAATACAAGTCAGTGTTTCTGTTAGAGTAATAATAGTAACCAGCTCATGTCAGGAGAATTAGGAAAGAATGTTCATATTACAGTACCATTTCACTGGAAGTTGTCAGGAGCAAGACTACTCCAAAAGGTAGCACTTATGGAATCAAGGCGCAGCAATGCTTGCTTTTGAAGTAATCCGACTATGGTTAAATTGGGTGGTGGTTCCTGCTGTCCAGCTGCAAATGTGTAGGAATGGTCGTCGAAAATTACCCCAACAAGAAGCACTTACTGCTTTCAGAAATACAAGTCAGTGTTTCTGTTGGAGTAATTTTAGTAACCGGCTCATGTCTGGAGAAATATGAAAAAATGTTCATATTACAGTAGCATTTCACTGGAAGTTGTCAAGAGCAAGACTACTCCAAAAGGTAGCACTTGTGGAATCAAGAATCATCAGTGCTTCCATTTAAAGTAATCCGACTATGGTTGCATTGAATGTTGATCTTGCTGTCCAGCTGCAAATGTGAAGGAAGGGTCATCAGAAATGACCCCAACAAGAAGCACTTACTGCTTTCAAAAATACAAGTCAGTGCTTCTGTTAGAGTAATTGAAGTAACCGGCTCATGTCTGGAGAATTGGGAAAGAATGTTGATATAACAGTAGCATTTCACTGGAAGTTGTCATAAGCAAGACTACTCCAAAAGGTTGCACTTATGGAATCAAGAATCATCAGTGCTTCCATTTGAAGTAACCTGACTATTGTCACTTATTCGCTCGGCTGAGTATTGATTACTTACCTCAAACTCTACAAGCATTTTCATCCAACATCTGCTGTGTAGTGGCTTCTTGCGGCTGTGGGACCATTGCCTGCTGTAGGAACATGCTCAATTTAAACCCAACCTCCACCTAATTTCCCCCTCCAGCTTCACTGGGCAGGATAACAACTTGTTAACAATCAGACTCTTTTTACATAATCAAAGGACTACACTGACGACTCGTTCATCAGCTTACCACAAGCAGACAATGAGTCTACACCAAGTTGTTGGCAGTACCTTAAGTGGTGCTTGATGGCCCATCAAAGTGTATCTGTAATGAGAAACAAAGAGAATCTGATGTATCAGCCATTGCAATTACCACAACAAGAAGCGCCTACCATTTCACTGAGGAACCTGTCAAGAGCAAGACTACTCTAAAAAGTAGCACCTTTGTCATCAAGAATCATCAGTGCTTCCATTTGAAGTAATCTGAATATAGTTACATTGTTTAGTTGTTGCTGTCCAGCTGCAAATGCGTAGGAATGGTCAATGGAATTTTCCCCAACAAGAAGCACTTACTGCTTTCAGTATTGCAAGTCAGTGCTTCTGTTAGAGTGACTTTAGGGACCAGCTCATGTCTTGGGAATTGGAAGAGAATGTTCATATTACAGTAGCATTTCACTGAGGAACGTATCAAGCAAGACTACTCAAAAAGGTAGCACTTATGGATCCAAGAATAATCTGTGCTTTGAAGTAATCCGACTATGGCTTCTAGCCTGATATTGATTACTTACCTCAAACTCCACAAGCATTTTCCTCCCGCATCTGCTGTGTAATGGCTTCTTGTGGCTGTGGAACTGTTGCTTGCTGTGGGAACACTCTCTTGAACCCCGCCGTCATTGAATACCTGCCTCCAGTTTCAATGGGCAGGAGAACAACCTGTTTACGATTAGACTCTTTTTGCATAATCAAAGGCCAATTCTAACGAGTCGTGATAACGTTTAGCAGCTTACCACAAGCTGACAATGAGGCTAGACCAAGTTGTTGGCAATACCGAAAACGATGCTTGATGGCCTATCAAAGAGTATCTGTATTGAGGAATGAAGAGAATCTGTTGTATCGGCCATGGAAATTGCCACAACAAGAAGCACCTAGCACTTCAATGAGTAACTTGTCAAGAGCAAGACTACTCCAAAAGGTAGCACTTATGGAATCAAGAATCATCAGTGCTTCCATTTGAAGTAATCTGACTATGGTTAAATAGAATTTTTATTCTTGCTGTCCAGCTGCAAATGTGATTGAAGGGTCATTGGAAAATACCCCAACAAGAAGCACTTACTGCTTTCAGAAATTACAAGTCAGTCTGTTAGAGTAATATTTGTGACCGGCTCATGTCTGGAGAATATTCAAAGATGGTAATTTAACAGTAGCATTTCACTGAGTAACTTGTCAAAAGCAAGACTACTCCAAAAGGTAGCACTTAAGAATCAATAATCATCAGTGTTTCCATTTGAAGTAATCCGACAATGGTTACATTGAATTTGATCTTGCTGTCCAGCTGCAAATGTGTAGGAATGGTCGACGAAAATGACCCCAACAAGAAGCACTTACTGCTTTCAGAAATACAAGTCAGTGTTTCTGTTGGAGTAATTGTAGTAACCGGCTCATGTCTGGAGAATTGGGAAAGAATGTTCATATTACAGTAGCATTTCACCGAGGAACTTGTCCCAAGCAAGACTACTCCAAAAGGTTGCACTTATGGAATCAAGAATCATCTGTGCTTCCATTTGAAGTAACCTGACTATCGTCAATTCTTCACTCGGTTGAGTATTGATTACTTACCTCAAACTCTACAGGCAGTTTCATCCAATATCTGCTGTGTAGTGGCTTCTTGTGGCTGTGGGAACATTGCCTGCTGTAGGAACATGCTCAATTTAAACCAAACCTCCACCTTATTTCCCTCTCCAGTTTCACTGGGCAGGATAACAACTTGTTAACAATCAGACTCTTTTTACATAATCAAAGGACTACACTGACGACTCGTTCATCAGCTTACCACAAGCGGACAATGAGTCTACACCAAGTTGTTGGCAGTACCTTAAGTGGAGCTTGATGGCCCATCAAAGAGTATCTGTATTGAGAAACAAAGAGAATCTGATGTATCAGCCATTGCAATTACCACAACAAGAAGCGCCTACCATTTCACTGAGAAACCTGTCAAGAGCAAGACTACTCCAAAAGGTAGCACCTTTGTCATCAAGAATCATCAGTGCTTCCACTTGAAGTAATCCGAATATAGTTACATTGTTGATTGTTGCTGTCCAGCTGCAAATGCGTAGGAATGGTCAATGGAATTTTCCCCAACAAGAAGCACTTACTGCTTTCAGTATTGCAAGTCAGTGTCTCTGTTAGAGTGACTTTAGGGACCAGCTCATGTCTTGGGAATTGGAAGACAATGTTCATATTACAGTAGCATTTCACTGAGGAACGTATCAAGCAAGACTACTCAAAAAGGTAGCACTTATGGATCCAAGAATCATCTGTGCTTTGAAGTAATCCGACTATGGTTTCTAGCCTGATATTGATTACTTACCTCCAACTCCACAAGCATTTTCCTCCCGCATCTGCTGTGTACTGGTTTTCTTGTGGCTGTGGAACTGTTGCTTGCTGTGGGAACATTCTCAACTTAAACCCAACCGTCATTGAATTTCCGCCTACAGTTTCAATGGGCAGGACAACGACCTGTTTACGATCAGACTCTTTTTGCATAATCAAAGGCCAATTCTGACGAGTCGTGATAACGTTTAGCCGCTTACCACAAGCTGACAATGAGTCTACACCGAGTTGTTGGCAAAAACGTTGCTTGATGGCCCATCAAAGAGTATCTGTATTGAGGGATGAAGAGAATCTTTTTTTTCGGCCATGGACATAACCACAACAAGAAGCACCTAGCACTTCAATGAGTAACTTGTCAAGAGCAAGACTACTCCAAAAGGTAGCACTTATGGAATCAAGAATCATCAGTGCTTCCATTTGAAGTAATCTGACTATGGTAAAATAGAATTTTTATTCTTGCTGTCCAGCTGCAAATGTGATTGAAGGGTCATTGGAAATTACCCCAACAAGAAGCACTTACTGTTTAGGTGTTACAAGTCAGTGTTCCTGTTAGAGTGATAATTGTGACCGGCTCATGTCTGGAGAATATTCAAAGATGGTAATATAACAGTAGCATTTCACTGAGGAACTTGTCAAAAGCAAGACTACTCCAAAAGGTAGCACTTAAGAATCAAGAATCATCAGTGTTTCCATTTGAAGTAATCCGACAATGGTTACATTGAATGTTGATCAGCTGCAAATGTGTAGGAATGGGTCGACGAAAATTACCCCAACAAGAAGCACTTACTGCTTTCAGTATTGCAAGTCAGTGTTTCTGTTGGAGTAATTGTAGTAACCGGCTCATGTCTGAGGAATTGTGAAAAAATTTTCATATTACAGTAGCATTTCACTGGAAGTTGTCAAGAGCAAGACTACTCCAAAAGGTAGCACTTATGGAATCAAGAATCATCAGTGCTTCCATTTGAAGTAATCCGACTATGGTTACATTGAATGTTTTATTGATACTTACCTCAAACTCCACAAGTATTTTCCTCCCACATCTGCTGTGTACTGGCTTCTTGTGGCTGTGGAACTGTTGCTTGCTGCAGGAACATGCTCACCTTAAACCCAACCGTCATGAATTTCCACCTCCAGTTTCAATGGGCAGGACAACGACTTGTTAACGATCAGACTCTTTTTGCATGATCAAAGGACAATTCTGACGACACGTGATAACAGCAGCTTACCACAAGCTGACAATGAGTCTACACCAAGTTGTTGTCTGGGTGCTTGATGGCCCAAACGAAGAGTAACTGAGTAATGAAGAGAATTTACCACTCAATAGGAACCGTAACAGCACATCTGTATTGGAGTCTGGATTACATTATTGGTTACAGTAGCATTTCAAAATGGGCATACAAAAACAGCATTCCACCTTAGCCATTGAAATGACCAAGAAGCACATTTCACTGTGTAACTTCTCATAAGCAGGTAGTCATAAAGCAATCATAAGCAAGACTACCCCAAAAGGTAGCATTTATGAAATAGAGACTCATCAGTGCTCCCATTTGAAGTAATCTGACTATATGTCTATTAAACATTAGTCTTGCTTTCCAACACATCGCAAAAAAGTCAGTGTCTGTTATAGAATCTCCACCTCCAGTTTCAATGGTCTGGACAATGGCTTGTAAATTATCCCAATTATTAGAAGATAATTGATACAGATTATCATGCATAGAATGAATAGAAGGAAATTTCACAACCACAACATTTGATATGACCTCAGTGTAAACCCATTACCCATTAAAACTCTTCATTGACAGTTTTAGTACATTGGTTTACTGACTAATTCATACTGTAAAATGTATTTGCCATTTCTGCAGGAGCTAATCTCATTGTCGTTGTCCCACCATTAACTCAGGTGATGCATTTCTTATTGAACTTCCACTTGAGAGATGAGAGAGAGAGAAGAGTTGATTCTGTCGTTTTCTGTTAACATGTCAGTGTGAGTCAACTCTCCTCCTCAAACCTGACTTTCTGTTTGATGTCACTTTTAAAAGTATGATGTCATCTGTTCAGCGACAAAGAGTTTTAAATCTCTGCACATTTATTTTTATGTCATATCTGCATGGATATAGAAGATGATAATCAACAAGTTACATCTCAGCAAAAAAATATTCTCAGAACAGAGGGACTGGACGAACTTCAGTGGAAGCTTCAGAAAACTCAGAGTGACCTGAGGGACTCAAAAGTTCTTCTCAGGGCCACTGATGAAAACCTGGCGACTGAGCGACAGCATCTTAAAGAGGACACTCTATGGCTGGAGGAGCTTAAGTTGAACTTCCAAATTGCTCAGAACCGTCTTGAAGTGCAGATGGTAGAACTTAGAGCCAACCAGGAAATGGAAGTTGCACTTCACAAAGAATTACAGGAGACCAAAGAAAAACTCTGCACTGCTGAAAACCACCATCAGGAGATTCTAGACCAAGCGGCTCAGTTCTCTAAGAAGACGAAAGTTGTGTCTAATGTTGCATTGCAGGTGAAGCAGGAGAAGCTGTCCTCTGTGAAAGAGTTTGAGCTGTTGCTGCTCAAGGTGAGTCATATTTTAACATCAACATATTACATTACAAAATTACAAAACAGGCACATATTACAAAAATATACATGCAATTACACATTCTGTACATGTTCAAATATGCATATCCATATACAAACTTAAATACACGGTCACCCATTAAGTTAGATTTAAACATTATTCCAACTTTTTGGGCAACAGTGTATAGGATGTACAGTATATGTATGTGTATGCAATGTATAAGCATACATTTATTTATATACAGCATATACAGCATATCAGTATTACGTTGTATAATACATGTAATGTTTTAGTGTTTAATAAAGTGATTTATTTTTCTTCCACAGGGAAAGAAGCAGGAGCAATTCCCACTGAAGTCCAAAACATTGAAGGAGAGAGCTGAGCGGCTCAGTCAGGTCTCTGCCCAGGAGCAGAGGGACGCTGTGATGAACAAAGGCTTGATGGCTGCTTTTGACATAATCAAAACTGAGAGACACAGATTGGAGGAGAAGGTTGCACAAGCAAAGAAAACCCACCCTCAAAAGGCCAAATTGTTTCATTATCTAAGGAAATTTAAGGAGAAAACAAGAGCTGGTATAGTGAAGGCCCTAGATGAGCGTCAGAGGGAGGTCAACATGACGGTAGAGATTTTTAAGGAGTTGGAGGGGCACTTAGTGTTGCGTGGGCTCAAATGGCTGGAGGAAGAGAGCTCCAGTGAGTTCCTGTGGCAGCAGGAAAAAACTAATCTTGTGAAGGACCAAGGCAAGCTTATCTCAGCCTTGCGGAGGAACGAGCTGGACAGGATGAAAATGGAAAAGAACCTGAGGTCCAGGATAAATTATATGAGACAAATTGAATTGAAAAAATGAGTTCAAAACACAAGATCAAAAACAGATATTTCTGATCGGGTTATGACCAAATGCTGACTAACAAAAAGTCAGTGAGCACTGGCTTGTCCTCCTGGTCCTGTCAAAAACTAATGTGGTGTCCTGGTGATGAATGTGTGACAAATTAATTAGGGGTCAAAGCAAAAAGGGCTGCAATCCTATTGTTTTTGCTCTGATTTTCATTATCCTTCCTTTCCCACTGCCAGAATTGACCTACAACTGATTCTGCAGCCAAAATTGTCATGACAGTTCCCTTTTATCCTCTCCAATGAGTTGAATAAACAAATCAAGATGGTCCCAAAATGTAATTTCTCATTTCAGCTCTGTTGTGATGCAGGAGGAGCACTGGCTGCAATGCAGGATGACCTCGTCAGACAAATTATATCAAATATGACTCATATGACTTGTTTTCAGTTAACTGAAAACCAATGCAAATGCAATTGGTAATTGTAATATTCCCTTGACTGATCATTAAACAACAACAGTCACAGGACAGATAGGTAGAACAAAATAAGTCAAAAACATGCAACGGTTGCTGCTGTCTCATTGTTTAGTGGATTCAGTGTGACCTCTTTTCAGAATGATGGGCACTTAATCAGTATTCATGAGGCACTTAGAACCATTGTGCATAGTGTTATTACTACTGCCACCTTTTCTGTTATTTTGCTAAACCAAACAGTGGATGCAAACATCACACATCTACCAGCAACAGTGGAGAAAGAAATGATGCTGGACATGATGTAACAGTTCCCTCAAGTAATGAAGCCAGGTAACATAGCAAGAATACACTGGAATGCATTGCCCGTCGGCTGACCAGCTTTGGCCATTCATAGACAGATGCATTGGTTATATTTTATCTATAAGGCTTTCTTCCTTTTTTCTTATATCTATACCACGAAGAGACAAAAAACATCAATTCTCCTTGTTTCTTTTTTAATTTTTTTTGTTTATTCTTGTTTATCATTAGATGGAATTCTTCTGTTTGATTGAGGATTGTGGAAAACGATCTGCCTATATTTATCAGATGTGTCGCAAATGAGAAATGAAATCCTTCAGTAACAAAACAGTAAAAAGCACACAAACATTTTTCACACACTGTTTTGTCTCCTCTATAAAACAGTTACGTGGCATTGTGGTATGTCTTGTTTTTGTCGTGATGCTCATTTATTTGTGCTGCTGCTGTTGTGTTGACCACCCCCCACATTCCTAGGTCGAAGTAGCACTCACCACGCCACCCCCACCTTTACAGCACAAACTACAGCTTCACTTCAAACAGCCGTGTTGCAGCAGCTCTGGCAATGTTACTAGTCTCATTCAGGAAGTAAATTGTAGTGCGTAGAATATTAGTAGAATAATTAGTAGAATATTTCACTCTCCAAATGTAATCGACGAAAGGTAGAAACTCTGTACCGGACTGGACTCTGGTCATATTTAATGAGAGCATTCTAGACAATATATGAGGTCACAGTAGAATACAGAATACTAAACATGAAGATATGGATAAATAAAAACAAAATGTCAATTATTTCAAAACATCAATGCTATGAATTTCTCATATTACCATGCTAGAGAATAAAACCACAGTAAATTTTAAAATGTGATTTGACGGTATGGCTTTGTTTTTAACAGCAGTAAACAATAAAGAAAATAATTATAGACTTTGTTTCTGGATGCTCTGCCTCAATATGACTACATAATTTGCTGGGCTTTCTGATTTTAAGCCAGCATGATGTTTTTCTCCCTTTTCAGTGTGTTTATATTATCACTTATTTCAATAGCTAAACACAACCCACTGCTTTCTGCTGTGTGGCCATCTTGCTGATATCGCAATGTTGTCCTTGGTTTGTCAGCATAAGGCTTTAACAAATCTCATAGTGGTATTATTGAGTTTTAGATTTTGTAGCGACAACATTGTAAAAAAGTGGATCCTGCAACGGCAATGCATCTATGCTCCTCCAGAAGGTTTTGGGAATCCTTTTAAAGATCTAACTGCTAGGATTCAGATCATGGCCATGCAAACTGTCACTGATTTCAGCCCATCCCCTGTGTGAGATTTGGTGAGCTTTTTGATGCAACAGTATGCGTTACTAGCCTGTCGACCAGCAAAATTAGCAAATACGTGTTCTCTTGAGCACCATCAGCTGCTTTAGGGGGTGGCTAAGATGATTCAGCAGCAGCCAGAGATCCAGAGGGGAGGTCAGAATGCTTTAATGCCCCCTGAATGATATGCCATGCCACCTGCAAATGTTTACAGTACTTCTGGTGCAGTCTATGCCTGAGAGTGGTCCTCTGCTCCTCTGGGATAAGGAAACTGTACACCAAGTCTGACACAAGCTCCTCCGATTGAACACTGTTCCAGATTGCCTGACTAGTGTCTTTTGCCATTCTGTACACCTCCTCTCTAGCCTGCTGGTCAGCTGTCTTCTCCATAGTTTCAAGGATGATGTCTTCCAGATAACAGTCCACAGTGTCATGATGTATAGGCACAACTCGTTTGAAGACATCATCTTCTTCCTTGCGTCTGTACTCCTCCACCTGTCTCCTCCCACTTTCAACAGCATTTCTCCGGTGAAACTCTCTCTCAGCCTGATGCATGAAGGCGTTGATACTCCGTTCTTCCTGTAGACGAATCAGCTCCTTGTTTAAGGTGTCAAACAAATATCCAACCTCTGTATCCACCACCAAGGCCACCAAAGACTCTTCTTGCATAGTCCTGTGTTCTATGTCTCTTTGGTTTTTCTGGATCATTGCATACTCCTCATCAGCTCCCTCTTGCTGATACTGATAGGCAATAATCAGCTCCTGGACAAGGCACACGTTCGAAAGCTTGCTTTGACACATCTTGAATTGTGTGCTTCTTCCTCTCAGCTGTTTCTGCAAGAAGATGAGCGCAAGCTGTCTTTCCTCCTCACCTTCTGGCGGCCCCTCCACCCTTGGTGTGGGAGGAGGCCTGTCAATCTTGACCAGAAAATGCAAGGGCTTCTTCTTCTTCGCCCTCTCCTTCTCCTCCCTCAGGGCATAGATCATTTTCAGCATTTCTATCTCTTTACTCTCAGAGGTAATGATTGAGCATTTTTTGGCATGTGACTTGAGGACTGAGGTGGAGAGCCTTGTTTCCAGCTCTGGCAAACCCTTGTATGTGTCAGGTCGGTCGTTTGCCTCTTGAAAGGAACCAACCTTGGGCGAACTTGCATAAGAACAGTAATCTGGATAGTCCAGGAGAATGTCTCCTCGCTTAAGCTTCCCCTCTAAGTTTCTCCTCTTTGCTGTAATTCGTCTTAGTGAGGTGACATACTTCTTGTGAATCTTCTGCTGTCTGGCTTCTTTTTCTCGTTGTTTCTGAGAATAGTTCAGAGGCTCAAGTGTCACCTTCTGGGCCTCATCTGTCTGCCTCCGCCAGTCCCTCAATGAAGCCAAACAGGCCTGTTGTGACCTCTGTATTTGCCCTTGTCTGAAAGCCCATTGTTTGATCTCGATATTGTACATCATACGTCTCCTCTTGTCTAGCTGGCTCAGGTCATCCGGAGGAGGCAGAGTTGCTTTCAAAGCTCGCTTGGTGCGAGCCCACTCTATCATTTCCAGTTCTTCAATGCCTGCAGGCAGACCATGACCGCTAGTCAACGTTGACAGTGTCAGGAGCTCCGAGGCACTAGTTCCGGGTTTCACCACATAGTCACTGGTGTAGGGGTCTGTCTGTGCTTCACTTTCCCTATAGTCCGTCTGGACACCCACAGTGACAGTGTGTGCCATCTGTGGCATCTGCTTACTCATCGACCTTCTTTGTCGGGCTGCCATTTTGTCAGCTAGTGCCTTATCATGTGAGTTTTCATCTATTCATACTTTCAATATGATGTCACATATTTTTGAGGGGGGGTTGTGAACTTGCTATCCCATCAATGAGGTAATGATATATGACAAAGCAACCATTCTAGGCACCTTTCACCTTCATGACCTCATCAATGACATCTTACTCCAGAGCTCCATACACCACAGCAACCATCCTAGTAACGAACCTCCACACTTTTCACCTGTGCTTGCTTCTTCTGAACACTTTTTGACACTCGCCTAATTCAGCATTCAACAACCGACAGACACTTCAAACACCAAAAAGTTCAGCATAGGACATTATTGGCATCACTTTTAATATTAATATCCCCAGCACTATACCACTCTATACAGTCCCTACAGCTTTTTGTGATTCCATCATCACAGGGTTTTATGCAAATTGCTGCTTAGGCACCTGAAGTGATTCAAGTCACCCCAAGCCTGTCTGCATTAAAATCTAAGTATCATGGAAGTGGTAATGTGTTAACTGAAATGTAAAACAGAAGTGAAGAAATCATGATTAGTTTCATTTCACTTCAATCAAAAGTTAAATATGTGTACGAACAACTAATATGAAACATGTTATAGGCAAGGGAGTTGGAAATAACAGACGTTAACATTTTTATTATTATTTATTACATACAGAGTGAAGTGTGTTTCTGTTGTAAATGTTGACATTACATGATGATTATGTTGATTATGTGTCAGATATTTTACTACTTGGTAATGAGACAAGAAAGTAAAGGCTGTTCTGTGCATAATGTTTGCATTTGTTTGTCATGAAGATCTATTTATTTGTGAATATATATGAAAGGTGTACAGGTTGCAATAAGAGATGCCGGATTTGTAAAGCAATTCTCTCCTTTGTATTGAGGGAATATTTTTCACACATTGGAACCACAAATAGATTTACTCTGTTAGTGTGGATGTTTGTTCTGGCATCGAGGCTCTGCGTTAGGAAAGGGAACTTGTCAAAAGTCAGCAAAAGGATACAGAACGGTGTCTATGTCCGTTTTTCAAAATAAACTACACATGTAGCGTGAGGATGCACAACGGTCTACGTCCGTTTTTCGAAATAAGTTGGTAAGACACATTTTCACCTTGAAATGCCTTGATGTCTGATATTTGAGATTTGCTAATGATAGTATTCCCCCATAGTTACTGGCAATGACATTTTTATTCAAATGCTCTTCCCACTTTTTTATCAAGGACCGACTGATGCAGACGCGCGATAAAGGCGATGCAATTTGCTTCAAATGTAGTTACATTGCCCTCTACTGGAGAGATTTAGAACTACGCTTTACACGTTCTTTTTGGTCAAACACGTCTCATTGATGAATTCTGTCACTGTCAGGACCGCTCCAGAGTTGTGTGTGGGTGCGTTCATGACAAATGTAAGTTAACATTTCCTTCCTGTTGGTGAATAACTATTGTTCCAGAAGTAACTGTGTCGCACTCTGTAACCCATATATATGTGACAGCTGTTGTATTTGTAACTGATCTCATCTTGGCTAATGAGCCTGTTTGCTCTTGACTGCTAAAACAATTTGAACATGTTGGCTGTGTCCCAACACAGAGTGAGTAGTCTGCATAGTCAGCTGCTGTCCAGTCAGGCATATTGACACACTTGTTAGATAACGATTACATCATCGGCCATCCCAGCTGTGCCCCTGCAAGCAGCCAGTCTTGGACAACAAGCTTTGTTTTTATGCAGTCCTTTAAAACTAAATATACCTATTGATGTGGTACAAAGTTTAATATTATTGTATACAGTATATTGTATAACTTATTGTGATCTTAAAAACATGAGACACTGTGTTTAATGTTATTTTATCTATGAGATAATGGAAATAACTGGGTTCATCCGTCTATTATCTATTCATCTATTCACTTCTCCCACCCATGTCAATGACATGAAAGCACCCGATGTGCTTGCTGGACCCCTGAACAATGTTTCTGCCAAGTTTGGAGGCGACTAGAGGAATGGGGCTTATTGCAACGCTGAACAATCACACACTTACATACAAGCAATTATGGTGGCAGAATAAGTGGGAGCCCTCTCTGGAAATGTAACACAGGTTTATATCACAAGATTAGTAATTAGTAAAAAAAAGATTTCCCTGTTGCTGATGATAACGTACATATGTGTCTGTGTCGTATTTCATGGCAATTCAGTGAACTACAAAGTGGAGAAGTGGAGGGAAAGACCAAAGGAAATCTAAATCAACACAGGTTTAAACACGCACACACAAGCATAGAGAATGGGTTATAGGGCAGCTTTGTCAGGCCTGCAGAGAAGACAGAATCCTGTACAACCAGGCCGGAAACACACTGACAAAGGAGATCAGTGTGTTCCTGCAAAGGGAGCTACACTGAGAACCTGAAGAACAGGTTTTCAACTTATGACCCTGAGTCAGTGTGGAGAGGCTTGCGGGAGATCACCAGCTACAAGAGACCATGCCCGCCCCCTGCAGAGGACCCTTAACTAGCCCAACACCTGAACGCAGTCAACAGCAGGTTTGATAAGCCCACTTTCACCACTTTACCACAGTCACAGCCTATTTTCCATCCGGCCCTCTTGGAGGCACTAGAGAAGCTTCAGGCAAGCAATCGCAATCATCTATTTTACAGTATTTTTCACTTCGCTGTCCGTGGTTCTGAAGGGACCCGCTTACAGGAAGGTAGCACAAGACAACAGAGCTTTCTGTAAAATGATTTATAATGGAAAATTGATATCCTCATTTATACTTATGCCGATTTCCATTGATTGTCTGTGTCTGTTTGTTTAATTTCCCTGCACTGCTTAGCTGATAAACCCATGGTCAATTTAATGTCCCTTTTTGCAAGTGTTTATCTGCTGTCACCAGAAAATATACCTCCTTTGACTTCACTGTCTCAGTTTATCTCAGTGTTTTGACTGAATGTTACTCTTCACCATAGATGTGTCACTTCTTGAGTAAGCTCATGCACACGACAAGCGTAGGTAAGTTTCTCCCCCTAGATCGATTAATTTGGTCATATCACAACACCACAATCGAGTTTGGAGCAAATCGACACGCTTGCAACAGAGGCATATAGGGAGACTTTTTCCCAGGTTAATGTCTCGAGCAATTCTGACCAATCAGAATTTGCAAGCCTGTGGCATTTGTTTACAAGTTTTGGGCTGCTGATGAACATGACGGCACAAAACCAACTAAGGGTGGATTGCAAACACCATTCCCTTAATTGGAACAAAGCAAGCAAACCACGGGTCTTAATACAGCTTTAAGCTACTTAAATAGGCGATAGTCACGCAATCAAACTAACAAAGTGATGTC
Organism: Genypterus blacodes; assembly: GCF_046128005.1. Taxonomy (NCBI): domain Eukaryota; kingdom Metazoa; phylum Chordata; class Actinopteri; order Ophidiiformes; family Ophidiidae; genus Genypterus; species Genypterus blacodes. The sequence continues at coordinate 3,503,358 of NW_027466840.1, forward strand.
GTCCAATAAACAAAGTTATGACAGTGATATCATCCAAACTTACAAAGTTATAATGATGTTGTAATTCAATTCAATACAACTTTATTTACATAGCACAAAATCACAACAAAGGTTATCTCAAAGCACTTTACATAGACAGCATTTAAAGAAACCCAGAAACGGGGAGATTATGTGACTCTGCAAAACATCTTTCGGCTCTTACATGTTTAGAAATAAATAGGTTCAGTAACAACAACAACAAAAGAAATTAAAGTTTTAAAATATATTTTTTGGCTTTTTAATGGCTCCCGTTCTTGTTTTAAAATATCCAGTTCGGGTTTTACCTACGTTGCACTCGTCGCTAGAACATAATGCATTGTGGGACGACGTGCGCTGGTGGCGAAGTCAAGATGGCAGCAAACCTAAGGCTGAGGGTAGAGCCTGTAGTCGGAAGGCCGTGAATGAAGTTTTTTTTAAAGAAAATCCTCCGTCATTGCCCAAAGTATTCACGTTAAAGGCGTCGTGTAATTGAAATTGCACTCGAGCAGCGGAGAAGTCGGTACATTCACCAACAGCCACGGAATAACCAACAACTGAGGAGAAAGCCTCGTATGAATTCCGACGAGAAGGAAGACTGTGAGTGTGCGCCACCACAGGCCGAGACTAGCCCAGCAGGAGGACCCGATAGGTGGGGACGGCGAACAGGAAAGACTCGGGGATGCTAGGAGAGAGGGCTGCTACTGTTAGCGATGTGCTTGTTGTCTCACTATGTGGTTGATGTCTCCCTTATGTGGTGGTGTTTTTAGACCACATATTGCGTAGTCATTGATCAAAACAAAACCGGATTTAGTCCTTATTTCGCGTGTTTAAATGCTTGAAACATGCGCGAAATAAGGCCAGGCGGGCTAGTTAGTGTTCGCTATCTTAGCTGGCTAGCTAAGTGGACGTAGGACTGTCCGGTTACTGCTCTTGTCTCCTGCTTGGCTAGACTTTCTGCCCGTGTGGTACATAATTGTGTTTCAGACATATGCCCGCTTTTAAGAGCAGTATGTTAAGTGGAGCCGGTGAGCCGAATGAAAGAAACGCTAGCTCCGTTTCCCTCTGTTTGACACCGGCTCTGATGTTGGTTTGTCAGCTATCATTTTACCTCGCGATGCGCCCAATTTACCCCGCGATGCGCAGATTTAGTCTGTACGCAGCTAGTGAACATCAGCCAAGACTCAATACTGTTGTGAATATTATGTCAAAACACACACATCGTGACCTCTGCTGGAATATTGATCATCACTGTTTGTTATTCATTTAGAGAATACGAGGACCCTGAAATAGAAAACCCAGAAGCAAGCCGAATGTAAGTGTGAAGACATGATGATCATAATGATGAAGAGATGATGACTTGATGCATCCATACATGACCATGCGTGTGCTCCTCTGCTCTCACTTCTTGTTTTCCACTCTTCCCTTTATTACACTGTTGTAACTGTGTAATAACAGCTCCGTCTGTTTTATATTATATGGGTTTGCATATATGTGTCCAATAAGAGATTGAGTTTCCATTTTAATACCAAAACATCACTTTTTGCAGTATTTGTCTTGTAAGTCAAAGTGCAGTCACGGAGCTTGAGTGTTAGAGTGAAGCGGGGTTGGTTAGTCTTTTCTGGGGTGCAGATGTTTAATTCAGTAATCATATTGAATCATCACACCGCTTATTTGAGTTTATAGGAGCACAATCTGGATAGATAACATGCAAACAGAGTCCATGGTCTGACGTCAGGTTTGATGCTTAGTACTGCAACATGTCATAACCAAGTATTTACGTTCGTCGCCCACCTCTAGTTTAAAGTTGAATGTATGAATATGCAGGTTTGATACTTTTTGCCTTCCCTCTGACTGCAGGAAGCGTGCAGCTGCCAAACATCTAATAGAGCGCTATTACCACCAGTTAACTGAGGGCTGTGGAAATGATTCATGCTCCAACCCATGGTGTGCCTCATCAATCGGCTTTTACCGCTTGGACAACAACACGGCAGCGGTTAAAGCCCTGGAGTTGTACAAGTTCAATGCCAAACTATGTGACCCTCATCCCTCGAAGAAAGGTACTGCGTCCGCCTACCTGGAAAGCAGCGCCCAGAGCAACTCAGCCTGCAGCAACACAAAGATGAATCATAAAGATGTAAACTCTGTAAGGGAGAATTTCAAAGGTAAGTTAATTACATGTTTTATCTTCATTTCACTTTTCTTTGTGGACGGGTAAACATGCTTTTTGTCTCCCTTTTAATTCAATCTGTGTAACGTTTGATTTTGTGTTCAGATGTAAATTACCTGACAGAGGAAAAAGTTTATGAGATCTTGGGCATCTGTGGAGAGAAGGAGGATTACTCGCCCCTGATCCGAGTCATAGGCCGGGTGTTCTCCAGTGCTGAGGGCTTGGTGCAGAGCTTCAGGAGGTCAAAGCCTCACACCAAGGAGGAGCTCAAGTCACTCCAGGGTAAGGATGAGGACAAAGATGAGGACGAGAAGGAGGCGGCTGCCTGCTCTGCTACAGCTATGGAAGAGGACTCCCCTGCCTCTTCTTCCTCCTCAAGGCTCGGCGAGGCCCCCGCGGGCGACAACGACGTACAACGGTTGGCCCCGGACGAGGTCTCGGTGGACATCGAAGCGGTGCGGCGTGTTTACGAGCGCCTGCTGTCCAACGACAAGATAGAAGCAGCTTTCCTGAACGCACTGGTCTACCTCTCGCCCAACGTGGAGTGCGACTTGACGTACCACAACGTGTATTCACGAGACCCAAACTACTTAAACCTGTTTGTCATAGTGATGGAAAACAAGAACCTTCACAGTCCCGAGTACCTGGAGATCGCTCTCCCGCAGTTCTGCAAGGCCATGAGCAAGCTGCCCCTGCCGGCCCAGGCCAAGCTGACGCGCCTGTGGTCGCACTACAGCGCCGACCAGATCCGCCGCATGGTGGAGACTTTTCAGCAGCTCATCACTTACAAGGTTATCAGCAACGAGTTCAACAGCCGAAACCTTGTCAATGACGACGACTCCGTGGTGGCGTCCACCAAGTGCTTGAAGATCGTCTACTATGCAAACGTGCTGGGAGGAGACCTGGACATGGAGCACAATGAGGATGAGGACGAGGAACCTATACCTGAGTCCAGCGAGCTCACCCTGCAGGAGCTGCTGGGCGAGGAGCGGCGGAACAAGAAGGGCCCGCGGGTGGACCCACTAGAGACGGAGCTGGGGATCCGAACCAACGATTGCCGGCGGCCCCTCATTCCCTTCGAGGAGTTTGTCAACGAGCCTCTCAATGAGGTGCTGGAGATGGACAAGGACTACACTTTCTTTAAGGTCGAGACAGAAAATAAGTTCTCCTTCATGACCTGCCCCTTTATTCTCAACGCTGTCACCAAGAACTTGGGCCTGTATTACGACAACCGCATCCGCATGTACAGCGAGCGACGTATTACTGTGCTCTATAGTTTAGTTCAGGGCCAGCAGCTTAACCCCTACCTAAGACTGAAAGTGCGCAGAGACCACATCATTGATGACGCCCTGGTTAGGGTAAGTCCCTCTAAACTCCACTTCCATACCTGCAGTTTCACGTTCCTTTGTATTGCTTTTAGTTTACTGTGTTATCAAACATCATTCTGTCTGTTTTTAGCTGGAAATGATCGCTATGGAGAATCCTGCAGACTTGAAGAAGCAGCTGTATGTGGAGTTTGAAGGAGAGCAAGGGGTCGACGAAGGAGGCGTTTCCAAAGAGTTCTTTCAGCTGGTAGTGGAGGAGATCTTCAACCCGGATATTGGTGAGTAAACACTGAAATGATCACAGCGCTAATGGTGTTAGTAGAGACATGAGAAGTTTGTTTAAGCAATCTTATCTTCACCTTCATCGTCTCGATCATCATTTCCATTCACAATTGATTTTAACAGCAAGGTTAGTTGCAAAAACACTCTTCATCACAAAACTCCTTTGGCAATATTCAACCTGTATCTCTCTATTAGTTGGCGACATGCAGTTTCATTCACTCAGCAGCGCTCCTGGTTTCACGCCTCCTTCTTGTCCCCCTCGCAGGTATGTTCACCTACGACGAGCGCACCAAGCTCTTCTGGTTCAACCCCTCGTCGCTCGAGAACGAGGGCCAGTACACGCTGATCGGCATCGTTCTGGGTCTCGCCATCTACAACAACTGCATCCTAGACGTCCACTTCCCCATGGTGGTTTACAGGAAGCTGATGGGCAAAAAAGGAACTTTGAGGGACTTGGCCGACTCCAACCCGGTAGGAACTACAACTTCTTCGGCCACTTTACCTACCTGCTTATGTACGTGTGGTTCAGCATTTTTTTTGTGAAGTGTAATGAAGAACAGCAACGTTGGAACCAGAGATGCACTTATCTGACACTAGACACAGTATTGTGGTCAATCCATCTGTGTTATTATTCTCCATTAAACAAGGAAAGGGAGTATCAGCAATCAGTGTGTTTCCTCCAATTTCCGTCAGATCGAATTTATAGGATTTTGAACCTCACGTTTAGGGGTGAAAAAGGAGTAGTTTCATTTTCAAAGTTTTGTGATTGATGAGGCAACTGTAGAACCAAACAGCAGGTGAAAGCCTTAAACGTCACGCGTTCTGTGTGTTGGAAAGGTTCTGTTCCAGAGCCTGAAGGAGCTGCTGGAGTACGAAGGCAGTGTGGAGGACGACATGATGATCACTTTCCAGATTTCTCAGACGGACCTGTTTGGGAACCCGCTTATGTACGACTTAAGGGAAAACGGAGACAAGATTCCAGTCACGAATGAAAACAGAAAGGTGAGTGAAACTGTCCCGCTCTCGTTCAAATATAAGTTTCCTCCGCTTTTGTTGCTGAATGGTAATTGCCACTGTTCATTTGTGTTTTATTTGCAGGAGTTTGTGGCTCAGTATGCAGATTACATGCTAAACAAAAGCGTGGAGAAGCAGTTTAAAGCCTTCAGGAGAGGCTTTCATATGGTCACCAACGAGTCGCCACTCAAATACCTCTTCCGGCCGGAGGAAATCGAGCTCCTGATTTGTGGAAGCAGGGTAAGCTGGAGGGATGACGGAGGATAACGCTCGCATTTGAATACTTAACAGTGCTTTATTTCAATCGATGATTCATCTTCTCTCTCTCTCTCACACACACACACACACACACACACAGAACCTCGACTTCCTAGCACTTGAAGAAACGACAGAATACGACGGCGGCTACAACAGAGACTCCCGAATCATCAAGTAAGAAAGCGTGTGTGTGTGTGTTTGTCCTGTAGCGGTCAATGTGAGCGCAAACAAGCCCGTTCCACCGTGTTTGAAAGCTCTGACTCTCTCTTTCATCTGTTTGTGTCCTTTAGGGAGTTTTGGGAGACGTTGCACTCGTTCGGCGAGGACCAGAAGCGCCTGTTCCTGCAGTTCACCACCGGGACGGACCGAGCGCCTGTTGGCGGGCTGGGCAAGCTGAAAATGATCATCGCCAAGAACGGTCCCGACACAGACAGGTGAGCTTCCTCCCCCAACCTGCACATGGCCAGAGTTTGTGTTGAACTGAGTAGAATTTGAACATTTATTGTGTTGCTGTTGTTTTAAAATATTTTGTTGGCTGTTGAGTCGTCGAATGAATGTTGTATATGAATATTGCAATTGTGTGAGCTGGTGAACCACACTCCCTACAGTTGCATTTAGATTAAAACAGTTTAAACCCACATTAAAGCGTTAATTAGTTTTTGTTCAATCAATGTGTAAACAACATTATTATCTAGAAGTCATGAATTGATTGGGGTAGTAACGATTCACATTAGAGTTATTGTCTTCAAAAGCTTTCAAATGGATTTGCAAATTCAAATATAGATTGTTTTCCGGTGCATTATCCAATTTTTTTCTAAACAATGATAGCCGCTACAGAGCTCTGGCACTACGGGTCAGGACAACGCGGCGCCTGGTGAAAGACTGAGCGTGTATTTGCTAATGCTGCTCGGCTCGTACCGCAGTTACAGCAGAGAGAGAGAGAGAGAGAGAGAGAGAGATAACGTGGTGTCTCTGTAGCTGCTGCAGAAAGCTCCTCGCAGGGAGGGGGAGGAGGAAAGCTTAGGTTCATCCCGCTCCTTCCTCACTAAAGGCACTCTTTTGGATTTTATCGTCCACTCATTCACAATCATAAGTCAGGCGGCGCTCTTCATCAAGTCATTTTCCATGTTGCTGTGTCTACAAACACAATGGTATCTTGGAGTTGTGACCCCAACAATTTGAGTTGGGGTCTAACTCCGACTGTTTTGCAGAATACTTGTCTGTATATCTGTAATGTTTTAGCCGTGCGTGTCAGACCCGAAGTGAGCAGCTGTGTGTGTGGTGTGTCTCTGCAGGTTACCCACGTCTCACACCTGCTTTAACGTGCTGCTGCTGCCCGAGTACAGCAACACGGAGAAGCTGCGAGAGAGACTGCTGAAAGCCATCACCTATGCCAAAGGGTTTGGCATGCTCTGAACCCCCGACCCCGAACCGACCCGACCCGCCGCGAACGAACTCGAACTCCCCGCCCCTCCCCCTCCCCTACGCCCCCTTTCCTTTGTCAGAAACTATGGAAAAGGAGACAAGAGACAGACAGAACGTGCTACGATTCAAGGAAAAATCAAATCAAACATAAAACAGGAGAAATGCTTCAAAAAAAAAATGTTTTGAGTTGCTCTAGTAGTCCCTCTACTGTGCCTGTATCATCCCAGATCACCCAGTGTAAGCACAGAGACCTGATGATCAAAGTTCCCACACGCACACACACATCATGTGAATGTCCTGCAGCAGCCCCCCCCCCCACCGCCTCCCTCCCTTATTTTCTATGTACAGATCATTTTCCTTATTTATTTTAAGGTCAAAATGAATTATGTTTCATGCCTGCCTGTTGTGGTAGCTTCCCCCTGCCCGGCGACGGCGGTGGGGACAGTTTAAAAAAAAAAAAATCAATGTTCTATCCCTGAAGTGAAAACGTAGCCTTTGGTTACTGCAAAATTTTCCTTTTTGTTTTTTGTTTTGTTTCTCCCCTGAACAAGGAGCCATTCCCGACCATTCCACTCACACACCGTTTTTGGTTATTGTTTCAACCGAGTCCATTAATCATCAAGGTAAGCATTTGGAAAGTCATTTTGGCACATTATCAGATAGGTTGTTTTTGTTCTGTTTTGGGCCATTTGGAACACCGCGGGTTAGATTAAAATCCTGTCAGAGCTGTGTAAGTGCACTTAGACATTTTCAGAATGTTTGTTTTTTTGCCACAGGTTGCCATGATTGTTTGAAGCATATTATTTCCATGTCTTCCTGTGTTGACAATTAAATAAATAAAAACAGTATTTATATATCAGTGCGGTGGAAGCTACAATACCGTATTGTGCACCTTTTAGAGGATTTACACACGTAGACCAGTCACTGATGATGTGCTCAGCAGTGTGACGTAACAGACGTAGAGCTCCTCCTGTGCCAACCGGTAGACATTTGATTGGCTGGCCGCTAGTAAGCATGACTTAGTTATGGTATGAATACACACTTCACACAGCAGAGTGCTCAGTATAACTCCAGTTTAGATGTAACCTCCACATGTAGAGCATTGTGTTCTCAATAAAATGTCTGCAGATCTTTTAGAGCTTTGGTCTTGTGATGGGAAGTCTGGCTGTGGTTATACCTGTCTGTATCCGCTTACTCCTGGAAACAAACCACCAACACAACTAAAGGCTACTTGAAAGGCATAAGATGAAAAGACAAAATAGCTGGTTACAAGTTGTAGAACAATACGGGCAATAAAGTCCTTAAAATTTATTTTATTTTTGTCATTTATATCTGTTACCTCCCCCTGCCTGTGTTTGGAGCAAATAGAACCCGACTGGTTGACCTTTGAGGGACTAATAGGCTCAACCAGCCATGTTATATTTGTAAGAATTCTGACCAGATGAAGGTATCAGAAGTGGAAAAGACAAAATGTTTCCTTTGGCCCGGCACAAGAAACACCGGACGAGCCTGAATCGATGCATCTTGAGGCCTCGCAAGGCATCTTTTTTACATCAAAGGGCCGACGTCTTGTGAAGAATACTGGAGCCTTTTAATAATCCTAGATTAGAGTTTATCTCAAGGAGTCCTGTCAGATCCAAGTGTGGACAGACTGCCATTGAGATGAGGCCAGTTATCTTAAATCAGCGTGGACAAGCTGATGGTTGTGTAACTGTTATTGTTGGCTATGCTTTGGCAACCGTTCCAGCTCTGTGGGAAACAATACCAGCATAAAGTACTGAGCAGTGATCTGTGGCAGATATGAGCCTGCTGTGGGTCCTGGTGCTGCAGACATGGACCTTTTAAGATACAATCCAACAACCTGAGAAATTGACACTACTCTTTGTCAGATGAAAAGACATTTTTGTTTTTGGAAGCAAGGGGGACTGTGACCTCAGTGCCATCAAATGTGAAAAAATACAACTTGCAAAAACTCCAGAGCTCTTTTGTTTCTGTACTGTAGCTTGTATATTCGATACACACAGACAACCTTAGTTGGGCTAGTTTGGCTAAACATCTCCATGGCCAAATTCTGTACTGGACAGATGAATCTTCCAATCTTGTCATCTTACTCTGGGTTCGACTGGTTTCCGTTCAAGTTGTTGAAGTTACCTTTCCTTACCCTAGAATAGGCGCAGACACCGATGAGATCTCACTTTGTTTGCATCTGACCTATTCAATCACATTGGAAACAGGTGTAACATTGTCTGTTGGAAAAATATTTATATCAACTGTGAAATGTTCCCCCCTTCAGAACAGGAAATTCTCTTGCATTTTGAAGTTGAGTTGAATAATTTCATGATGCCTTCTTGCTCTTTTATCACACAGATTCAATCAAGCCTCTGATATATTTCAAATGATTTTACAATACCAATCTAGCTAAGCCAATAGAATTGGCCGCTGTTCCGATTAGATAGGATAACAGTATTGCTCAGCATTGTCTTTGCTGAGATGTTGGAAAGCTCTAACCCCGGTGTGACACTGGAGCAGAACGGATGTTTGCAGTGGTTGAGAACAATAACGTTTGCGTTTTCTTTTCACAATAATTTGACATAGCTGTGTTGAAATCCTCAATCCTGTGGTCACTCCTCACACCGTACACTCAATCTAGTCACTGCATCCCCATATCTAAATAGTGACGTGGGTTTGGAAAATGTTCTTCTATAATTCAAGTCTAAAATTGTAAAATGCCAACCAAGAAGTGTTTGTTGAAAGCAAATCCCAGGGGAGTAGTTGGGATACAAAGACAGTACGTTTACATGCATGTTAAAACTGCTCTAATCCAATCAAGGGAATAGGTTGATATAAACACACATGAAACAAAGTTGCTGTACTGAGACCTCAACAGACCTGGATGATGTGATTTGTAAATTGATTTACTCAAGCATGCAACAACTATTGGCTTACAACTGGCATGCAGTTCCTCACCAGGGGCACTTCTTTTTGTATGCGAATTAAACAATTATATTAAGCAAATAACAGAATCTCATTAATTCCATTCATGTATTTGCTTTCTCCACATTGATGCATTACACCAGATCCACACTCAGTGACAATTGCGTCCTCAAGCAGCATTTTCAACCAGTCGTAATTGCAACGTGCTTGTAAACGTACTGATTGATACATTTGAGCGTCAACGGTGTCGTGGACTTAATTTATACTAGTGTAGTTGCTAGTAGAGGGGGTTGAATTTCTGATGTTTCTCTAGGCGCTTCCCCTCCCCAAACTGTTGTAAACAACATACCACTGAAACAAGGGATTTGGGCCACTACAAGGCATGACAACCATTGCTCTTACGTTTGTCTCAGACTTTAGCAGATTAATAATGCTTACAAACACTTTTCACATTTTGTTTTAGCCTATTTTGGAGGCACCTTGCGTAATTTTCGGAAAGAGTTGTCAACCTAGCTGCAGTTAATTCAAACCATGTGGAAATCTGTAGGTTAAAACAAACATCAAGAATCACTTGTTTATGTTTTGTTGTTTTTATTTTGCCTCAGGTCTTGTTTCAGCTTTTTCTCATTATGTTGTATCTCTGTTTTGTAATGCTGAAGATGTTGCTCATCTGGATATGTACAAAAAGGCACTAGAGCCTTGTGAAGGCAAGAGGTGAAAGGTCAATCTGATCTCAGAAAGGGTAGCAGTTTTTTTTTGATTGGTTTGAATCAGCAGTTATATTCTAAAAGGCTACAAGTATTAAGTGTTGTGAAAACATGCTAAATAAAGGTGACTGCTTTTTTCCAACTTGTATCGCCTGTAATCCTGATTTCTAGTTCTCAACTGCTTCACTCTGTAGGGACACATGACACGCTGATCAAGACATGACACAAGCATATCTTTATTCCTTGAAAATATAATGCTTTACTGAGAATAATTTGCTCTCCTTGCTGCCCTTAAGTTGGAAGTCTTGAACAAGGAGCTAGAAGGTGATACAAAATGCAAACTGGGCAAGTGGCCATGAAGCACCCTAGTGCCGCAGCAAGGGAGAAGGCTCTACATAAACTTTCAAATTTGACAAAATAAATCAAATTCATCAATGTTTGATTTTTTTTTTAATGCAAAAGCTGTACAAGAATTTTACATTTTACAAGAATCTGAATGGGGAAAATCTGCTGGTCATAATAGCAAAACATTTTTAATGAACAATTAAACAGTTACACACACGTTAGCAGTGACTGGCCTGTTATGGTCATGATAGGAGTTTAGACATAAAATGTCTAAATGTGCCTGAGATTTGACTTCCAGGATGTGATTGGTCAGCCATTTTCATGTGACGCCAAAATGTCGTATTTCTCAGTTTTGCACAGATATGGTAATTTCAGAGATGGCAGAACTGATATCAAATTCGAATTCGAATGATTGGGACAAACACAGACCAAGGACAGACTCCATATTCCTGCACTGCATGTTTCTAAATTAAACAGCAAATGTGGCGTGTCTGTAAATGCAATGTTTCTCTCTGAAGCCTGTTAAGAGTCTTTCTCTCCAGCTCTCGCTCAATTGATTTGTCTGGACTTTCATACTATTTTTTTCCTAATAAATAGAGACAAACACTCTCTGGCTGATGGTCATGTGCCATTCGTTGGCCACTTGTGTATGCCAGGAGCCACACGGTATCTTGGGATGGCATGAAGTAGAACACCAACACAAGCCAAGCTTTAGTCCACGTCATCCATTTTGAGGGTACGAACCTGGTTTGCCATGTTGCTGAGCCGTTGTTTGAGTTTCCGCTGGGAGGATTCATACTGCTCGGACACTTTTTTGAGTTTGGCCATCATGATGTCCAAGCTGGTTTCAATCTGACTCACTTTCGCCTCAAGGTCCTTGGAGTCACTAGCATTAGCAAGCGACATATCTATGAGGTTATCCTTCATCAGGATTTGTCTTCCCTTATCCTCCAGGGCATTTTTAGCATCAGGATACTCAGTGAGCGCCTCCATCAGGTCATCCTTGGACAGAGCAAATAGGTCAGAGTATCCAACACTTCGAATATTGGCTGTTCTTCTGTTTCCTGCCTTACTGCCTTTAATACCAAGGATGCTGATTTCACCAAAGTATGCACCATCGCCCAGGACAACAAACTGCGTGACCCCATCATCTGCTACTACTGCCAACTTCCCTGCTTTAATGATATACATTTCCCTGCCAATGTCACCCTTCTTACATATATAGTCACCCGGACTAAAAACTTGAGGCTGAAGTTTGAGGACCAACTCAACAAGCAAACCCGCTTCACAGTCTTGAAAGATCCGAACTTTTCTCAGGGTCTCCAGATGCACATTGATGGCAATCTCAGCTTTCAGCTTGTCTGGCAGGTTCTTCAGCACCATTTTCTCATCGCAGGTTTTCTCCTCCGTCCACAGGTAGTCGAACCACTTCACAACCCGAATCTCCAGGTCTTTGGTGACCTTACGAAACTGCATGTACTGCTTAATGGAGTCAATCTTAGACTGGAACTCGACGCGAGCAGCATTCATGTTGGAAATCATGGCACCGACATTACCAACGATTGTAGCAAAGATCAGAACGCCAGTGAGGAAGTCGACTACGACAAACAGGTACTCGACATCTTGGACAGGGGGAGGCGTCTCTCCAATAGTGGTCAGGGTAAGCGTGGACCAGTAAAAGCAGTAGACGTACTGCCTGACCAGACGAGCGTTCTCAGGCTTCCTCAGGTCTGGATACACCCAAGTGTCCGAGCCAAAGCCGAGGATCTTGGAGATGGCAAAGTAGAGGCAAGCATTCCAGTGAATAATAATTAAAATGTACAGCACAAGGTTAGCAATTCGGAAGATGTTGGGAAAATTGGTTCGGGTTTCCGTCCGGTCGAAGAACTCAAAAAGGCGACCCAACCTTAAGAGACGATTGAACCTCCATTCCGGATTGTTGATGCCAATTTTGACAAATACAATATCAGTGGGTATTATTGATAAGAGGTCCAATCTGAATTGTCGAGTCTTCATGTAGGATTCTTTCAGGAGCTTTTCATCCCTGACGAGCAGGCCTTGCTCCAGAAACCCTGTTGACACAGCATAGAATGGCTTCCTGTTAGAGATCTGAGAAGCACGCTTTTAAAGTTATTTTCTAAAATCACAACAGTTCTTTCAACTGACCTGTCCTTGTTCTCACAAAGGTGTCAATCAAGTAGAGGGCATCTGAGGTGTAGTCCAACACCAGCCATAGGGTCAAATTGGTATACTGCAGTTCATTGAAACAGGACCTAGAGAGAAGCACAAACATGTATGACTGGTTATCACAGAGCCTTTAAATAGAGGACGAGCTGCAGGAAAACATGGACGATGCCAGAGTAAAGACCTTGCCACCAGGAGCATCAGGTTGTAGAACACGGGGATGGATATTACACCCAGCCAGTAGTAGTACTTATCAGTGGCGGGGTCCATGATCCACACCTCCTTTCTGAGAGTGAAATGGTAGAATTTGTGCCAGAATGAGACATAACAAGAGACATTAGAATTAACTTGTTTGTAACATGTAGCATCATACGTACGGTTCCTCCTTTTTTTTGTCATCCTTTTTATCATCTTTCTTGGGCTCCACCTTCTTATCATCTTTCTTTGGCTCCTCCTTCTTATCATCTTTCTTTGGCTCCTCTTTCTTATCATCTTTCTTTGGTTCCTCCTTCTTATCATCTTTCTTGCTGTAAATGTAAACACAACACAACAGCTGCTAGATTACATGCACATGCGTCAGAGAACCACAGAGGGGCAGTGGGAGACAGTGTGCTCATTTGTTGCAGGCATTTAAACATGTGCCTACAGTTCACATAGTAATAAACAAAGTGTCTGATTTTCAAAAATGTTTCATCTTAATGGAAATGTTAATCAAAATTTTTGGTGTTCATAGTTGTTTCAATTAAACTGTTGTAGGGTCCAAATAAAAATATATTTAAAAACATTAAGTAACATACAGTTTGATTAATATTACCTGGATTGCACAATGAAAATATAACATAAGAAATATTTGAGCAAATTCTTCTCTAATGAACGAATTTAATGAGATTTCACAGGTAGGAGTCAGATTGTGTGATAAAGAGCGTCTGATCAAACTAACAGAGGAAAGTCAATGCATTCTGCTTACCCATCATTGTTGTTGCTGTTGTTCATATTTGATGCCGCCAGGGGGCGCTGAGCACCACTAGAAGAGGAAAAAGACTTGAACGTGACTCTGAGCAGCATTGAAAGTACAACGAGAGGAGCTGGAAGTCAATACGGACAAGTTCAAATCGAGTCTTAAACAAGTCGTCATGTCCTCCATACCAAATTTAATGCCAGAATTAATAAAGATGATTCACACAAATTCTATGATTGGAAAGCGCAGGAGCTCACCTGCTCCTGCTCTTGAGCTGCTCCTCTGCTGGGTGTCTGCTGGACATGCTGGACCCTGCAGGGCTGACGTTCTGGCCCCCTCTGAGGTGCCTGAGCCTTTGAGAACAGATTAAAATGATCATCCTAGCATTTAAATCAAGCCCTGATTCAATCAGGTTTCCGTTTCAATCAATATGTCTCTTAAATTTGGCTGTACACACACAAATATTGTTATTTCCTGTTTTTGGGGAATGAAAGAAGGGAAATGAACTACAAAGCTAGTTTCCTTTTGTACTGTCTGTAAGACATTTTCAAATAATTTACAGATTTACAGTACATGTATTCTCCCTTGAGGATAAATAATTTTAAGGGCCTGCATTGCATGTTGGTTCATATTTCAAACATGTCTAGCCTATAACAACAACAATAACACAAAACCCAGGATGAAGCCAGCAGATCATGAAAGTCAATAGAGACTCACCTGGACATAAGTCCTGCTCCTGGTGCCTTATCGACAGTGTCCATCAGCCTGTGGACAGAGTTCAAGAGACATAAACAATCATGGTCAGGCATTAATGTTCCCTGTATACTTTCCTATAATACCATCTCCCCATCAGGAGATCGAACCCATGTCTTCCGCATGAGAGGCGGAGACACTGCCCACAATACTAACAAGGAATGATGAACCCAAAAAAGACACAGACAGAGGCTACTAATGGAGAGGAATCTACCTTGAATGTTCTTATTTAGAAGAAACAAATAACCTATTAAAAACACCACAAATTGCTTGCAGATCTAACAGATGTTCCTTGAGGGTGAATGAGAGGTGAGAAGAAACCAAAACATCGCACGACATGATATTCCTAAAGAGCGACAACAGGGAAGTATTACTGTAACTGTACTGTAATAGTTGAAAAATGTAAGTTCCTACCACTCCTGAAAGCAAATTCATCTTAGCTCTCATAGACTCCAGGTTTAATTGACTGTTTTCTCTATGTTCATAACATACAGTACATTTCCCAAAACATGTGTGTTATATTTAGACGATTTAAAACAACAAAATCTTAAGGGTACACATTTCTGGAAGAATTTGTCAAACAAACACATGTCTTGTGACTTGGAGATACAATGTTTTCTATGTAAGTTTTTTCTTCTTCAGATGGTTGCAAGTAGGATAATTCCTAATTTAATTCCAAATCCATAATGACTTTCCAGTTCCATCCAATCGAAGGACAATTAAGGGAATTGGGACATAACCACAGGCACTGGGGGACCAGGCTGCAATCAAGCTTAGTCACTTGAGTGCAGTGACGTGTGTGAAACAAGATCCTGAAAATCAATGCATGAAATCCATTTTGACCTTTCTGAGTGGCTTTGATATGTGGTCCAGTGTCTGCTTTTAATTTAATTTAATTGTTTTTTAAACCTAAACAGTATATCCCCTTGTTGGCCAAAGCACTATCAAAATAACGACATAATCTACATACATAATTAACAAAGAGACACAAGCACAGATTCACACAAGAAATCAAAAGGAAGACCTGTTGATTCTATGAGATATTAATCCTGCTCGCTTCTTCTTCACTGTTCCCTCAAATCCGTCCCTGGGTGGATTATAGAGGCTATGATTAGATCTCCAGCCTAACCTGGTCTGACTTGTTGAGCTTTGTATTCTTGAGTGATTTTGTTTCCTGCTATCACAACCGAAACGCCACTAACAAGCACTATTTGCTTTGAAAAACTGCTTTACCTTAATGGGAGATGAGGTGATGAAGAAGAAAAAGGAGAAGAAGTCACGGCAAACACTGAATAAATCCCATAGTGCTCCTTGTCTGCATTTTACTTCCTCCACATCAAACGCAACACTCACTGAGGAGATGAGTCATACTTGGACATGGAGCTGATCTGTGTCTTCTTGAACTGACAGGAGAGGAGGAGGCTCACACTTTGCTGTGGGGGGGAGAAGCTTCTTCCTGCTGTGAAGGTGTTAACCTCAACCACAGGGACGCACAGGGGGGGGAAGGGCAGGATGAGGATGAGGATGAGGGTGACAACATGGATAGTGTGTTGATTGAAAGCATCCATTCTGTAGACAAGTCCAAACTCCACACGTCCAAAGTGATGAACCCAGTGACACAAAAATCCTCAGAAGTATTAAAAATTCCGGGGTAAAATTCCTTACATTTTTGATTGAGGACAACAGCTGGATTTCCAGTGTTCATTCTTTGATTACCTCATCATTATCGTCATCATTAAATCACTTTTGCCACAAAAACTGTTAGTTGTAAGGTTACTATGTGGACAATAACAAGTGTCTCCAGGTAGAACCCAAACAGAAATAGAGTTTTAAATGCACTTATTTATATTTCTTACTGCCCACCAGTCAATCCTCTTAGCTGGTGGACGGCTAAAGTGAGGCGCCAGACTCCGCCTCCAGCTATATGGAAAGCACCCTCAACTAATCTGAGCTTTGCTTCAACTATTTCCCTCAGCTCCCTAAAGCAGCTCAGCTCCCTGGAGCCTCCACGGGAGCTTAGGGAAGCCCTGCTGCCAAGAAAGGGAATGACAGCTGATCCATAATAAGGTACAAACCAAGTGTCACTGTCTGTAAGCAGGAAATAGACAAACCAGGGGCTGCATTTACTAAGCATGGTGCAAATTAATGTCCAGGCTGCCAATTTCTGCTTTGCTGCATGTTTTCCCATCAGATTGCATGGAAATGGGCCTGACTTGCCTAACTGTTCAAATAATCCTGCTGTGGACAGACAGACAGACAAACATGGTCAAAAAACATATAGCAATAAAGCCCGACCTGTATATGTGTGTGTATACTTCATCTTTAGTCTTCCCTGATGCACAGGAGCATGGAGATGTTACCTGATACACATGAGATTATGGTTAATCTGTTTGGCGAGCACTGAGCAGACACAGAAGCAGTCAGCCTGGGAGAATCTCACTTTAGACTTTACAAACCTACATCTTCAGAAGGGTAATAATTGTTTTATGTAGTCTGAACTTTGACATTTTGATGTTGAATGCAGGTCAGAAAGGTCCTCTGAGACGCACCCCTGTCTGCCTCCAGGGCAGCAACACCGACATGTTGGAAACATAATTGGGTATAATCTGCATCTGGGACAACAGGCCACAACACAGAAAAGCTGGATATGTTGAAAAATGAAAACTGAAAACTGAACACTCAAACACTGAACACAAACATAAGTCTTCCTCTGACGGGATCAGATTTGGTCTCCAGGCTCCAACAACAACCGACTCCCGACACTGTAGATTGACACTGGATAATTGCTGGCCCCTGGTGCATTTCCAATTACAAAGCTGCTTTGGATTCAGCTGGTTGCCAGTGGTGTTGTGCTCAGCCTGTAAGTTGCTCAGGTCTCAGGCAAAGGAACCTCTAACATCAGCGAACCAACTCATTTTAATGTTGCCCAGATGATGAATCCTAAGGTTTTCAGTGACCTCCTGGAATGTCCTCTAGCTCCACCATCAGGCCAAAGCTTACAAATGTACACAATGACAATAAATATCAACATTTGATGGCAATGAGATTTCTTTCAGCAATTGTTTTTCCTTTTCCTTTATGAGACATCATAAATGTAGAAGAAACTTAAGCTTTCTGTTGAGTTCAGCATCACATTGGGGAGTCACTTTCTTAAAAAAGCTAAGATGAATTGTTCAGGACTCCAGGATGTGTGTGTGCTGTCGTAGGTCAGGTTCAGTCGAGTACTGTGACATCATCACTGTGATCAATTCCCTGTGCTGGTGTTGATGTGTTAACAAGCTGCTGACTCTCAGCACTGATCTGACACGCCAATTAAATTCATTACGGCCTCTGTGTGTATGTCTGCTCCCCAGAGCTGCACAGAGACGCAGTATTCCAGCACTACACAGACCTATAACAGTCATAACAAACTGACATGTCGGGACATAAACAGTTCTTTCAGATCTTTCACCTGAATTATGACGTTTTAAGAAAATGAAATGTTGTTGTTCCGCAAAGTGTGAGTTGTGTTGTGTCACCACATGACAATATAAACATGACATATTCTGTTTTGATTATATATACAGTACTGTAAATGACTCAGCAAAATCTGATCATATATGATTATATGGATGTCAGCAGCCACACAGTCATGGTAAATGTGACACAGCACCACTGCAGGGTCACTGTGTGTGTGTTCAGTGTGTTTGATGACTGTTGTCAGCACATTCACACAGTCTGAACAGGCTGCACACTGCGTCTTTGTCTGATGTAGCACTGCTGCCCTCCTGTGTCCAGGTGGGATCAACACAAGCAGAAGATGTATAATGATGGTTTATAATTATATATTTTGCGTGGTATTCTATGAGAGTACTCTTCTTATTTCTTAGTACATTTTCCACTTAATTCACTTTCAAACCCTGCTTGCATGATTGTGTGTGTGTGTGTGTGTGTGTGTGTGTGTGTGTGTGTGCGTGCGCGCGTGCGTGTCTGTGTGTGTGTGTGTGCGTGTGTGTGTGTGTGTGTGTGTGTGTGTGTGTGTGTGCGTGCGTGCGTGTCTGTGTGTGTGTGTTCACTAATTTCTTAGCGTGTTTGACCTGTGTGTCGCCTCCTCTGTCTCTGAGATAATAAGTGTGTGATATCAGTCAGTGTGACAGCGCTCAGATGTCACACGGGGGACGTCTCTGCTCCGTCTTGCAGGCTGCCCCTCCCCCTCCCCTTCCCTCTGACCAACCACAGACGGCTCGCTCGTCACATGGTAAGTCTGTATCAGCAGAGATGACCTTGTGCTGGTTGACAGTGTGTGAATGAGATAGGGGTCAGACTACTCCCTTCCTCAATCCTCAGATTGTGGAATGTTCCTTATATAGCACTCATTCTACTTGACACACACACACACACACACACAGACATTTCCATGACATTTTGCGTCATCATTTTCTCCTGAATCTCTGCGGTGCTCCAATCAGCCTCCAAACCCCGACTCGGATGCTGTATAGACCTGACAGCTGAGTCCCACACCGCCTCTCCCTCTCGCTCCTTCTCTCTCTCTCTCTCTCTCTCCCTCCCTCGGTCTCTTTCCCCCCATCTTTTTCTCTCTCTCTCTCCTTCTCTCGCTCTCTCCCTCTCTCTGTCAGCACTGCCTGCCTGCAGTTACACTAAGAGTATCATCTGGAAAGTCCTTTAGATAGACTAGTGAATGTTACTGCAAAAAAACAAAGTTGAACTTACGACAGATACACAAAGGACAATATACTGTATAGTGTGATGATTTCTTAGGGAGGGAGCTCAGAGTTAAACCAATTCATTGATGAACCAATGCAATCCTTCACCTTGAAAGACTGCAGTGGTTCCGGCATCGAGTTTTGGACGCCTTCCTTAGGAAGCTGCTCTGGCCAAATCCAGTTTGGGGTCGACCTAGAATTTGCTAGACGGATTATAAATCCTTACCTGCCAGGAAAAGTTCTGGGGGGAGGAGGTGAAGGATGTGGCTTGGAAGAAGAACAGCTGGGCTACTTTTCTAGTCATAATTACCGCGTGATTGTTAACAGCCAATGTAATTGTCAGCAGTGACGACCGTGGTATGACATGAGGAGACCACCCGTTATTATAGACACTCATATTACCACTTCAATTCACAATTGTATTAAATGAAACATACATGATCCAACTTCACAGAGGATGAAACACAACACGATGAGGGTTCTCTGGGGTCAAACTATGTTTTTACAACATCTGATGATTTGACTGACCTGCCTTACAATGTCATGAGTTTACACGAGACACTTCATTCCTTCCCACTGTATGCGTTGCTTGTACTGACGTAAAGAAGCCTGAAATCAATCAAGCACGTGTTCCACATGGTGTGTACAGAGGCAGATTGGGCTAAATTATCCATGACCGCTCTCCCTTACCAAGGCAGCAGGTTCCCATGGGCTGACGGGTGTTTGTGGTAAGGATAAAGTTGTACCTCTTGTCCTTTCAAAGTATTGAGGAAGCAGAGACACTGTGTTCTCACAGTGTGATGCTATCTCAGGGCTCCATTACTGTTATCTGAGGCTTTCAGTGTCTCACTCTCCCCTTGTCTCACTCCTTAGTGTATCCATATTTCTGTCTTCACCTACAGTATGTCAATCACATGTCAATTATGCTGTTCCATAAGATATCACTTTTTTATACAATAGTTCCCTAAAGAAGGCGTTCTTACACAGTGTATATTAAACAATTACACCATATTGTTGTTTAGATATGTGTCTATTATTTGTTCTATCGCTCCCATTAGGTTATGATGGCGTATCAATCATTGTTACACATTTAAAATGAAGAGCTGCAAATAATCTGTTCATCATAAAGGGGGATAATTCAGCCTCATTCCCACTATTTTCTCCACATTGTTCATAGTCGTGAATGTGATATTTAAATCATTTATTGGCTTTGTAAAATGATGTGCATACACACACAGGTGTAAATCAAAGTCCATTCATCATCATATCAGCTTCAGCTCTGGCACAGGTCGTTAAAGTTAGTGTTAGTGTGTGAGCAGTAGGAGAGCCCATGTTCCCTTGTATGTATGTTGTCAGCTTGTGGGTTGATTCCCAGCTGTATCCCAGCTATATCCAAGCTGTGGCCCGGCTGTGTCCCAGCTGTACTAATTGCATTTGCAGCTGTGATAGAGAATTGATCACAACGCACATCAGGCTCCATCTGTATGCGGCCTTGCAAGTGGCACAGGAATCCACTTAGAATGCATTCAGTGAGCATTTGAACCTTGCATTTATATGGGCAACAAGAAGACTGGATCCAACAGTTAACTGCAGTTAGATGCTGAGGTTCTGATACGTATGAAGTAGTGACAGAGGAGGAATTATTTCAGCCACACAGCATTCCAGAGATAAACGTCCTATTCATTTTCTGCACGGAGGATTTCAGTTTGTTGGAGCACTTCCAACAATTGGATGGACTTGAAACTCTCCTCTGGCTCCAAACAATGAGGCAGTGTTCTGAAAAAAATCTGGTTCATTGATGAAAAAAACAGACTGTACATAAGTATATTACAAAGCTTGAATGGATGTCACCACTGTAGTGTGCTGGTTTGTCCTGATAGCAACATAAGTCTGAATTTGCTACAACTCAGACTACAACTACGACTTTAATGTCTGGACAGTAAAACAAGTGCTGCTACACTGATGGTTTGTCTTCCTCTGTTGGCCCCTGGTGACTTCATACCTGCTCTAAAGTGATAGGTTCTTTATCTGAAACAACATCCCTCTGTTAGCAGCTATGCAGTGCTGCCTCCTGTAATTACAGAGCCATGTGTCTGCAACCTATCCAGTAACCTCCATTTGGCCAGTAGATTGGGAGCTGAACGGTCGAATAATAGTAGAAATCATTAAGTTACTTTGCTCCTCCTCCTGAAACTAAAACACTGCCAGCCATTCATTCCAACTCTGATGGAAAATGAGAACATTGAGAGCTCCTTCACCCTCCAAAGTCAGTTTGACTTTTAAATTTTTGCTGCACTAAAATACAGTTCTTTTTCTTCTGTAATTTGCCATTTTCTTTCATTTTCTATAAGTACCAAATTAACACATTCAACCAATATTAATTTTGATTTCTGTTTATTAGATTTTGTTTAGTTTCATTTATCAATTAGTTTTTTTTTTATCCTGTCTCATGTCAGACCACTGTTTTGAATCAAAGACAAATAAGTCAATTATCCAAATGTTTCTGTTCATCTCAAATAGTTACCTGTCTTGTTTCCATCTTTAGTCAGTTGATCAAAACAGCTTCTGTGTTATGAGGGACCCATTTTGAGTTACAGAGCACCAAGTTGACACAAACACATTTCACAAAACAAACAACAAAACACACCAGAAAGGTCCATTATGATTTTATTTGTTTCTATCGTCAGATTAAATGACAAAGGTGGATGAATTCATGTTGTGGTCACTGCCGTTCCAGAGTTAAACATCAAAAAGAGATCCTATATAGTATTGCTAATGTCATTTGTCATCTAAAGCCATTGAGATATTCTGGAATAATCTTTTCTTTTTTTAAATGCATAAGCATGTGGTCATTGTAGATTAGACTGTTTTCCTTTATGGCAAAACCTAATCAACTCATTTGATTAGGTTTTTGATATTTCTTTAGTTAAAATCGATGAGATCCTCAAAACAAGGAGTACTGCATTGCTTCCGGTAAAGACTCTCCTCAACTTTGGTATACATTTACACATTACATCATTCTGCAAAGACCAAAAAAATGTACAACTGCATAAATATAAAAGTTGTCCACAATGTTTAATGGCTAAAACATTCAGATTTACATTGCAAGGCAGCAATGTATCCAGAAATAAAAGAAAAAAACAATCACTTAAAAGTTGAGTTAGCACCATAGTGTGTCTAACTCTGAACTGAACACACAACTCTACATTCAAAAGGCAGAAATCACATAATAAAACCCCGGTCACACACTTGAGTGATTAAAAGCACAAAACAAAGAAAAAGGCAAAGAAAAGTAAAGAGATTCTCCCAACGATCAGAAGTAAAAGACAAAAAAAATAAGAGGAAAAAGTTCCCTGGAGTGCAGCCTTTTCCTTACACAGATCAGAAGAGTGTAGCATGTCGAAACGACTCCGACCATTAAGCGCGCTTGTCTAACTGCTAAAGCTGGCTCACGAGAGAGGAATGGAGGAAAAAAGCTAGGACGTGACACGACTATAGCGCGCTCCGGAAAGCTAATGGAAACCACACAAGGCAGCGTTAAAGCAGAGGGACCAACACTGCTCTCTACTGGCTACTGATGGAACTTAGACTCTACAGTCGCCAACGAACAATGTCTTATAGCTCGTGAAATGGTCTCGTTAACAGCGGAATAAATATTTTTCAGACTATTGCTACTCTTCGTCTTCTAAAATTACATTCTAAAGCCAGACAAGAGCAGAGACGCGAGAGACGAAAGCAGACAGATTAAGCATCGGTCCCCTACGACTTCCTTCCGTGTATTCATTCGTTCATTCATTCACGACCGTCTTTTGATTGAACTCGACTGCTACAGCTTACCCCGCTCGTGTTACAGCTCCTGTATTGTATTATGTTACTTCTTGGTTTTGTGTTAAGGGCAAAGGGGCGGTCATGGAAGGTGCTACGGTCCTGATGGCGGTCATAGACTGTTCACCGTGATCTTGATGTCAAAGCGTCCCTGGTAGCGGTCCTTTTCGTGGTAGTCGATGTTGTCGCCAAACACCTTACACTCGATGCGCAGTTCAGTGTTCATGGTGAGGTTGGTGAACTGGAGCGCCACCAGCGGCTGCAGGTAGTGGGGGTGGAGCAGCTTGCCGTAGTAGGGGTAATACTGCAGGGGGAAGCCGCCGCCGATGCCGAAGTACTTCACCTCGCCGATTTTCCCGGCGTCCTCCTCTTTCTGGAATCCCAAAAAAACGGACAAAGTTCGGAGGTTAATTGGTGGCTAGACTATTGAGGAAATGGGAAAAACTATTTGGAAATGAGGAATAAAAAAGGTCAATGTTCTTAAAGTAGAACGGGGAAATGCTTTTTCTGGTAGGTTTCTCTGAATGGGCTTCATAGGAAGAAGAGCAAGAGAGTGAGAAAGTACAAGATTAAAGGGACTAAAGTGTGCATGCTGTTTACAAGTCTGTATGCACTCCAAAGAACACACACACACATCTAGTTACAGTGCAAAAAAGAACTTACATCGACCTGTGAATGTTTGGTCAAGTGCGGGGGGAGAGAGAGAGCATTAGTGTGTGATTGTGTGTGTAGCGTTGTCGTCAATGTTTCATCATTGTAGAGAGTCACTGTTCAACTAAATTCATTCTCTCCGAGGTTCAACTGCTCTCTTATCGGAAGTGTGTTGGCCCTGGAAGCAATGTTCTTATTTGTCTCATTGTTGGGATGATGGATGTCAGTAACAAATGACCTTCATTTAAAAAGCTACATGCGGCAAAAACACTTCTCACGCTTATTCGTCACCGTTTCCAGGCCAACGGGGTCAATGAGACCATCCAACTTTCAATGTCAATTTCATACTGCAGTGAACTGGACCTCATTATGGGCAATGTTTCACTCACAAATACGACCCCACCCAGGACCCGAGTTGGGATCCAAATCATGTTCAGTCTAATTGGACTAACTGCCTTGAGGCTCATATCTTACACACAAGTAGATCTGAGTCTCCCTGTCAGCTAATTAACAGTCAAAAACCAGGAATTGCTGGGGTGGAAAAAGCCAGATAATCCGATAACATTCCTTCCAAATTTGTATGCACCTCATGCAATTACTTCAGTTTGTTACGTAAAGATACCTCACTCATTGGACCTCAAGTATCACTCAGCTCACTGCTTTACTCATTAATGCACACAGCTTCAATTCCCAAAACACACACACACGCAAGATTAACCGAACTGAGGCCTATGTACTGTACCTTGTTGGTGCAGTAGAGCGGAATCACATTGGGTTGCACCTTGTGCTGAGCTTCTTCAGGAATGCTGGCATTAGAGGAAGGGACCTAAACGGAACAAAAAGGAGACAGAATAAGCAGCTGGACCCATTTACTGGTCCGGGGTGGTAGAAACGGACCTAGGCAGGAGATCTCACCCTTGGCCGAAAGTTGACGATCCTGTTGAGCTTGACGATGATGCAGGGTTTGCCCTCCTTGAAGCCAAACTCGCGGTCCTCAATGCCGGAGCAGGGACCCAGCAGAGTCCTAGAGAAGCGGCAAGCCTTCCTCATGCCCACTTCGCTCTCCAAGTCGCCCCGGTTCTTGTACTCTCCGGGCTCCTCTGAAGTGAAGTCCATGTGAGGACGGTTACATCAGGCGGAGTTGCAAAGTTCCCATACAACCTTAAAACGCTTTAACTTAACTCTGTCCTGATAAGCTACATTATAAATTATCGAAGACTAATGAAATATTTAACATATAGAAAACTAAATATTTAACTATTACATTTAGTCAATTCAAAATTAAAACCTTATATATAACCTTATAATACATTTATATTTAACTTTCCAGAGAACTATAGAAATGGATGGAAATATCCAATATCTATTACAATTTTAATTTATTGATTTATTATTAATTAATTTCTTGCAAAAATTGTGCATTCTAGATATTTAGTGTGGGGAAAGACTGAAATTCAAGTGATGTTCTAACCCACTGGTGTCAAACTTAAGTCCACTTCAGCCCATTTACACACACGCACATACGCACTCTCCTCAAAACAAATCCTGTGGAAGTTGTCGCTTAGGACTCAAACCTACCTCCGCAGTCCTCGTACCTCATCTGGTCCCGCTGGTTCTCGTCGTCATACTTGGCCAGGAAATCCCTCATGGTCTTGGCGTAAGGCAGGTATGTCCCCACGTCGTTGAGGTTGAAAGACACTTCAGCTTTCTCGGGGCGTGGGGTGTGCGAGAGGCCTGCGGTTGCAACAGTTCAGTCAGCCACAAAGGAAAGTTCAGGAAAGAGTCGCCACACATCACACTCCTGCCTCATTATCATTTAACTGCCCACAACTGAAATGTTTATTGGGACTTTAAGCAATTGGCACAAAATCCTGATTCCTGCATACTTCAGACGTGCCACATTGCCCGGTAACTGCCAAAAATACCTGACAATGAATAGAAATGTGTCAGTTTGTAAACGCAGGTTCACCATCGCACTGTGACTGGATCTCTGTCATAAGTAGCCACGTGTCGGTGCAGAGTGTTACATCAGCACTGGAGCTGAAAACGTCACTGCAACTCCTAAACTGAACAGCTGGACTGCCTGCAGGGGCCTTCATATCCTGTTTATGCATCAGGTTGGATACGGGTGCTTAGCTGCCTGCAACACACAAATCCCCCCCGCCAAATCCCTGCTGACCCTCCTCTCCATGGAGACCGGGCAATGGTGTATCCACGGGGGAGCTCGGCGATGATGCAAGCACTGCAGCAGGACCGTGCTTGGCAAGTATATGAAGACGTACATATAGACTGCATACTACACACAGTACACAGACGCTTTACTAACAAACGGGCCTCTCTGAAGCATCTGTTCTCAAATAACGCACAACACCCTTTTATAAATACTTTCCATATCCTATGTAAGAGCGCCATAGGAGGCCATTTGTCATTTGATATTCATCATTTATTCAATATTTTCCATTATTCAGCAGCGTCTCCTTCTGTAAATGCTTCCTTTGCATCAGCAGAAGGGACACGATGACCTCCAGGCCTTCAGATGTTTTTACCTGGGGGGGAGACTCTGTCCTGCCAGGTGGGCTTGTAGTTGCTCAGTGTGAGCATCAGGGCCTGGATGGTGCCGATGAAGATCCCAGCCAAGCACCCGTAGAAGATAATGTAGAACCCTATGATTTTGACTGTGGAGGAAGAAAAACCATAATGTTTCAGCGAGAACGTTAATCAGAAACAGATGCAATTTGTACAGTGTGAACTCCGCGAGTCGGGTCTTTGGGATCGGCACAATTACAGTGCGGCAAAGAGGGAGGTATTGGTATTCTCTGCAGCTAAAATTTACAACATCTACATTCCTGTTCAGTGACACCAAGACCAGTGATAAAAGCACAGGTGTTGCTCAACTGTGTTGTAAGTGGCTTATCTGGTTTGACCAAAAACAGGATTCCACTGGAGAAAAGACAAAAGAAAAATGGTCCCAGCAATTCTTCCTTACATCTAAGACTTTGAAGGCAGAACATGACTATTAATACATCCACAAAGCTGAGGGATGATTTAAGACTGCAGTGCGACGATAAAGCGGGAGGTCATCAGGGTCGCAGCAAAGGTCAAACTGTGAGATGTGGCTGTCACCTTCATCTGTCTCCGTCTCACCCAAGCACAAGTGAACAAGAACAGAGATCTAAAGCTGTTCCTCCTTGCCACATACATGACAACATCTTCCACGTCTCCCATAGGAGCTGTACGTCCTTCCCGGGTCTCCTCAGCGTGAAGCAGCATCTCCCCCCCTGCAGCCCCTGCTTCGCTCTAACGCTCCCTGGCAGACTGGTTGAACAGGAGCTACAAAGCCAGCATTCATATTAACAGTCCCAACAGTGGCACTCATTGTCCTTTTAGAGGTTTACAGGGATTCAAGCAGTGAAGCAGCCAAACTAGTCATTAGCCGAGTTACTGTGATTAACTTGTAGTTTGAGGATGTGGCTGGATATTCGTGGGGCGATTTTGGGGGGCACTTTGAGGAAAACAATACAACATCTGAAGCTGCCCGTCTTTTGCTCCGTCATGCTTCCGCCTGGTCTGCATGCGGACTCGCCTCTTCGCCGTCACTCCATGAAAGTGTGATCAGAGTGGACTTCAACCTCTAGTCGCCCTTATTTCCACGCCTCCATTGTTCCAGCCGACAACTCACTCCTTTAACACTTACAGCCGTTGTAACTTTGTCACTGCTACTCATCCCCCCCCTCCCTTCCTCCCCCATTATTTGAGTTTCAAGAGGCAAAAATGTAGAATATAGGGGCGATTTTGCCCTTTGCCCCCCTCGTCTATGTCCGATACTGACTGCAAAGGAATCTGACTGGTTGTGTAGTGGGAGTTCACCTTGCAGCTAGGTGCTTTTTCTGCATGGGGCAATGTCAAAAGGTCATGTGTGATGCACGGTAGGCTGAACCAGTTAATGAATGATACATGACTTGAGCCCGTTAGACACAAGGACACATGAGCACAGAGTGTATCCCCCCCTGTGCATTGTAAACCTCACACTATCTATACTGCAGCTTATCTCCATTAGAGGACAATTCACATTCCACTCCGGAATTCTGCAGTCGTGCTCGGAATAGTACTGCAACACACGGATGTAATCCTGATAAGCGTTTTGGATAAATTTCGGTAAGCAGATCTGTTCTCCCTCCATCACAAACTTCACAGCAGGGGCTCTGCGCATGGGCAAAGTCCCTCTGAAGGCATCAGCACTCTGCTGACCCCAGAAGGACAAATATGAGCCTGGGGGGAACGCAGGGGGGGTGGGGGGGTTCTCAGACCTGAATTAAAAGTGTGAAGATGCCATTACACACACACACCACCACACAAACACATATCACCCCCCTAAATAACACACACCAGCCGAGGAGCTGTGTGACTTTGAGAGGAGACGCAAGGACATGCGCACTGCCGCCGACGGAGGAAACCAGAGAAGAAAGGTCGCACAAGTTAATCAGTGGTATTGTTCGTTAGATTACAGTGACATCTGATCAGAGGAACCCGACACTGATCGATAGTCCCCATCTCCGTTTCCAAGCAGGCCTAGATCACCTTGACTCACCTTGGAATTTGATGCATTTTTAACCCTTTAGCTGTCTTGTTACAAAAAAAACGGAGGGAGGGGAGGAAACACAACTTGACGATTCACACTCCGGCGCCGGTGTGATGTGGTGACCGGCGCAGGTGAGCGGGGCTGCTCGGCTCGGTGCGCCGCCCGCACCGTGGCGTCAAAGACACCTGAGAGTCCCGAAAACCGACCAACACACCGCAAAGACGGAATACTTTGCACCGTCACCGAACTGTTTCATTCAACTTTACTTTACTTTAAGTCTGACGGTCACCAATGCGCGCGCTAGCGCGCGCGCACAAACACACGGCCAGGAACAGAGAGAGATGCACACACACAAACACACACGCAGACAAAGTGTGTTTGTAGGTGAGGACAGAGCAGTAGCGGCTCATCTTGCAGCAACGTCAAATCAAACAGGTGGTATGAAACACGAGTCAGTCAGCGAACCGACAAATACTCACACCAACTGCCGCCGGTACGACCGAGCACCTCTCCCGTCTCAGAGTCCCACACAAACTTCTTCCACCCGCCGTCATTTTTGTTAGCAGGCATTTTGTTTCACGTGTATTCCCAGCAAAGGTGTTTCCCTTCCGTTTCTCCTGCGTTCCTTGGCGGTTGTAGCACAGAGATCCTGACCCCGTGGAAGAAGCACCCGGCTCGCTCCGCTGGACGGTCTCTGCCATTTAAGCGGCTCCGTGCGCGACTCCCCCGGGAGGCACCAGCCAATCACAGAGCAGAGGAACCGTGCGTGCCTGTGACGTCACGGGGGGACGTATAGAGGGAGACATTTGCACTAAACTCTGTACATACTGAGCTCTGCAGATCTGTCCTGGAACTGCACGGTTATTCATTGTCCCATCAGCTTACAGTGAAGATGAGCACGACCTTCACACACACACCCCCACACACACACATCCACATGCAGGATATATATTGTGTGTATAGTATATAGTCTGTCTTCACAGTATACAGTATATCAGAAATAAAAACAGGATGTACAGGAGGTGTCACTCCATATTTCCCTCGATTAAGTCTTCATCTTCCTCATCTTTCCATCAGTCATCCATCTGTCTGTCATCTATCTTTCTAACTTTCTGTATGTGTGTGTGTGTGTCTGTTGTTACAGAAGTGAGAGAGTAGAAGTGGTGTGTTTGGTGTAGAGCTATCTAGGCATCTATCTGTTGTTCCATGGGGCCCCTGTCAAGATTTATACCCATCTAGTCATTCACCATCACCACACCCAAACACACACACATACACAACATGCAACACCTCTACCCTCAGCCACTTACTGAAGAGTTAGGGTTTAAGGTTAGTTTCCCTTGATGTCACTGAGTATGTGAAGTGTTAATCTACTTTATTGGATAACAAACAACAACATCCCATTTGTTTGCTGCATTAAACTGTGACAGCATTGGATCAGAAGAGCACTTATGCAGGTCTAATGGTTGTTAATGTGTGTATCACATAGACTTGTAATTCACCATGCAAAGGTTAAAGCCGTGCAAACACAGAAGGACAGATTACAGTGCGGAACCCTGTAATTTCCAATGAAGACGATGCCTGTAAAACAGTCATTATGACAAAAACAATAATCATTCCCTTTCTGTGACAAAACAAGACGCTGCTGTGTATCACTCTCCCCTCTCCCCGTTTCCTGTTCGACTCTGTGGGTGTGCTCCTCCCCACAGGCGCCCCTCTCTCACCAGATAATAGGCAGCATTGTCGAATACTAAAGCCGGCTCCCCTCTGCTACCAATGCCAGTAACTACACGATGACCCAATTTACTACGAGAGGCTTTTAATTTCTGCTGTGTTACTGTGCCTCCTGTAGACTGTGTGACTTTGGATTGTCAAGCTGAAAGGTACAAATTGCACTTCATTCCAAAACAGTTAGTTCACACAATGATCCACTTCTGCCCCACGTCCATTTCTGTCTCCATGGTTGATTGGCCAGGTGTCCGTCGCACAATCTGAGACATAATATCACACAGTTTGACATAGATATCGCAATTTTTGGAGGCAGCATTAGTCATAAATAGTCCTAACAAATATACAAGCGTCTCACCCCTACACTGATCAAGTTTATTCCTGTTGGAAAGTTTTTCCTAATAACTTTACTGTCATTGTAGAATCTGGCCAATGTTGTTTTGTTCCTACTGGGCCATATGGATTTGGACATTAACTGATTTAACTGATTTAGATGTGGAAACTGGTAGATCATCGCAATTTCATATGACTCAATTTGACTTTCTTGACCTATAGCAGGGATTGACTTAACTTGCTTTAAGACTTGAAAGTTAAGACTCAACACTTGGCTTGTGACTTGCACATGTGTGACTTAATCCCACCTTGGGTATGTGGTTCCTTTATAAATAATTGTTAACTGGTGTATCTGTCTGCATGGCACAGGTTGACAAGCTTCAGATGTTTAGAGGCTTTTGTTAAAACCATCAAAATCTTTTTAAATAACAAATCAAACTCATCATTGGTTGCTCACTGAAAATGTGGAAACAGCGGCATAACAAGGAATGTTGTTTAGCCCAAATGTTTTAAGATGGTACAAAGTTTCAACCGATAACTTTAGCTAGCTTTGCTTATTTGTAACTACACCCGGAAAAACCTTCAGATCAGCATATTCAAGGGACAAGTCCCGGTGGACAACAGTCGTGTGGCGGTGTGTTGTTAGTGTACAGTACATGGAGTGTTACAAAGCGCCTTCACACGTGCCTCCCGGCAAAAGCCACAATCACCAAGTGTAGCTGGGCACTGGTTTCTGTCACCGGTCCTGTCATGAAGAAGGACTCAGCATGCATGACACCCTTCTGGAACCACAAACATTCCTTGTCCTGCACCGAGCACACAGCCTTATTTTTTTAAATTGGTCATAGGCACATGTGAGTGATAAGAGAGAGTAAATTAAGATTAAAACTTGTATTTGACTATCAAATCAATGGTGCCGGTGTAGTATTTCTCTGAGTGCATTTCTAGTTTGATGATGTCAAGGCAAGTTACGTGTCAACAAATTTGTGAATTGTGAGTCCAAACTTGAGTCCACAAAAAATCCTTCACATTAGGTTTAAGTTTGAAGAGAAAAGTTTATTGTACAATTCATGGATTTCATATGATGTTCCTGTCATGAGTCATTTCTACTCTATTCTACTCTACTCATGTTGAGTCGATTATGAATAACGACTGAGAATTACTGCTGTCTGGTGCAGTTTGATGTCATTTCCTGTGTTTCCATGTTGAAGCTCTCGTACAGGTAACTGTCCGACTTGAAGGGGGGGGGCGTGTTAAAACCTGCCATTTTGTTAATGATACCGTCTGACACTGACCACGCCTAGACAACTACCGTCTTTTCTCAGCCTGTGTACACAATAGACATGCACTGTGTGAGGGAGCGTGGGGGGAGGGTGGGCCCAAGGTGAAAGTGAGTCTTCCTGTTTGAGTCTTGCATGGGTTAGTGCACACGGTGTTTACCACACACCAAATGGAAGAAAAGGTCTGTAATTGATTAACCTTTCACCCATTCAGACACAAAGGTTCATAATATTTTGTCCCAGCTATTCATGTAAATACTGATAGCGTGGTCAAAATAATAGCAAAATTCCTCAATACTAGAAGTGTGTTAAGTGGCACTCATACCTCCTTCAAGGCTGAATAAAACCAGACCAAAGTTGACTTGACCCCTGATCATCAATCTGATTAGCTTTTCTAAGTAATAATGGACCTGATGATTGGTCAGGCAGGTTAATTACTAATTAACTCAAAGGCTGTGCAGTAGAACATTCCGTTTCCTGTTGGTTTTGCAGGCAAATGAATGAGTTTGGTCTGTGCCACCACACCACCAAGACATAACATCACAGGAAACATTTGAACAATATCTCTGAAGTCCTGTAGTCTGAGTTTGGCTTTAGCCTTAGATTAAGTTTTTCACATCTAGTTTCTTTGCTCCACTCTAGAGTTCATTCTTTTGTCACCCTGTATTTGTTTTATTTGGTCTAATCTGTTTTACATTACATCATAGAGAAGACACCCCAAAGTGATGCATGAATGGACGCAGGTGTGAGTGTTTCCTCAAGCTCACTGGGTTGCAATGTTATTGATCATTTAAAGGCATTACATCAAGATTGTTGTGCCATTATTTGGTGGTTCTCTATGATCCTTCGTCATTCATCTTCTGACTGAACATTTGAAATGGTTCAATATCTGTGCCAGTGGTTCATCAAATCTAAGGTGGAAGAGAGTAACTTGTTACTTTCAAGACGATAATTTAATCAAAGTTCTGAACGACCACGTTATCTCCTGGCTGTTGTTTGTCACTGTTTTTTGAATTGAATTGTTTGGTACTTGAGTGAATGTATTTGCTTACTGATAATATTTGAACAATCCTCAACTTTTATTGGGTTAATTGACTGATACCTGCTGATACTAACTGATACCCAATCTACCTGACACACACAGGAAAGAACAGGCCCAAAGAAAATGAAGTAAGGGTGAAAAAAAAATAGTTTGTAATTCGAGAAGATTATTTTTGTCACAGTTGCATTTATTTCCTGCTGACAGTGAAATGGAAAAGGATTGCAGAGTAACGAGTCCAGCGCTACTGCTTTACAATCTGTACATACAGGAAAGCTGCAGCTCTGTGCCTCTCTCTGTGTGTCCGGAAGATTCCACTCGGGGATAAAGAAAGTGCTTACAGGAGAAAAAAAAGCTCAGTTTGACCTTCTTATACGGATCACACGACATTCCCGAGGACGGCAGCTGTGGATCATGGCAGTGTGATGGAGATGAAGTGTCGTGAATATTGTTTTCACAGGACATTAGTCACAGCATACAGGCAGAGCAGAGGAGAGATTTTAAAGGAACATTCCGACCTTTTAGAACACTGGTGCCTTATCTTTATGTTTATTTTCTTCCTTGTGAGCCATCAAAAATGAGGCAACGTCTGCTAGTGATGATGGCCATCATCACAGGTTATTTTCAAACAAAATGCGGTTTTCCCTCTTCCATTCATTATTTGGTCATATAAAGCCTGAATTGTACTAAGATTACTTTGTAATATTCTTGAAAGAAAAACTGCTGGTTGCTGACGTCAACCACATTTGGATTGGATCGTATTGGGTCCTTTTCTGATTAGATTCCTGTTTTAAAGATGATTTTAGTTTGGAATCAGGAAGTTGTTCTATGGCTCTACATCCTGTGGCTCAGATTCAACCCCCTCCCCTCGTGGAAAGACTGTGGACTCAGGACCAACCTGGACTTTACCTCTAAAACAGAAGCTAATGGTTTCAAAATCTCTCTTCATAACTAGTATTGTGTGACTGTTTCCGTATGGTTCAAAGAGGCCGAGTCTATTTCTGCAGATCAGGTTATCTAGTTTGCTCAAATATTAACCATCACATGAATTATTAGAGGGAAGGAGTGCTAAACTTTGTACTGGGGTTAGTGGCGGCTAAATATGAGTGAGATGCAGATTAATTTGTAACCAGCACAAAATGTTGCAACAGGAGGGAGGCTCTGACAGGTTTGAAGCAGCAAGGCATGATGGGAAAACAATAAAAGTTTAATGGAGTGAGGTGTGACGCACACAATGGACATTTATACCTTAGGTTTTACCAGGCTAGAAATTATACATGTTCTACCACTTTGTTTCTTTCTTCCGATGTTAACCTCTGACAGGGTAAGAGGTCAGGTTAGCGTTATTAGTAAGCATGCTAGTGCTTTGAAAACATTAGGCCACTGCTAGCTTGCTAACATGCCTGTTTTGTGTATCATTTAATCCCTTAACACTTCCTGTTATTGAGGAAACTTAACTGATGGTGCCAAATGATTCTGTACTCTAATATCGGACCATGCACCATTAGTATTGACTTTCTTTCATTTAACAAAAACAATTCTACTTCAAACTCATTGCTGTGGGAGTCGCTGAAAGCCGTCCTTGGAGGTCAAATTATTTACTGCTCCTCTTACTCCAGTAAAAAATACAACACCAAGGTTGAAAAACTCTCAGCTGCCATCACTTCCCTGACATCTGATTCCTTCCCCAGAACTTTTTAAGAAAGGCCTTAACCTTCAGACCGAATTTGATCTTATCTCCACCAAGACCTGAACACCAAACAGTTTCTTTATTGCAGGCAGGCCAGGACGGGGTTGTGTGACTGTTGGGGTGGGTCGGGTCTTTGGGTGGGATATCTTCTCTTTTTGTTTTTCTCCACCACAGCCTATTATGCGACCTGTAGCTGCCTACACTCCTGTTTGACATGAAAGTGAGACTGTGCTAGGTAACACAGCCATATCAATTCATGTGACATACATACATACATTTGACTGGGAATAGAAAATAGAAAAAACTATAGAAATGGTCAGAAACTCATGCAACTAAAATGAGACTATAAGGGAAAATATCACTAATTAGCTAATTATACTTAAGTAAAAACTTTTTTTGTGCAGAACATTATGGAGTTTAGATTCCATTGTAGTCTTGTAGCTGAATTTTTCCCTATAGCTTCCAACAGTCAGTTACCAGACAGGTTCCTTTAACAAATGTCTACACATTAACCCATGGCATCAAGAGAGGACATTTAAACTTTCCATAATGACGCTCTGTCAATTATTGATCTCTTGGGCATTATAGTGGCTTTGGGTTGAGACCAACAAAAGAACTTCAGATGTTGAAACAGCAAAGTTAAAGGGAGCACCAAGTCAATGGAAGGCTTCACTACTTCATATGCATGAGATGCTGTTCTGTTGCTGTGCCCACCTGTCCCCTTTACCTCCATCTGAACTCGCCTACCAGGCAGAGGTAAAATACACACTGTTTCTCTTTGACACAATACTGACCTTTTTGTCATACATGTCAGGACAGACCAAATGCTGTTAGCACACACACCTTCATCAGCCTTACGTTAAAGGTTGAGTCACAACTTTGAATTCCAATCATTAGACGACCGCTCTACATTCCTGAGCCTTTACTCCCCAACAAACATTTGTTTCTATATGAATGAAAAAACATGCAAGTACTGATTTGGATGAATGATGATTGTTTTGTCTCCAGTTCTGCTTATTTTCCTACTTTCAGATCAGTCAACCTCTACTGTGTCTTTGAGTTGAATCAAGGCTGATGATATTTTTGAGTTTTTACAAACAACTATATTTATCGTTGTTGTCCTTACACATAGACGACTTAAGTGACCGTTTGGTTTGCTTATGACGTGAGTGTCAGGGGAGAGTTACTGTATCTGTAGCTAAGATCTTTATACTCAGGCCCAAAGCATTGGTTCCCAAAATTTATCAAAAAAAAAAAAAATATCAAAAGTGACCAATATAACTGCAGACAAAATAAAAAATGTCACAAATTGCAACTAGTAGTACATTGTTTTCCTCTCACATGTAGTGGAGAGGGTACAGAATTCTGCCAAAGTGGAAGGTCTTTGCAGAAGACATAAGGTGTGTCTCTGTGACCTTGCTGGCGATCAGCAGGCTTCCTACAGGTCACTTCCTGTGCCCACAGGCCTTCCTTGGTATGATATGCAACAGCAGTGTGACCTCATATTAGCATGTGTTGAAAGGTATAACAGAGTATTTGGCTAAACATAAGAGACAAAGGACACACTGTGGATGGAGCTGAAGCCATGATGCCCTTGAAGTAGAAGGTGAAAGTAGAACAGCACACCTACTGCTGGCCTGCAGTAGTATAAAACATACAACCATTAACAGAGACGATAAGAGATGGCTATGTTGTAAATCAGAGAGCAGTAACACTGAAATACGATCCGTCACAGACACGGAATATTACGAAAGAACGCAGGTGAGGTACTACTACCAAACGAACATGCATGTGCGTGTTATCTGAGATGTGGTAGGTAGGTAGAAACACCAGGAGCATTGTGAACGTCATCATCCGCTGTTGTGACGATAACACACTGATCTTCACGGATCATAAGTCAGCTGCGCAAAGTGTCAACAAAGTGTGTTTTTACAGGAGGGTGGTCTGCCCTTCACCCGCACTCAACCATTGGAAGTACTTACCTTGTCTATTTATGTTTTCTGAATGAACTATATTTTGAAGGATTATATTGTGCTATTTACTTGTTTTCGTATTTATTTAGGTAGTTCATATTAGATAGCTGCAAATAGTAATTTATTTGCAGATTCTGAGTTAAAATACTTTTTTTTATATAACATTTTCTTCTATTTTATTCATTTAAACAAAAAAGAACTAAAAATACAAGTATTTGCAAAATGTGTTAAACATAAAACTAGAAACCTCTTTCATTCCTTCCCTTCACAGATGTGTGGACAGAAAACTGAGCAGTCTAAATGTAGCCTAAAGAAAATGAGACATTAGTTTGTCTTTTATCATGCTAGTTAGACAAGCTAGCTAAATAAGTGTCACATTTTTTTATGAAAAGCTTCTCAAAATGTCATGTTTTAAATAAGACAAAACTAAAATGTACAAATTATTACAAAAAACACAAGTAACCACCATTTAAATGATATGACTGGGGTTGAACAATACATTGTGATTTTACAAATGTATTTTAAAAAAATGAAAGAATTTGAATCTCTGTTTGATAATCTGCTAAAGTACAGTAACTAACCCCCTTCCTCCACGGCACAACTCAATGGACAGTCTGGGTGATTGTGTTTAATTCAAGGCAACCCGGAAGTCCCCCTAATCATCTATATCTGTTTAGCAATGGCTTATATTTTAGACCCAACATCAAACTATTTGATCACCTGAACTTTCAACTATACAACCATATTTACACAAAATCAAGAAAGAAGCCTGACATTCCGGTGTCAGGTGTTGGCAACCAATCACACCCCTATTGTTGGATCATGGGTGGTAAAAGAGCAAGTGTTCAAACATAACATTTGTTGACATTTTGGTTTGCTTCGATTTTTTTCCAGTGTGGAGCCTAAACAAACCTGCTAACTAACAGACGACTGGGCTGAAAAGGCCCTCAGTCAGCACCACCTCCAATGTGTGTTACTGTCTGTTGCTATAGTGACACTTACATGCAGTAACAGGATGAGGACAGAATATCTGATATCTGATCAGTTTCCCAACAGGTGTGCAGCAGCAACATAGGGACAAACAAATAGAGGGTGTCAGGCTGCAGTTTGGACACAATTTGTGTCCATGAAGTCTCTAGGTTGGTAAACATTAGTAAAATAATGACAGATATAATGAATTTTGTCATTGAGGAACAATGAAATGCATTTTCCAAATATTGTTTTGTTATGTAAGATTATTATTGTTATTGTTATTGTTTTTATTCCTCTTTAATTATTATATTATTAAGTGCCTACTACGTAGAATTTCAGAACTGTTATTGGTTTTCTAGTGTTTCCCAGTCCACTTTTGCTTATTTCCTGTTCATTAACATCGTCATTAATATTGCTCATGTTCCTAAATCTCTGTTCATTATTAAATGAATGGTCAAATAGTCACAAAGAGAGTATTGCATTTCCTTTTTGTTTGCCCTGTACTTAAGAAGCACAACACAAAAGGCAGCCAATAGAACTGCCTTTTCCACAGTGACTCAGTATATTCCACAGTATGTTTACTGTAGACATGTGCACACTGGTCTCTGTGGATTCCATGGCCCATTTGTCCTTAGCTTTAGTGGAATCGAGTGTCTCAGGAAATCACTTGCACTTAATGTAGAAAATCACATTATATACCGATAAAATTGTATTGATTCATTATATTATGAATTTTAGTAATTCTTTCACTGAAATGAGTTGTGCCATGATTTATATAATGTATCACATAACGAGCATTTGCAAGTGTACATGTTTAATATTGTGCATTAGCAGTTATAATGAAAGTTGAGTTAAATAATAAAGATGTTCACAAAGAACTGAAGAAGAAATAGGACTTTAAAAGTGTATATATATTTTTTTTAAATTCAGGATATCTGTTTTTGGAATAAGAACTCTTCATATAGTGTGTAACATTACATAATCATATTGCCTGTGAGTGTGTGTGGACTTGAGCCTGTGCAGCTCCAGTCGAGGATGAAAACTTCACTCATTAACACCAGTATGGTGCACAGAAGTCACCTTGTCCCTGCAGAGCTTTGCAGCTTTTTCTCTCCTTCCTCTTCCTCATTCTCTGCCCAACCCCCTTCTTACTACCAATTCGTCTTTGTAGCTGCATGACTATATCCGCTCCTCTTACACCTGCATATTTGCTGACTGGCTGGATGCATCCCAGGGAGGAGGGTTCTGTTTCCCTGGCTGACAGGCCACACTGACCTCTGGAGGTTTTTCAGAGAAGCAGGGACATCAGTCGTGTTCCAACATCACTGTTTGTACTGCAGTAAAAAGGAGGAGACGCAGTAGTCTCCACCCCCATCTGGATCACCTGAGCTGAGAAACAGGAAGTACAGCAGCCAGTCTTGTCCTTCACATAGGTTCACCTTCACCTTTGGACTGTCTCAGCAATGTACACACTCTATACATGCCAAATGATAGCATCTGACAGGTACAACATAAACTCCAATGACAATCAGTGTCATTGGAGTTTGGAGTTTTTATTTTGAGTTCATGTTACTTGAAATTGTATGAAAGTACAGTATACATGATGTCAGGACTGTGGACTCGAGGTGCGTGACTTCCACTGAACATGGACAAATTCTCTGACTTGACATAATCAGAGAGCACTTGCAACTCGCTAACCTACGCTTTGTTAGTTACCTGTCTTGACTTAGGACTCCTCTGTCTTGACTTGACCTTGACTTGTTACTGACCTGTCCTGACTTGGGACTTGATTTGTTTCTTGCCTGGCTGTCACGACTTGGAATATATCTTTATAGTGACATGACTTTATGAAATTGATTCCACAGTCCTCTTCTCATTTCCAAGTCAGAGGATCACAATGCATAAATATCAAACTCTGACACCTTTATGTGGGGGACAGTTAGCCTGAAGGCACAAAGACACACACAAACACACACTGCTCAGCCTGCATAGCTGTGTTATTAGTAGTAACAATAGATTATAAAGCAGGCAGGTGATACGCAGAGTCAGACTGCAGTGCACACACACGTCACCGCCTGACAGAAATGGAGCAGTGCAGCCAGCCGAGGCTCCATCCTGCTGTGGGGCTCAAACAAGGCGGCCGTCCTCACGTTCGCTCCTTCTCCTCTCACTGTGAAAAACGCTGATTGGGGCATTCTTGTAATTTCTGCTGTGTAGCCAGTGAATGAGGTCACTGTACATTCACACTTGTATCATGGAAAACACGTTCACCCTCACATTATTAACACTGCAACAAAAGTGCAGCTTGTCTGGTTTAACACAGGTTTTGATTAATATTTTTGCAAAACGCTGCTGGAAAGTAGTGACGTTCTGCTAGCAGAGGAGGGACCCAGATCAATTCCCAAGCATGGAAACTCAATTCTGCCACTAACAAAAAGTCCATAATAGAATAAAAAGCCAAAATATGAGATGGAAAGTCAAAGTTATGTAATATGAAGTCAAACTTTGTTCTTTACACAGTCTTGATTATGTCAGTGTGAGTGTGCTTAGCTCAGTAATGATGCTCTGTGGTGCTGTGAAAGGTTCCCCCACCCCCCACCACCTCATTATCTGGCCATATGCTGTGGTGGAAGAAAAAAATGTTTGCTCTGAAGATGGCAACATCTATTGGTCAAATACCTTCTACATGGAGAACTCCACAACACAAAACACATCTCTATAGTGTTGCATAGTTTGTGTGTAAACATATGTATGTAGGGGTCAGAGAATCAGGGGGGATGGAGGGGGGTGTTGCTGAAGTTTTGGTCTCGATGAAACAGATCAAAATGTGACCTCCATTCCTGCTAATGAATGTGTCAGTAGTGGGAAGATTATGTCATGTCTGCCACCTAGTGAGTGTCAAACAGCACTGCATGTTATTCTGGAATCAGACCGATTGGTGTTAATGTGAAAGCAGTGGGAGCTCATTAAGAACACGCTCACACTCACACACACACACACACACACACACACACACACAATTGCAAAAAAATAAAGGGAGAGAGAGAGAGAGACTCATATACTGAGTGTAAATCCCTTTGCAGTGTTAGGTTCAAGTTGGACCAGATACCTGCTTGTAGAACTATGTAAAGTCCTGCACTGGAGGTCTGTCAGTCTGTCTGCCTGCCATCCGTTCAGTCGACCATCCTGAGCCAAAGAACTTCCAACCTCGACACCTTCAGCAACCCTGTCAGAGAGTTTGAGACCTTCAAACTGTGTGTGGCTTACTTTACTGTGTTTGGCTTACTTCCCTCCCAGAGCCTCAAGCTCAAGGTCTCCCAACCCTGGGGTCTTTAAGGACAGGAGAGCGAGAGAGAGAGAGAGAGAGAGAGAGAGAGAGAGAGAGAGAGAGAGAGAGAGAGAGAGAGAGAGAGCGGGAGAGAGAGAGAGAGAGAGAGAGAGAGAGAGAGAGAGAGAGAATGAGCAAACCAAACAGAAGCAGACACACATACACACACACACACACACACACACACACACACAGAATGTGAGAGAGAGAGAAATACACCTCCATCTCTCCGCTCACTGCTTAGTGTCTCATAACTTTACTTCAGCCATATATGGACTTTATAGTTACTACAGTTACTCCTTAAGGGTGAGTACTGATACATGTTATTTATTATTGAAATCTAGATTGGAGTAGTTTCATATATGTTGGATTTATTTTTATCTTTATACTGTTCCATGCACCTTTCTCTAGTTTGTATTATGTGAGGGAGATTCTTATACTTGCACCTGCTTTAGTATTCTTTGTGTTAAGTTGAGTTCAAGTTGATTTCTCATTCTGTGCTTCCTTTTGTCATCTTCTCCAATGTTGCTCTAGGATTTCCATGCAGGGGCAGACAGCAGGACAGACAGGTTGATAGAGAGTAGGGCAGAAAGTAGGAC
Source organism: Genypterus blacodes (assembly GCF_046128005.1). Classification (NCBI taxonomy): domain Eukaryota; kingdom Metazoa; phylum Chordata; class Actinopteri; order Ophidiiformes; family Ophidiidae; genus Genypterus; species Genypterus blacodes. The sequence continues at coordinate 3,544,428 of NW_027466840.1, forward strand.
AGCAGAAGAGATATCAGGAAAGACAACCGGACAAGGAGGAGGACAACTAGAAGGGCACAGAGTAGGACAGAAAGTAGCACAGATATCAGGAAAGACAGCAGGACACAGAGGGGGCCAGTAGCAGGGCAGAGAGCAGGACGGGGATAAGAAAAGATAGAAGTGAGATAACAGGATAGAGAGTAGGACAGACAGCGGGAGGGACAGTGGACGCAGCAGGAAAATGGTTCCAGTTAAGCTCCTCATTCTGGGAACACAGAACACTGGGAAAACAGGTACAGACGGACATGAAGAGAAATACACACAGACAGACATACAGACACTCGTTTGTTTGTGGAGACACATGAGACACATGCAGCCTCACTGTCATTTTGCAGCTCTTCCCAACTGGCTTTTCCCGATGGGGAATAATATGTGGGAAACCATGCTATCCTTTCCTGCCCTCATCACACAGATAAAATCTATTTTCTTTCACAAAATTCCGTTTTTAAAAATAATGTTCTGGCTTCCATCAACAAAATAATTCATTTGATGCTCTTTGTCATTTTTATGGATGAAATTCAAACGACTCTTTGTCATTTTGTGGAGAAAACAGCTCTGTCATAAAAACACATCAACTGTAGATCAGTTAGATCAAATGATGGAAAACTAACTGTGTGTGTGTGTGTGTGAAATAGGGAGAGAGAGCAATATGCCAGTGTGTGCTGTGTGTTCGGTCAGTTAATTCTTTGTCTGTTTTGTGTCTGCAGCTCTGTGTGTTCGTTTTATAACAAAGCGATTCATTGGAGAATACGACCATAAAAAGGGTGAAAGGACTACAGGAGACCAATTAAACAATACAGACATTCTAAATCTCTTTGCTATGATAAAGTCAAACCTGTGTGTGTGTGTTAGAGGTGACCTACAGATGCAGCAGGGTGATGGACCAGGAAACTGTTGAGTTGGAGATTTTGGACATTTGTTGTAAGGTAGATTTGTGTTTCTGCTGTATTGTTCTCACGTTACATACACAGTTGCTATGAGTCTGAAATAACAGTCATCAGATATAAAAAATGACTTAATTAAATACAAGGGTAACCATTTTAATTTATGCTGCCTAACATGATAAACTGTTGGTGATATAAACTAGATTTACTGCATATTGCATGGTTCTGTACATTCAATTACAGTGTTTGATGTTTGTTTTGGGTGTAATTCTTTATTCACAGGTAAACAATTTTCATTCATTCATTCATTAAATATTGATTTGCAATTTTGCAGTATTTTGAGTTGATACTGGATAAAGGACCATCGGCATAGAGTCTTCCTCTGAATTGCTCTCCTGAAGCCAGTTTATTATTAGAACATCAAACATTTTCTCTGAGCTTTTTTAACCTTGATAGAGGTATGAGCTCTAATAAATGAGCTTCTTTTTATCAGAGTTCAATGCCAAGAATTGCTAAAAAAAAATCATTTTGTGAGGGAAGACTCTGTGTCATAGATACATAGTCTGCATCTTAGATTTCCTCTCCACTTAGTGAGTCTTCTCTTGGCCAGTCGTCATTTTCCACATCAATGAATCCCTGTCATGTTTGTCCCTATTCCCTCTTCCAGGAGACCCCCCTGGCTTCTCTGGAGTCTTCTATCCGTTGGGCTGATGGCTTCCTGCTGCTTTACTCTATTACACAACGACTCAGCTTCCTGGAGATCCCACGACTAAAGAAACTAATTGACCAAACCAAGCAGAGCCTGGGTAAGGTACTTCACAACCTCCTCAACTACAGCCAAATGACCTTTATCTCCACTACATTCTCTTCTCTTAGCCTACTTCATCACACAAGCCCGAAAACAAGGATTGGTGCTATTTAGCAGAGAGCGTTCCCTTTATAAAGAATCTTTGAAAACAGCTTGTGGGAGACCAACGCAGAACAGAAAGCAACATTTCCTCCACACAGGAACAGTGTGTTCAGTATGTGTGCTGCACTGGATCTCTGTTCAAACTCAGTCTGACTTCTGTCTACTGTCACCTTTGCACACATACACACACACACACACACACACATACACACACACACACACCGTTACACACTTACAGACACACAGACAGAGCTTACATACGTGCCATGTATGGTAAGACATCATATGTTCGACAGTTTGTGTGTTAACAGCACTAACATAAAACGCACAGCTCACCTATATTATCCCATTATTTCACTGTCACATTCTCTCTCCCTCTCTCTCGTTCTCTTTCTCTGTTTATGCGTGTGTGTCAGTTGCTCCTGCAGTGCTGGTAGCCAATAAGGCTGACATGGAAATCGGCCGAGAGGTGACCACTGAGGAGGGACAGACGTTGGCCAAAGAGCTGAGGTGTGTGTGTGTATGTTTATACCAGTTATACTAAAGATATACATGTGAACACTTTTTGTTATTCTTTTACGAATGAGGTAGTGAATAGTTGTTATTATTGTTATGTATTGATTAAAAAGAAATGTATATAAATAGGCTTAGTTCACGTGTGTGTGTGTGTGTGTGTGTGTGTGTGTGTGTGTGTGCGCGTGTGTGTGTGTGTTTATAGGTGTGGTTTCAGGGAGCTGTCAGTGGCAGAGGCAGTGCTGGTTGTGGAAGCAACAGTGTTTCAGCTCATTAGGTTTGCTTCTTCGCTCGCTCACTCGCTTCACTGGTTACAGAGTTCCGGAAGCTTATTGGGCAACAGCAACATAATTGTTCTTAATCTTCGATCGACCTGTTAGATGCAACTTTTGACAAAACACTTCATGGAAATAGCAAATATAATTTTTTCTGTTTCCATCTAGCTAATGTTTTCTATATATTTTCCTTCTGACTGATAGGTTGGTGTTGGATCAAAAGCGCCCCCTACCTGACCGGAGGTCCTACATGCTGTCTGTTCGTCATGCTCTCACCAGGAAACTGATCCGGTCCAAAACCATGCAGTGGTGACCAGAGGAAATTTGCCATTTGGGGCTTTTGTCAACTTTCATTGGACCAGAGTTTCCACATGATGGACTGACGATGGTTTCCTCTGTATTATGGTGTTTCTTTCCCATCCAAGCACAAGTATCATTCATTATGTACGCACAAACAAAATGGAGCAAATGCTGCAATGTTTAAATCATTCAATCGTGTCTGTGGCCCAATTATAGCTTCTGGCTTTCAGGTAATCAAGAGTAATAGCTAATCTTTCTGTCTGTAAGTCAGGCCTGAGCTATAATGTTCATATGTTTGGAGGTTCCAGGTTGCTCAGTGAAACATGGAGACAATCACTTTCACAAGACAAGAGAACATTGCACAGAAAAGTGCAAGAGTCAACATAAAGTAAAACACTTGGATGAACTCAAGCTCAGATTTGTTCTAGCGTGATTTCTTCAGCATTGGGGTGAAACTAACCCTGCTGAAAAACTGAAGAGGCCACAACGCTCCAGTGCCAGGACTTTAGGGACTGTGGTTATACATGCTGTCATTTACAGATCCATGTCATTAAAATAAAACAATGGATCAAAATGTATCCATGAAACAAATATGCTGATTGTGGTGAGGAATCCTAAAGTCATCATAAGACGCAATGATGATGAAGTGTGTGTCTATTTATTGTGGGTTTTTAAACAGTTACAGGGGAAAAGCTGTGCAGTTACAAAATCCTACATCTATACTGTATTGTGTTTCTTTGTCCACTAGAGGACAGTACAGTCATTTTATGTGGGAAAGGCTCATGTTGGACTGATTTCATTAAATTAGCCACTCCCTCCCCAACAATAATGATTATACCCAGGGTCACAATTCATTTCAGTTTGCCAAATGGCAACACACCTAGTAAAATTAAAAGCACAAAGAACAGTAACTCAGCCAATTTAAAACAGATTTTGACCTGACTCCAGCTGACTAGGAGCACTGTAGCTGAAGGCTCTGGAGCCCATGGTGCCGTGTCAGGAGGGGGAACTGAGAGGAGGATCGTGAGGAGCTGGAGGGATTGTACAATTGTCCTAAACAGTCACTAAACTAGCAAGTCCAAGAGCCAGTAAGTAAAAGAACCAAACTCCTATGGGAGGAGTGTGTATGTTATGTAAGACTGCATAAAGAATCAAGATGGCTTTGATTATAATTTAGGTATTTCTCTCTCTCTCTCTCTGGCCCTCTTTCTGTTTCTCTCTCTCCCTCCCTCCCCTGAACTTCTCAACTTCTCGATCACTGAGATAAGCAACAGGATGTTAGCGTTCTTTTTTTTGTCTTTAATGGACAGAGAAAGAAGCGATGCTCTGTTTCAGCCAAACAGAGTCTATCTCTCTCTCACTCACACATGCACACACACACACACTCACATTTCCAGCCACTTGTAAAGTCATTATGGGATCAGTGACTGTGTATGCAATCGTCAGACCCCCCACCTTACTTACACTCACTACCACTTATACCCCCCCCCCCCTCCACACACACACACATACACACACACACACACACACACACACACACGCACTCCTTCTTTATTTGCTAATGCTGAACCCATTCATTGTAGGCAGAATGGAAAGAACAAGCAAATGCCAACTGAGGGGGGGGGGGGGGGGGGGGGACCTGCAGTAATAAATCCGGAACCGTCACAGTGAAGATTGTTCAGTATGTCTTGATTTAACAGGCAAAACCTGAGACTAAAAACAAAAACTGAAATAAAAATAGCATGCATTTGTATCATAACTTCACAATTAAAAGAGGCACTTCAAATTTGGCATGAAAATAAGGTGTTTTGTGCTTTCATGTCAGAGCTCTTTCCACCGGGGGGCGACAGCTTTCATATTTTTCAGGAGTAGCTCCCTCTGGATAAGGACACTACTTATCCCTTTTCCTATCCCCTTCCTCCCTGGTGCTACTGCGCCAGTAGTGGGCAGACTTGGTTATGGGCTTTATCTCAGGGAACCTGGAAGTCCTCTTAATTATCCTTTTTTTTTCTGTTTCTAGCAGTCACTTGTACTTTAGACTTCTACATGACTTGCAGTAGGAAATGGGTGAAGACATTAATCAAACGTTAAAATACATTCAAACTCATGAGTCCATGTAACTCAATTAAACTGTCAAGACTGACACTAGAGGAATAAGAGAAGAGAAAAGCTTCCCTCAATGTGCAAACGTGCCATTGTAATAATATTTCATACTGATTTGTTTCATATTGTTGAGTTTTCCAAAGCCAATCTCCCCCACTTTGTAATATGTGGAAACGATTTGTCTCAAATAAGACCAGGGATGTTCTCTGTGGGTAGATTGATGCAGGGATACTACCTCTGCATGGCCAACAGTTTAATGTTAATCGCCTACTTAAAAAAGAAGTCATTACAAATCAAAGTATGAATGCATATTCCTCGTCATGAATTAGTGCTGCAAAGAATACGATCAAGCCAATTAATCCAAAGATGAGCGATCAAGCGGGTGTGCGGGGGAGGAAGAGGAGGTCATTGTGTTGAGACTACACGCAGCACCGAACCATACACTCAATTAAACCGAAGGAGAGTGTGTTCTTCATCTCGACAATGTCCTTTTTAACTGTCAGGCCTACAAAACACAAACAGACACACACACACATAATGGCAAATGAAGAGCAGGGGTAATGACATCACACGCCAGTCACCAAGGAAATTAAAGGTCATAACCTCCAGTCTGCTCTTTGGCTCAGAATAGAAGATGAGTCATAACCTGCATCATTGTGGCAATAGCCAATCAGAGAGCTCCTAGTCATAACCTGCATCAACAGATGGTTCGACCAATCACAGAGCATAAATACTGACCAGCGTCCAAGATGTGGGATTTTGTTGCATACCTTGTCTCAATTTAATCATCTAATGCTGGTCAGGCTGTGATTTGTTTGGTGTATGTCACAGCTCTTATCCATGCGTCACACTGCTGGATGGTGTGTGTGTGTGTGTGTGTTTGCGTGAGTGTGTGTGAGTGTGAGTGTGAGAGTGAGTGTGAGTGTGAGTGTGTGTGTGTGTGTGTGTGTGTGTGTGTGTGTGTGTGTGTGTGTGTGTGTGTGTGTGTGTGTGTGTGGTGGACAGTGGAGTGCTCCTCAGAGAGACAAGTAGAATGGATAATGTGCCTCCCAGCTGTACTTGAGTAAAAGTGCAGATTATCACTTTCAAAAATGGCTTTGTTACAAGTAATTCAACCAATAGAAAACACACTTGAATAGTACTTTTTCTACTTTATTTTAGAAGATGAGCTCCTCAAAACTTCACATTCTCGATATTCAAGTTACGACAACAAAATGATACAATTGTACAACTGACAAGGGCTTATTGAAGATGGGGAAAGTACTTGAGAAAGCTTATGTAACATTTTAAATTTTACATGCGTAACTACCAGCTGAGGTGGTTTGGACACCTAATCAGGATGTGTGCTGGGTGTCTCCCTGGGGAGCTGGGAGGACACCACAGGGAAGGGCCAGAATACACTAGAGGGATTATATAACCCACCTGGTCTGGGAATGTCTTGTAATCTCCCAGGAAGAGATGGAAGAGTAGGGGAATTGGTAGAAGGATGATGGAATTTACATGGAGAAAAATGCCATCTGAAGTTCCTTAGGGACTGTAATTGGGTCCCAATTAGGATAAACTCGGTTTAGGAGAATTACTACAATCAATGAGACATCACCATAATTAAGTGTGTGTGCGCGTGTGTGAGTGTGTGTGTGTGTGTGTGTGTGTATCTGTGTGTGTGTGAGAGAGAGAGAGAGAGAGAGAGAGAGAGAGAGAGGGTGTGTCACCCCTTCCCTTAGGGTGGTAGTTCTCAGTAAGATGATACGAGGACAGAAAGGAGGAAGAAACAACAAGGAACATCAGAGAGGAGTGATACCAGGAAGGAAAGAGAAGACATTTGTGTGAAGAGAGATTGATTGTGAAGATGACAGTAGAATGGTGCCTATTTCTCTCCATAGGAGCATGAAACATTTGACTTACTACTTTCACTCTTCTTCCCTTCTTTCTTTCTTTCTTTCTTTCTTGCCTCAGTCCCATTATCCATCTCTCCTAATTCCCTATCTTCTCTTTTCTCCTTTCCTTATATCTTGCCTCATTTCATTGCCCCCGTCTGCCTTTAGTTGCTTTATTCTTTTCCTCCACCCTTCTCTCCTTCCTCTCATCTCCTTCCTCTCAATCTTTCCAGCCTTTTTTTAAGACGCTAAATTAATAAGGTTGCATGAGACGAGAATCAGTCATCTCGATGACATTTCACCATGAATCGAGTAAGTAAACACAGTACCTGACTGGAAACACTCGCAGGCCTCTGCAAGCGAAATCTAACCAGATTATGTAACAGGTCAAAATGACTGTATACGCACACACACTTGGACAGACACACACACACACACAAACAATGTGTCTCTTGATGCATCCCAACTAGGACATGTTGACACCCTGGGGTAAGAAGGAATGAATGGGATGTAAGGGTGATACTGATTGATTGTGGAAGAGAATACATGGGATATCAATTCCATTTGCACGTGTATGTGTGTGTGCGTGTATTAGAATGACTTAACAGAAAAACAGAGGATATTAAGATTACTTAAGCAGGCTTGCTGAGATCGGGGGTGCTTCATTTACCATTTTGGATTTTCCACCTCTGAAAATAGGATGAATATGTGTAATAATTAAGATAATTTACAGTTAAAACTATGATTTACTGCGTGCAAAGTATACATAATATAAGGATACATAATCAGTGTAACCACAACCAAGTTCGAATGAGCTGAAAATGAACTCCAAAATAGAAAATGACATGATTAACAATGTTCTGATTACCGAGGTGATTTATTAACATTATTAATCCACAGTGGTGCCTATTTATGTTTATACCATTTAAGTTTACCATTTTAATATAAACTGCCAAATTAGAATAAATCTTTTAGGTTAGATAAAGTTGTATCCTATCCTCTTGAATTATATCAGTCGGTTTATCAGGAGTCAGGAAGTTTCCACCTGTTTCTGTTGGTTCGTCTGTTTATCAGCTGAATTGCTCGAAAAGTTCAGAATCAACTTTCATGGAACTTGGCAGGCAGGATGGAAATGAATGAGGGAAGAACCCATTATATTTTGGTGTGGGGTCATGGTCATGGGCTCATGGGCTCATGGGCTCATGGGCTCATGGGCTCATGGGCGAGCCAATCATCTCTGTTTAAGACAGCGTCATAATTGGACAACTCCTTGGCATTGGCAGAGGTATGTATTGTTCTATTGAACTATGTATGTTATTACTTACAGTACTTAATTTTGAATTGGAATTATGTATATATTGAATGACGGGGCAATAGGAATCTGACAGTGGCCAGTCAAAGTACTGACATAATATGCATGTATAGTATTTAATTAATATATACTGTATGTTTAAACATACACAACCTTCATGAGTTGAGCATGTGCAGGTTATGGACTGTGGGCGTGGTCTGTGATTGACATTACAGTAGGGGCGGGGCTCATTTGAATATGCATACGCTCGTGGGAGAGAGAGAGAGGCTGCGGACGCACGCGAGGAAGAGTGAGTGAGCTGCCGAACAGCTGCACGAGCGGCAGCGTCCATCCACAGCGGTGATGTCCGACATGTTAAAGTTTGGCTCCAGACACGAACCTGCAGCTGGACACTGAGACCAACCGGACACGACAAGACAGCTCGGAACCGCTGCTGCTGCAAAACACCGGCTGGGAAAACTTCGTTCGTCTTAATGAGTTGTGAGGTTATTCGCTCCCCGTTTTTCCACAAATATTTTTCCGCGCTGCTGTCCGTCCGCTTAGGCAGGTGAAGACAAACAGACACACAGCCATGATGGAGTCTATCTTAGACAGTTTGACAGCGGAGAAACTCTACCCGAGCGGAGGGAACAACCTGTTGGACCTGGAGGAGCTCAGCGACGGAGACTTCCTCACTAACGTGGTGAGCGCTGCGTCATGTGTCTTCAGCACAACTTGTGGTCCTTGTTTTGCTTTGTGTCACTCGTCAGATGTGTGAGGGTCAGAGCGGAGAGACGGACAGCTGTTTGAATGTAACGCACCTTCACCGGCTGTTCCGTTCGGAGCCGGACCTCAGGAGGGCGGTGCACAAACTCAGATCCTGACTGACATCCGGGGAAGCGATACAATATTCTCTCTCTCTCTCTTCCTCTCTCTGTCTCACAGTTTTTCTCTGGCTGTCTTATCTCTCTCTCATCCTCTCTCCCCCCCCCCCCCCCGTCTCTCTCATCCTCCTCGCAGTATCTCTCTCTCTCTCTCTCTCTCTCTCTCATGGGTTACTCTCTCCCCTTATTGCTGTTTTCATCTCTCTCTCTCTCTCTCTCTCTCTCATGGGTAAATTGCCATGTGAGACTGGGAACACAGACAGGATGGAGTTACTGGTTAACTTGCTGTGTGTGTGTGTGTGTGTGTGTGTGTGTGTGTGTGTGTGTGTGTGTGTGTGTGTGTGTTCAGCAGGTGTTCCAGTCCTCAGGCACACCTGGCATTTAAACTGGAGTGTAGCTTCTGTGATTAGGCATGTCTTAAAACACACTCAGGCATGCAACCAGCTTGTTGTCTGCGTGTCTGTGTGTGTGTGTATGTGTGTTCCTGTTGCATTGTGTACGTCAGACAGTTAATTAAGCATATATACTCTCATGTCTTCATTAAAGTGAGCCAGCCCCAATCACTCTTTTGAGTATCAATCACGCGCCCTGCAGGTCATTTTTTAACCAAAAGCAGCATCAGCTTATGTAACTAACCCTTGCACCAAGTCTTGATTTATTGAGGATTGATTGATAAGATCTGAGCCTGACTGATTATTATGGCATCTTCAATATTCCCAAGTAGTAGTTTGTAATTTTCAGATTTCTAAGTACAATTTAAGGCGCCATAAGTACCAGAGATATCATATATAACATGGACATACATGCCTGAACACACACTAGTTGTCACCATGGCTACTACTCTTGACTGTGGCTTTGAGCTATTTCAACACCCACACTACTTACCTGGCTTGGTTCGCTCAGACGTCTACCTCTTCCCAATCATAGACACTGATTTAAGGTGGACCCTCACACCTTAGATGTTAGATGTTCATAACCTTTGCTGGTCTAGAGTAATCATCACAATGCCAGAGAAAGTTTCAAGTTTTCATAATGCCTGGTTATCTGCAGAAAAATATAAATGATGAAGTATTATACGAAAAATTTGGCATCGATGTCTAAATAAGTAGAGAAATGTTGTATGACATCAAACACAGAAGCACCTTTTCGCACCTCGTTCAAAAGCATAAGGTTACCGTGGCAACAGCTAGAACACCTCCTTCCTTTGCAGCGTATCATAAAGTAGCAAAATGTAGTAGGGAAGTAGGGAAATCTTACAAACCTAAGACTTGTCATCATGATGAAAATAATTGTTGGTTAAATTTGAAGTTTGTTATTCCCCAATCTCTCACTCCCTCTGGCTCATCTTAAGCAGCACACACAAAAACACACAGACACTAGACAGACCTCTATTCTAGTCACTGAGTCAGCCCAGCAGTCTGCTTGTGGTTTAACCCCCCCTGTTTCTGGTCTAAATAAAGTAGTCCACTCTGCTGTAAAGCCACCGGGCAGGGCCGTACCACTGCAGAGCACGGGGAAGGATGGTTCATTAGCTTATGTGCTTACATAGGTTCATATATTATAGGCAAATTCAATCAAAAAACAGCTTTTGTTTATTTTTAACTTGGCCCGAGTCCTCTTCCAAAGAGCGCCTGCACGTGATGTTTTGCCCAGTTTTTGGTCCTGCAGAGTGTGAGGCTCAGACACACCATCTGGCCACACCATACATTAATGTCTTCCTCTCACCTCCCTACCTCTCAAAAATAGAATGTCCCAAAACCTCTCTGTTTTTCAGCCGGCTTGGCCCCAGCTGTCCATCAGTCTTTGTCATGTCACAATGCCCAAACTGCAGGATGTCAGGTAATGACGGGCTTCTTAGCACATCGGAGGAAGTGAAGCACACACTTTACAGACTTCAGTCCACAGGAGACTGACAAGATGATCTATTAGAACCAGACAGCAATGGGAAAATATGACTACAATTACTACAATTAACCCCCCCACCACCACCACCACCACCACACACACACACACACACACACTCATAATTTCAGTTCTCTGTGGCCTTTTCTCGCCACATGGATAAATGAGTTTGCAGGATATAATTGGTGGCGATTTGGCATGATCCTGGATATCTGCATGTGTGGTTGAACAAAGGCACCAATAATACCCCCAAGGTTTACCCTCCTCAATCCTCATTAAAGGAGTTAGCAACTTAAGAGACGTTAACATACATTAAACATGCTGCACATACAGAAGAGTGATCAGACTATAAAAAGTAATGGAGACACGGTGATCGCCTCATTTGTTTCCAATGAGCTGTGCTCAGACTAAGGTTCAGTGCAGCGAGTGTGTAGTCACTTGCGTACTTTTTCCCCTCAAAACTGTGTGTGTTCATCAATAGGATTCACACTTGAAGAGCTCCAAGTGTGTCACAGCATTAAACAGTGCTTCTGGACCCTGCTGTCCCCAGGCCTGATTAGCCAGGCAAACATCTGGAAGGATCCTTTTCCGTGTGTTATTGTGTAGCTTGAGTTTCCGATTCTTCAGTTTTTAAGATAACGGGCAGCGTTTTCTGTTCCTGTTCCACATTTATGGCATGTCGCAACCCCTGATTCAAATTAACTTTATTGTCAACTGCATGCAGGATGACAAAGCGGTGTGCTGTTTTCAACCCCCCATCAAAATGCAAGGCTTAGGTCCTGGTCAAATTTGTCCTTATTTTGGATAATAAAATCAATTGTATTTTGAAGTGAGGAGTTTTACCTAAGCCGTATTGCAACATCATATGTACTCACGCACTACATCCGTAGTCTTCTGGCCAAATTATTTTCTCTTCTGAAGCTCCCTGTCTGTCTGGAGTTTGCATAGGCGGTATGCTCAGCAGCTCAGAGTTTGTCTGGAGTTTGCGACCAGGGTTCATCCAGTGTCAAGTTAAGGCAGAGAGATGAAGCTGGCACCAAATATTTGGGGTATGCAAAATGTAAATGTTGAACATGAGCGAACAGAGAAACGTATACGTAATTTCACTTTCACGGCACAGCGTTATGAAACAGCAAAAGCATGCAGGAACACACATGCAAAAGGCGAGGTCAGGCAAGGCCAGTGCAGTGAGTTCACACACACACTCAGTTTCTTGCTTCTACTTTTTTCCCTCAGTTGTCTTCCCCCAGCCACATTCTATTCAACTCTGTTCTACTCTGTTCTATTTTGTCCGGTTCTACTCTCCGTTCAGACCCTGTACTCCAGCTGAAAAAGACACACCCATCTAATTTGCGAGCACAGTGCCGATTGGCTCCCGAGCGGTCAAATGGAATGTGAGCAGGCATGCAGCAGTGTGTGTGTGTGTGTGTGTGTGTGTGTGTGTGTGTGTGTTTGTGTGTGTGTGTGCGTGTGTGCGTGTGTGTGTGTGTGCGTGAGTGTGCGTGTGTGACTGTGTGAGGAGGAAAAATACTTCAGTTTTTTTTACTGACACACACACACAAACATAGACACACTCACACTCTTACTCTCATGTGCAGACTGCTCTTCATGTGAAGCCAAATACAGCTAACCCCAAACCGCTGCAGCCACATCTCACCACATGCAACCAAATACAGTAGAGAACGCTGCCATTTTATTATTTATGACAGCAAAATGACAATACTTTCAGTTGTATTAATTCATTCATTTTATATTAGAAAAAATCCAAAATTTTGTAAATATGAACTCGGTGCAGGAACTTGTTAGAATAGTAGGAGCACAAAGCACCGACCAATTTACATAAGCTACTACTAATATGTTACGCTACTTTTGTCTAAATTGTAGAAAAAGTAACATTGTTAAACCACCTCTGCGTTTTATGTTTTTACGTGAATTTGGACACAGCAGACTGCAGCTACTCGCAAAGGCACAGTTTCCTACCTGAAGCGCACCGACATCTAAATCGATAGTGAGGCTAATACTCAAGTAGGCCGGCTGCTACTGGACCAGAGCTGAAAACTTGACAGCTGTATTGATGTCTAGATACAAACAGAGGCTCCTCATACCGTCTGACTCAAGGCCTGGACGTCCACGGGTCCCTAAACTGTAGGCCAAAGTTGGCGCTTGCACTCCAGCCCGAATGATTTGGCCTGCTTTTTTCTGTTTTACCTGGATGCCAAATGACAGGAAAGCACAGACATGTGTAGAGACAGACCCAGCTAATTACAGGCATCACACAGACAATCTCTCCATTCATAATTAGCTCTGCTGCCGTCTTTTCCAGCTGTTCCTTTCCGTGGTTTACACCAGAGGCCCCTCTCTTCCTAATGGCACGCCAACACTGCAATAAGATATTACAATTGTCAACTAGTTATAACACATATTTCCGTCCCTAATGTGATTCTATTCCCAGACAGATAGAGAATTTAAATCCACGGGTAACGGAGAGTCCAGACAGACCTCCTGTGTTCCATCCTCAGCTCTTGGTGCCAAATCAAGCCATGCCCACGCTGACTGCCTGCTTCGTTTCACATTGCATTTGCCGCCGAGCCCAGCAGTGCACTCATTGGATCACATGGGTCACAAGCAAGTTATAAGCAAGAACTGAACAGGGACAAGAGACACAGGAAACCCATGCAGAGATGGAGATAACATACAGACTTCATAAAGAAAAGGTCCTGCCAGATGCAAACATAGGACCATCTTGCCGTGAAGCGACAGGGACAACCACTGTTAAGCTGCCTCGCCCATTATCACAGAGCTGCAAAATAGCTAAGATTGTTAAGCCGTGTCCCAAATGTGAGTGGGAATGATGGACTCTATTGTGCCACAATGTAACAGAGCAGAAAGGGTGGAGGTAATATTATGTCAAATGTGACTAACTGCTGAAACATCTGGCTGTTAGTTTGTGTCGTAGCTCAGTTTAAATCAAAACTTTATTCGCCATTTGTAAGGCTAGTTAAAGGGGCAGTGTCAATGTTTTTAAATGGGATTTTCCTCCAACAGTAAGCAAACAGGGCTGCTGTGTCTCAGTATAACATTACTTATTCACACAGGATACAGGGTGTGTGTGTGTGTGTGTGTGTGTGTATTTACACATAGAATTCTAAAGGAGTGATGTGTAACATATTTGGTTGGATTAACATGCCATGACTTAGGTTCTAACACTGAACCCCAAACATAACCCCAACAACTTCCAAAATGTGTTTCTTTTATTTTGTCCGGCCTCTACTATCTGTATTTGTCTACTCTTTCTTGGACAGCTGTATGATTCTCAGGGTTACACCTCACACAAACCTAACATCCAAAACACACACACACACACACACAGTACACACACAGCACTCAGATACTCCATGTATGCACTTCTCTTACATTTAACTGCAATATTCTCTGGCCTATACATACATATCAGTTTCCTTGGTTAGTGCATAAAGTACATACTGTAGACTTTATAAGGTACAGCTGTGCAATCCAGTACACAATAGCTCTGCAATAAACTCTGCCATGGGGAAGCTTATATAAGTTTTTGCTGACTATGTCAAAGAGGCGTTGATTCATGAGGCCATATTTTGTTGCAGTGTTGTATTGCAATGCATCGTATTGAAAGGAAACATTTGTAGCTGTTGCAGAGGAACATTGGTCCTTATCAAGATTATGAAACGCAACAGATTGGTTTTCATGACCCTCAGAAGATGGATCACATCTTTGCCTATCCTCCATCCTAGTGTAACTCATATTTGAATGACAGCTTTATACACAATATGTCACAAAAAGATACAGTATGTATGGAAAGTAAAATCAGGTTTTGTGTATATTAACGTTTTAGCCACAAATAACTTCAGCACACACTCATCCTATTCCATTAGTTACATCTGTTGTGATATTCTTCAGTTTTCTGGCAGTTCAGTTCAGTGAATAAAAATGTAAATCCAGAACTGTATTTAATGTTAATTTAATTTTAAGTTATTTCTGTCACTGCGTCTGGTAGAGATGCTGCCGAGCAGTATTGTGTTATGTAGTAATTGGTTCCAACCGACCCATCTGTGTGTGGACTGCACGTGTGTGTTTGCTCAAGACCACGGTGACTCATTCAGTGTGTGTACTTGTGTGTGTGTGTGTATGTGTGTGTGTTTGAACCAGTGAAGTCAGAGCACCGTGCTGTCCCAGGCTTCCAGAACATTGTCTTTCAGCTCTGACTCATTTATCCAGACTGAGAATGAATCTATCACGCTGGTTCACTGGTTCACACTTGGTTCCCCAGTGTCACATAAACGCCTGAAATCAGCATAAATCAATGTGTTCTCATAAGTAAGACACATTTGCTTACATGCATTTCTCCACGCTGACAGGTAAACTAAGCAACTACTCAAGGTCCTAACTACATGACTGGTTTCTTCAGAATGTGTATGCTCTGAGACAGTATTGTGTTATGGCTACACTATACAAAATAACATGTCAATCATACTTTTTAAATGATTCCAAAATGAAACACTATTTCACTAAGTTAGCCACATTCACATTGCACTTCCATTAGCTATGTTACACTGCAATGTCTCCTCGGCAACCAAGGCCATGTGGTGTTTTCATGTCAGTTCCTAGTTTCGTTTCCAAATGAGAAACATTTTCTACCGTTTCATCAATGGGGCTTTGCAGTGCAGTTTTTCAATCGAATGAGACTTCTATACCCCACATATGACGAATAATGTCCAGACTTGGTGCATAAAGGATGTTGGCTCCTTGCATGATATGCCCCTGCCATTAGTGTATGAATGGGTTAACGTGATTGTAAGGTTCTTGAGGAAAAGTGCTTTATAAGTAGAGTCCATTTACCATTGACCATACACACTCCAGCTGATATACAATATCAAGTAAGTAATGAGATGGAGGCAAAGATTGTCACAATTCTCTTTTTACACCTTGCATGTCTGCTCTGCCAGACCACGTACACCTGGTCTTCCTGCTGCCTCTAATCAATGAAATGTTTCTCAATCATCAGTTGTAACGCTCCGTAAATGGGCACCTGCACCTGTAATGCCGACTGTGAAAGCTCATGCAAAACATGAATTAGGGCCTTGTTGTTGAAAAATGGATGGAGATCATCCATGTGCAATGTGTTGAAAACGGGTGAAATGTTAAATTCAAGATGGAGATGAAGATGACAGAAAAGGGCACACACAAGATGTTTGAAAAGACGTTTGATATCACATTAAAGTATTACCAGTTTTGAGTGTTGTGTAAAACCATTTTGTCAATTAAATAATTAACTAAATGCTTCCACATCTCTTTCTTTTTTCCAGCCTTTCTCCGCTGACCAGATGGACGACTTTAGCAGTGAATTATTCAGCAGTTTCTTTGAAGACCATCTATTAGACCGCCCCCTCCTGACGGACAGAACTTCACTTTTACACATGGACCTGGACAGCAGCCCAGGTTATTACTTCTTCTTCTTTTATAATGAAACAGTATTGGGCAAATAAATATCACAGACATTGATATTGCCACGAGAGTAATGCATTAAACCTTAATGTGTGACTAAGGATACTTTGACCTCGGACCTGTCTCCAACCATGTCCAGTCAGTTTTGGGTCTGGGTCTCGCAGTGTGGCTAGCAGGTAGTGGTAGCATCTGGTGCGACTCCCCCATGAGACAGCGGTCAGTTATGAGCACAGCTGCTGTTTTTATCCAATGAAACAACTGGACAGTTAGTAATTTACTGTTGTTTTAAGTTTTAAACATGATAGGGGTGTAATAAAAAAAAAGATTCAGCTACAATTTGATACTTGAGGTAATCTTTCGTCATTCTTGTAATGCCATGCTGATGAAATATGGATAAGAAATGTTGCATATTACTTAGTTACTTATTGGCCCTTTTCCACTGCCGTCAAGGGTGTGATTCCAATTACATCTACAGTTTAATGATTGGTCAGCTGGCCGGTGCACTTGTTGTTAGCTGCCACGCAAAACAAGAAAGAGAGACAAACTGAAATGGATAAAACTTGGGGAAGCACCATTGAACGACAAGAACCAAACTCTCCTTGTTATTTGATAAGGGGATGAAATTCATCTTTCCCCCGCTTATCCTGTCAGGGTGGTGGGGGTGCTGGCACCTATCCCAGCGACCTTTGGGCAAGAGGCAGGGATAGGTTGGATAGGTCCCTGGGTAGGTTGCCAGTCTATCACAAGGCTAGGAAGTTAGTATTGTCATATATTAAATATATTGTATTGGGAGGTCTCTGGCAATTCTCACTGCTAATATTAGTTACAGGAAATTGTTTTCATGTGCCACAAAAGCATTATTAGGGCTGATACTACAAAATCTGTAATTCCAAATTGCATTTCCTCAGTTTTCCTACTGGTCAACAATGTCACTGTTGAAGTCACGCAACAGGAAAATGCACTGGGTTGCTAAAATCCTCTCTGTTGGCTCAACCAGAAACATTGGAAACATTAGACTCCATTTTGGCCCAAACCACAGTCTGGGTTTTCCTCTGCAGAGCTCAGTTGTGTATAGATGACCTTTGTTTCCTGGGATTGCTCCTACAGCAGGTTGCTCCATTTCTCAGACCCCAACCACATGAAGGTGTTTGATGTGAAATGGATGGTTAGGATAGCAACCACTACCTACATCAGTCATGGCTCATTCCATCTCAGCTTCCATGGTCTGAGAGCCAGTTTCTGTAACCTGTTCCCTCCTTGTTCCACTTTTACTGAGTCGGAACTGCACTGGACTCCATGATATGTTTAAATTTTATTGATTTTGTCAATATTCCTTTTTGATAGATAATGAATAACCCCCCAAAAATTGGTATTCCCAACTCACAGATATTCAGGCAGAGCACAGCTACTCTTTGAGTGAAGACTCCGCCCCCCAGAGCCCTGCCCTGTCAATCAAAATGGACCAAGACTCTGGTAGGTCACCATGGCTTCAGCCATCTTCATATGCATTCAGCTGTTCGTAGTTTATCCTCGTGGTCCTTCAGCATTTAGGCTGTTTCCTTATCTGATGGGGCTTTTACAAACCCAGGAACTGTGTGAGGTATTTGTGTGACTGTGTGGCATTTTTCACCAGTAGCATTAGAGCTGCTTGCCTACAATTGTCAGAGCACCGGTCCAAATTTAGCACGAGTCAACTTAGGTCTGTTTTGCATCAACGTAAATGAGCTTGAAATGAGAGTCAGAACATGGATTTCTGAAATTGGTATTGTTTCTGTGTTTCCCCTTCAATTTAATAGGCCAACACAGTGTGACAGAAAATTGCCTTTCTTTATGGAAAAACAATTCAAACGATAGCTGTTTTGGAAAATGTCATAAATTAAATGGAAAATCTATTGTCACATCTGCAGAGCTGGCAACACAGAAAGTTGGAATTTGACAACGGCTGACTTAAAATACACTGTGTGCACTCTGGCGATTATCGGAAGTTTATAAGTTCACAATAGATTTTGTCAGGACACAAACATTTTTAACCCCTGATTCTAACTAATAAACCAGTGCAAAGCTGCCTCCACGGCTTTAAAACTTCATTTTTTTTATGTTTCTGGGAAATGGATAGTTTTGTGTTGAATCACTGTAGGACCTTTCTCTCTCTTTCTCTCTGCACGGACCTAGTTATAGTTTTTTGTTGCAATGTCTCTGAACATGGTTGCAAAATATAACTACCTGCAAACCAACCACTGGAACCTCTGTCTATTTTTAGTCCTTTGGTCAGAGACCAAGCACAGTCCACACAGAAAGAACTTCTGGAAAAGTCCTTCCCAAGGTAGTAGTTCTCTGGGGTAGAAGCACAAGCCTGCAGACTGGAGCAACATGCAAGGCATTCTTAAAGACTGCAAACCAAATATCACTAGTTTTAATAGGATTAGCAATCGAAATTTCGCTGGCACTCATTGACTAGAACTCTTGCCAAGTTTACACTTCACTGTACGATTACGACAAAATGTTTTAACCCCTGTTTGAAACATTATAGTCCCTGTTACTTGTGGTCTAACAGTCTTATAACATGATTGTGTGATTGGCTGAATCCACAGTTCTTTCACATGCAGGCAATACTCCTGGAAGGAATCAATTGGATTCCATCGTTCATATACCTGAGGTGTTGGCCAGTTGGGAGTATGAGGAAAAATACAGTATGTGGAGGTGGCTTTCTCCATTCATCTACATGCTCAAGCCACTTGATTCCCAATCACATTATTAGATCTGTTACCCTGAATAAACGTGATACCTTGAAATGATCTTAATCAGAGCACTGATGTGTGTCTAGCGGTCACTCAGCACACATGAAAGTCAGCTCATCCATGACATCTTGTTGTGTTTGCTTTTCAGTCTCTTTCCTTGTTTTCCTCATCTCGCTCCAACGGTCTCTCACTCTCTTAAAAGGTATTCCATGCCTGTCTTTCTCTCTCTCTTTAACTCTGTCTTTATTTTCTCTCTCTCTTTAACTCTCTCTCTCTCTCTCTCTCGCGCTCTCGCGCTCTCTCTCTCTCCCTGTCTGTCTGCCCATTCTCAGTTCTCCATTTGTCCCTGTGATCCTGCTGTCTGAGCGGCAGGAAGAGTTTTCCTCCAGCTAAGCCCTGCCCACCTAGAACACACATGCTCACTCACACACACACACACACACACACACACACACACACACACACTATGACAGGCATATGGTTTTGAGTGTGCAGCTAAACCCAACAGTAACTCTGTCTCTCTTCTGTCAGGTCATAGCTCTCTCTCGCTCTCTCTCGTTCTCTCTTTGTCTCTCTTCTTCCTATCTGTCTCTGACGTTTCTCTTTTCTCTGTTTTATCTTTTTTACCAAACTCTACATAACTCTCCTTTATTGGTATAAATGCATAGTGACCTGCTGGCTAAAGTATCACAAAAAGATTTTTAACAGCTCACGTGAGTAAATGTGTGTGGAATGAGCTGGTTTGCCAAATGTGACTTGGATATTTTTTTAACACTTGATCTCAAATGATCTCAGGCTGCTTTTAGACAGAAGATTCAGATTGGATCATATATCTTACCATCAACCCAACCTAAAATATATCGTTGGTTCCAAATGTATGATTATGTCAATGCCATAGATAACACAAACCCATAAGTACATCAACATATTACACAACACACGTGAAATGTTTTACTTTGACATAATTAGGTCACATTTTACTTTCTTTCTTCCGTCTCTCTCTCCTGTTCTCTCCCTCTCTTTCTCGAATTGCATAACTGTCATAACTAAGCCACACATATAGAGCAGGTATGTCATATTTCTACTCCTGCATGCACAAATACAATTACATACATAATTAAAATACTTATTACAACAAAAACAAAAGACCAGACTGTTGCAGATGTCCTAGAAATACACATGGCATATTCTTTATGGACCATGAACTCCATGCAATAGCAGTCACCAGAGCCAACTTCATAGTATGAATTATGAACTATGAATTGATTCTTTTCTTGGCTTTTCCAATACATACAGAATAATTTGTTTTCATTTGAGTTCTTGAAATCTTGTGAACATCTGTTATAAATGTGTGAGTATCTGCAGGCAAGCAGGGAATGGACAGAAGCAAAGTCCATGTGATAAGTCAGGTAAAGGCAGAAAAGGTACCAACACATTAAACACAGAAAAACCAGCAATGGAAGAGATGGTTTGACCTATTTAGTTGCAATGGCAATCATTCAACAATAGTTGCCGCTTTGTTGACCAGTATGGCCATAGATGTGGAGATACAACAGGCAGGCTACCCATGTCTTGCTCTAGTAAATGACGTGGATGAACCCACCAGTGATACAACCAAACATTTGATATTTGGATCTAAACCAAGGGGAAGTATCAGCCAAAGCAAAAAGGACAAAAGTTCAGCCTATGGGTCCTACGCAGAGAGCAACCACTGAGAAACTTGGGCCTTAATAGACGCCTTCGTCTCCTGAAAGTTGTACTTCATAATCTTAATGTGATTTCTGTCATGACATGTAATACTAAGGGACAACTGAATTCCTGCCATTACTTGATTTATCGGTGTAGGCTAGCAGGTAGAGTCTGGTTTGTGTTGGCGAAAGCTGGCCTGTCCACTCCACTGAGATGCTTGTTTGGCATCATGGAACAGGTTAATTAACCATGTAGGCTTTTCAGAAGTTGTTGACCTTTCAAACCCAGTTTGTTCTGAATGATTAGATACTTTAAGAGCTGATTTCACACCTGGTCGGTTATGTTTTCCCCTTGTGACGAAGTGGCCATGGCCCGGTCACGAACAACCTTTTGGTATGACCATGATCCGAACTATCTCTGAATAACCTACAAGCTGATCTATAGCCGATGTATGGATTGAGCTGGAACCATTAAGTCTTACGTGTGTGTTGTTTGGGATATGGTCTGACTGATGATTATGACAAGGTGCATATCAGGAGGCATATTATTCAGATTATAAGGTTTTTGATGATGTATTTTATAATTGGTGTGAAACCAATTATTGAATTTGCTCAATGGCTGTTTATGAGTATTAGTATTTTTCTGTGTTTATCACTAGCCATATATTTCTCTCTCTTTCGCTTTGTGTGTGTGTGTGTGTGTGTGTGTGTGTGTTTGTGTGTCTCTTCCCCTCTGTGACGCTTCTCTTACCCATTTAAAAGAGAACCAGCGTGTTTTATTGTCGCTCCCACTGTGCTGCTCCAACTATTATTTTATTGCTGCTTCTGTCCCACTGAGATCAAACACAGTCACCACCTCTCCCCCATTAACTGCCTGGAAGGACTGCCAGAAGCCCTCGGTCATTAACCTCGTGCTTCTGCTCTCTTACCGTTGATTTACACCATCAGGTTCTACTTAACCGTTTCATCTACAGTATCATTTACAGTTGTGCTACTTCTCAATGGAAGATAATATAGGAAAGGTAGACATGCACTTGAAATGTGTGAAAGGTGGTGCAGTAATTAGGCAATGGCACCCTCTTTAAGGTTGAGTATCCATTTCATTTAGTTTCTGTAATCCCCTAAAGTACAAAACAGTTGAGAAGGTGATTATCCAGACCAGCAGTTAATTCATTCAAGCAGATATTTTCCTTTAATTCTGCTTAATCAAACTCTGCCAATAGATGTGTTGTTCCATCTTTCCATACATAAAACCGCCACAGTAGTCACAGATGTAGGAGACAATCTTCCTATTCATCAGCTCTAATACCTTCGCAGCTTCTGGCATTCATTAAAGAATTGATGGTAGAGGGTTTCCCATCAAGCTTTGGCTTAACAAGGGCTGGCAGCTTAATGAGGCTCAGACTAGCAGCAGGTCTGGCCTCATTAGAAGAGGCTTCTGAAAGACTTGCTTACAGAATGGGCCGAGGGAATTTACCATTAAACTGAATTATAAATATTTTTAATATTCAGCAATGTTTGTTAGAATGTCTTGGTGCTACCTAATACCTGTAGTCAGGACCAAAGAAGTATAATGAGTCTATGTTGACAATGGTTTCACACTGGAATCTAATGGAATTTAATTCACATTTACATTTTGCGAGACCCAAACGCGTTCATGAAGAGACACCAGGATAACAGTCGCAGGAAGCTTCTTAAAAAGAGGCAGTGCATTCAAATGAATTCGCTGCGGTTGTGCTCATTTACATAATCCAGTCTGGTGTAAATGCCCCGCTAAATTGAAAACATGCGCCGGCACAGAAATTTGCGTCCTGGACGGTAATTTACATCATGCTTAATAAATCTGGCCCTAAGTATGAACTGTTCAAACATTCCATCTCGCAGATCGGTCACAAATGGCTAAGAAATATGTAGCAGGCTTAGTATTTGGATGTGTCAGAGAGTCCAAAGCCTCTAATGTGAGATGTGTTGTGATAGGAAATGACGGCAGCGACGAGCTTCAGCCAGTGAGAGCTCGACATGGGTAGAGTGGAAATAAGGTGGCAGAATTGTAACACTTGGCTCATTTCTGGTGTGTGGTTTCGTCACTAAATCTGTTCACTGATCAGGCAGTTCGCAAGCTACATGACAGTCGCATGGTGTTTACTTGACGCTTTTAGGATAGATTCTCTCTTTACCCAATTCCCAACAGGATAACAAGTCAGTGTACTGTGACAGACCACCCCTCATTTCCCCTCTACCCAACACACACACATACACACGGCTTGTAAACTTCCAAGCATTTTACCAGCAGAATGTTGCTAGGAAACCAGGATGTGATTAAAGTGACGCTCACTCCTAAAACACAAAACACACAGCAGCCTTGTTAAACTACCACTCTATTTCCCTACACCACTGGAGCCTTGTGGGAGTATGTGTGTTGTGACAGACTTCAAAGCGTATGGCCTGGTGTTTATATCTTATTACAAATCAGGAAAAAAGCTGACTCAGTGAAACATTATACACCCTTTTTTTCGTTATGCAGAAGCAAGAAAATTTGATTATTACTTAAAATAAAATAAGAAAACAGACTGAGAGTGCAAGCATTTCTCTCTAATGTACCTCGAACACCTGAAACATGTCTCTCTATGTACATTTGACTCCTTGGTCATGAACAAACCCCTTTATTTTAGAGATGCTAAGCCATTCACTCATCCATAACAATCTAGATCTCACTGAGTACATGTTCATAGTCATGGTCCTAAATGTTTGAGTTATCCAGCCGGCAGACAAACAAACAGACAACAGCACAACATAACTACAGGGGCCTCATTTATAAAACTTTGTATCGAATCCTGACTATATCACCTTGACAGAGAGAGAAATTTGTACTTGTGGGAGGTTGAGCTGAGAAATGTGTTGTTTTTGTCGATTAAGCAGTGGGAAAAAGTAAAACTTTTCAGAAACTTTTGTGTAAGGATTCCCTGCCAATTAGGCTCATACTACCTGTTTCTTTGTTCCATGTGCACTTGTAGAAACACTCAGGCAGAAACATTCATTTATTGTACCACAATAAACTTTCAAAACCTTTTCTGCATACTTCTACTTCTGTTCTTTGTTCAGTGGGTGACATTGAGTTTTGCAGCGTGTTCTTTGCTTTTTCAGAGGACTGGCTGTTGTCATCTGTTAATGATCTAGCCTAGGACTCCAAATATGCCAGGACTTGTGCTTATAAATATACTCTTTAGTGCATTGTAGACTAAGCAGTGTGTGTGTGTGATCTCAGAGATATATCCGTATTGTGTTTTGGTGGACGGCTACTTTAAAATCACATGCTTAATACCTCCCTCTTGGGTCAGTGTGTGTGTGCTGGGGTCATAATTACACATATTTCCTGCAGTAACAGTTCATTTTCAGGAAAGACATTGAGGACGAGTGGCTGCTTCAGCCCATCTTTTATTTCAGTCAGTGTAGACAAATTATGTAGCACCGTAGCCAGAGTGATGTAGTCCAGCAGCCCATAATAACCAACCTTGTCAGCCAACACTCAACTCAGGGAAGCTCCTTTGAACTGTAATTCTACCACTTACTTCCCATCGGAAGACCTGCAGCGAAGCTTCCCCAAAGCTCCATTCATGGATCCAACCTGGATCCTGATGTGTGATTTGCTGTCATTTTCTGTAAAATTAAGAATACAATCTTAATGGGAAAAAAATGCATTTGAATTTGCATGAAATCCTGAAGTGTGTGATTTCAGGTTGACAGTTCAGGTTGACAGTAAAAGTCTGGATTAAAAAAAACAACAAGTAACAAGTAAGAAGGAGTCGTTATTAAAATACCTTCATTTAAACAACAACTTGTGTCTCCTGCCTCCTTCCTGTAACGTCACGGCTCCTTTGTTCCAGGCCGGCACGTTTCCAGGGCTCAGTGTGCAGGAGATGGGAATTTGGACCAGGGTGGAATCCTCAAAGCTGCTGCCATATAATTAGTTTTCTATGTCTTTGTTGGGAGCAGCAGCATTCTTGAATGAGCTGAAGTTGCCTGAGAGCCTTTGTCGAGACCTAAGAAAAATAGAAAAGTCCAACCAGCTGGAAGTGAAAACAGCTGAAGCAAGCAAATGATTAGAAACGTGCAAATTAAACTTGAGTTCATTCTCGCTCATCCTCAGAGTTTGAGTGGGGCTTCAGCCAGGACCTGTCAGCCATCTTGGTGAAACAGGAGGAGCCTGATGTGGGTCAAAGGTTAGATCCACCACCTTTGGATGGCCCGCCTCTCGTGTTAAACCCCGCCCCCCCACACAGAGGATCACCATGGAAACACGCGGTTAGCATCCGTCGTCACAAAAGAATAGATATTGCTCTTTTTTATTGATGATTATTTTTTGGAAATATGTATAGTAATGATTTATTTGTGTTATTCTCCAGGAGCACAATCAAGATGAGGTGAAGGCAGTAGCTATAAAAGATGAACCCAGAGAGATTGGACAGTACCTCGGCCTGGCTAGTGGTAATACACACACACACACACACACACACACACACACACACACACACACACACACACACAAACACATACACATGGCCTCCTGACAAGCTCCACTATGTAAAATCGCACCAAAGTCATTTCTAACTCTCCGCCTAACTGAGCCATGTGAAAGTAACGATTAGATTTGTGAGGTGCTTTGTCTCTAGTGCTACCTGATAGATGGGGCTGGGGGCAGAAAAGTCCCTCAAGACGTTCAGCTTCCTGGCAAGCCGATCTGTAAATCTATCCAGCGTTTGGCCACAATGTCCACAACAAAACTCTGCGACTGTAACATTTGAGACTTTGGAATGAAACAATGGAGCTTGCCAGACCCCCTTTTCTCAGAGCCAGTTTGTCAGCAGCACATATACTAAAAACAAAAGTAGTGCTTTAGAACATAATAAAAGCAACCCGATACAGTGACAGAAAGATGCAACTGAGCTCACAAACCAAAGCGCTACCAACAAGTCTGAACAAAAACCCAGTCTGAGTTGTTAGATTCCAACATGTGTGTTCACTTGAGGGCCTTATGTTGAATCATACAATATGGTAGAATGTATTGTCACACATCAAACACTATGAACAGATTGTAAACTTTACCAGCAGAATGTCACATCTGGCCCTCTGCTGGAAGAGTCGAGTCAGGTTATTTTCACACGATTTAGCCCCATTTAGTCGATGTTTAATCAGACCCGGGTGTATTTCACCTAAAAGTCCAGTCCGGTTCATGTGAGGCCAGACCATGGACAAGCAAACCGCACCATGCCCAAATATAAACATGGCACAGCACTAAATGCGGCCAGGTTCGGTTCGGTTCATTTCACGTGCTTGAAAGCGTTTGGAGCAAATCCAGGAAGTGCAAAGCTTTGTGGGATTTCCCTGTAAGTGGAGCATGTGACATTGGGATGTGTGCAATTGTATCTGCGGTCATATGAAATCTCTCATCACTCACATTACATTATTTCACCCGCAACATGATTTTTCGGACTCTGTCCCAGTGCCGGGGGACTGTATCAGTTGCAATCAGTTGGTTGTAATGAGACAAATTGAGCAACTCGAGGAAACATTTGATGAAGGCCGTCAGATGGCTTGTTGGGTTGGGATAGACGGACCTGTTTTGTGCCAAACCCCCCCCCCCGTTTGTACAAAGTAAACACTGACTGATTCTCAAATGTTCCAATGGAAAATCTGACAGGAACCAGCTGACGTTCAACTAACTCATCTCCCCCGTCTTCCTCCTCCTCCTCCTCCTCCTCCTCCCCTCCTTCAGAAGAGACCCTGCACCTCCCGCCCACGCCTCCCAGCAGTAACCACAGCGACAGTGATGGCTCCCTCCCCCCTTCCTCCCCCCTCCTGCCTCTGCCGCCCTCCTCCCCTCAGCCGCAGCAGAGGCCGGGAGGTCGCGGCTCCTCCCTCTCCTCTTCCTCGGCTATCTCCTCCTCACCTCTGCTCACTGCGCCACACGTGAGTAACTCGCTGTCGTCCTCCTCTCCAAAGTAACTTCGAGCGGATTGCTAAGCCCTAAAAAACAAGAATAAAGGAAAATATTACATGTTTGTGCAAGATTTTACATATTGTGACCTTTTGCTCCGAAATGAGTCAAACACACAAACTTAGTGAGCATGAGTAATCTGTTTTAATTCTCTTTGTTTGGCTCTAAGCAGTGGTGCTTAAAAGACCATCTGATGAGTCAATCGCTATCAAGGCTTCATATAAATTGTCAGTTCTTCCTTTGACTGTCCAGAAACTGCAGGGTTCAGGACCCCTGATGCTCACAGAAGAAGAGAAGCGGACCCTGGTTGCTGAGGGTTACCCGGTACCCAACAAACTCCCTCTCACTAAGAGCGAAGAGAAGGCACTGAAGAGAGTCCGACGGAAGATTAAAAATAAGGTAGGTAACTGTTGATGGAGCTTTCAGATGGAACTAAGTTAGGACCTTCTCTACCTGGTCTATTCACCATAGTTCCAGGAACTTCAATTGCTGTCAAGATGATAGAAAACAGATGAAATTCGTCAATGGCCTCATTTCTGCAATCCAAACACACAACTTCCTATCTGGTGAAAATTGCCTGACCTGAAGCACCAGGCTATTATGTCATTTAGTCGTCCGCCAAATAAGCAAATGTAATTTCTCCAACAAAGACGTACCAACAGTAGTGGAGTGTGCTGGTCAGTGTACTAGAGTTCGGAAATTTTCGGAAAATGTTGTCTCCCAATTGAGTCTCCAGATCTGGTAGAATTTGGTCTAGAGAGTAAAGAGTAAAAGTCTACAGAGTGGTTTTGAGAGATGCACCTCTCTCTTGTGGCCCCATTTAGACCAGACAGGAGCACATGACCAGCAGAGATCTTATACAGCAGTGTAGTGGAAAATGAAGCAGACTGCCAGCTCCATATGATTCAGCCCTGTAATGGAAAAGGGGCCAGAATCTGTCCGGTTGTTAGTGTAGAATCAAAGGTAACTACAGCCACATTCATATTATCTGCACACTAAATTGCAGAGGAATGCACACATATCTCCTCCTGTCCTTCTGCACAATCCTTCCCTAGATGCTCACACACACACAGAGAAGTGAAGTCATGCTTCAGATGACAGTAGACCTCATAAATAACACACATCTCTAAGCACAGAATGTGTCTGAAATCAAGCGCCAAATGCTTAGAAGTCTGGCAGAAGGTAGAGTTGTGACCATAGTGATGTGTGTGTAAGATGACTGGATGTACTGTGGGTCAGTTTGTGGGATCAATAAGAATAGATCCAGTATCTCTCTGCCCTGGTTCGAAATGTTCAGTTTCAATATCTTTCGTTCTTCAAAATACCTTTTGCTGAACATTTTCACTGAAAAACCGTTAATCTTCAGTTTGATCCTGTTGTCACCTCACGCATCTTTCCATGCAGATCTCAGCTCAGGAGAGTCGGAGGAAGAAGAAGGAGTACGTGGAATGTTTGGAGAAAAAGTGAGACTTTACTTTGTCTTTTTTGAGTTCCACACCAACTTTTGTCTGCATTTTGTTTCCAAATGAAGCTTCGACTGGATTTCCAGACGGTACGTTCGGATTCAGCAAACTAGCCTGGATCGTTTTGGTCTTCAGCTTTCTGTGAATGAACAATCTATGGCTCCAATAACATTGGGAACATTGGTGCAAAAAAAGATTCTCTAGGAGTGTTTTTGAGGCCAATATCTACGTCTCCATCTCACTGCAATTACTGCCGCCATTGTTCGAGGAAATCAAGCCACAAGAACTCTACTTTAATGCATCTTGGCTAATTGGCACCTGTTCCTCGGAGGCAGAGACGATTCACAAAGAATTGCTCCCGCTAATTGCACGACACTTTCATAATTTCAGTGGAATACGTAATTAACCACACATATAATATCCCCCGCCTGTTATTTTGTGCAAGTCTCCCTTAAATGCAGGTAGCTGCCATGCAAACTGCTCTTCCAGACGGTTATGTACATCCTTTCCTTTCCCTTGGACGTGACTCAGCTAATCATAATAGCTGCTGCTCCCCGCTAAGTCAGATGGCGACATCAAATTTAATCGTAGCAGCAGAATAGCATCCTGCAGTCTCTTAAATCCCTTTGACTGAATTAATAGATCGAGAACAAAGAGCAAAAGGTCTGATAAAGAGGAAATCCCTCTTTAGATGGCCTCCGTCTGCTTTTTCTCTTCTTGATAGCAGGAGGATTATTGGATGATCCTCGGCAGAGAAAGAGCACAGGGCGAGCTGAAGAAAGGAACGGCGTATAAATGAGCCACGTTGAAGACTTAAATGAGATGAGAGAAGTAAGAGAGCGGGAGATTAGCTGAGTTGATAATGGAGATCAAGAGGATTAGCAGGTGATGACAACAAGAGGGAGGAAAGGATGGCGCTCAGCGTGTCTGTCTGACGTCCTAACGTGTGTTGTCTGGGGGGGACAATGAATTTAATGATTTAATTGAATCTTCCTTCAATGTCTTTCAGCCGGTAAATATATCATGTACGACCACATGAGTTGAATAAATGAAACAAAGATCAGATGTGTGTCACGACATGAAGTCATCAAATCCCTGCTGGTCTTTGTATATAAGTTTCTACATTTCAATGCAAAATAAGTGATATTAATACTGTTTCTCTTTGTGCCTGTGCGTGTGTGCGTGTGTGCGTATGTGTGTGTGTGCCTGTGTGTGCGCCTGTGTGTCCCAGGGTGGAGAGCTACACGTCAGAAAACAGTGACCTGTGGAGAAAAGTAGAAAACTTGGAAACTGCTAACAGGTGAAGTTTTACACACGAGACACACACACACTGAAAGATTATGTTTTTAGAAAGGTAGAAAGCAAAAGGAATGACGGAGCGGTTGGAACGAGAAGACAAACACAGGATTTATCTGCTCCATCAGCTCGGCGCGGACTCACCGAGCTCACCAGTCGCCTTCTCTGTCATTATACCAGTATGAAACCAATCTGCCATCATGCTGGGGTGGGTGGGGTGCGTTGCAGGGGTTTGCGGGGGTCTTTCAGCCTGTCATTAAAGCTGCAAGTTAACAGTAGCTTTCATCATGGAAGGCAGCCCACCCCTCCCCCCTCCCCTCGCCTCCCCACCGCACACACACATCACACATGCATTAAACCACCGCAAAGGAACAATGAGTTGGCACAAAGTGGGGAAACATGAGTCAGCAGGCAGCACACCGGCTCTCAGACGGCCCCGGGTGTCTGCAGGGCCTTAAATCGGCTAAATCTGGCTGAAAGTAAAGTGAGCTAAATTTAGAATCCAGTCGTTCGCGGTCTTAGTTTGTTCAGCACGCTGAGGTTCACGGTGCTGCGCTGACATTAATACATTAACGTCTACACACACATACACAAGTTCTCAACCAAAAGCAAGCGACGGTTTTCGCAGTTTCAGAGAAGATGGATCGTATTTTAAGAGGAAAAACTCACACATTCCAACACTTCTGAGTCTGTGTGATTCACATGTCGGGGCTTGATTGACCCGGGGTTGTGTTTGGACTTGATACACCGCGCAAACCTGGCAGCAGCCCGAGACAAACTTCTGACTGATCGATTTCCTTACATGACCCCGGGTTAAGATGGCAAACCAGCCTCGCTCTCAAAAATGTGGGGACTGTTCCTTTAAAAGGGGTTTGGGCCCTCTGCCTGCAAGGAGAAGCTCCGTGCCAGTATTTTGACTGTGCGTGTGTGTGTGTGTGTGTGTGTGTGTGTGTGTGTGTGTGTGAAAATGCCAAACTAAGCTGAACCGAATAAATTGGTCACTTTTATCTGCCATTGTCTAAATTGCACACACACCCATTTGAAGTAGATCTTAAACAGTCATCTTTAGCAGTAAATACAGCTGAGTTTGACTTCAAAGACCCTTCAAGTGTGTGTGAGTGTGTGTGTGTGTCTTAGTAACTAGTTAATGGACTGCCTTGTGTTCGTGTCTTCCAGTCAATCGTCTGCTTTTACTTCACTGACTGACTCACTGTCTGCTTGACTGATGAACTGCCTCGCTGGGGGCTTGTCAAGTCTGGAACAGGAACCAGCTCTCTGTCTCCCTCTAGTGCTCACAGTTCCGCTCCTACAGCTGCATATAGTCGATACCATCAGAGCCCTGCTCCCCAGATTCCAGTTCTAAACTCTGCTGGTTGTACCGGCGTTACCTTCAGCTGCTTTCTGCTTTCAAGTCAGTTTGGAAGTCCCCTTTATCACCTTGGTTTTGTTTATAGAGATTATTCATACTTTAGACCCATCTTAAACAATTTGATGAAACTCTAAAGTGGGTGAGTTTGAACAAAGCAGCTCCATCACTCCATCAATTTAACTTGATTGAGAGGAACTGAGGCTAAATTTGAAGTTTTACTGACAAACTTACAAAAAAATTCTCGTGAATGACATTTAGTTTGGTGGACTTGGTGAAAGCGATTGTATGAAGCAGTCAGTATGAGAGTCCTCTTGTGGTTGAACTGTACTTAGTGGTGGGTGGAGAGGTGTTTGTTTACACACATGGCCACAAACACACACTCCAAATGGAGACAGAAGTCTGTGAGGAGACTTACAGATCCTTCCACCAATGGCTCAAATCCAAACCTAGACCATCCGTAACATCACATCTAAACTTACGCTTCAATATGACAGTGGTGACGGTGATGATGGTAGTGATGATGATGATGGTGGTGTTGATGGATCCTGGTAGGGGTGGTGCACTTGCTAAATGCTGCTTGAGAAGCTCCATTTTGGGCAAGAACCAAACAACATTGCCCTTTAATTCTACTGGCAGAACTCTATTTGAGTGCGTTCTGATCCATTTCTTACTCATGTTTGGCGCCTAAGCACAGTGTGAGATGAAGAGCACCGCCTGGAACACACACACACACATACACACACTGATATTTGCTGCATCTTACCAGTGTAATCAATCCCACCTCCCAAGTTTGACTCCTTCCTGTCATGTTTGCACGCTCCACCGAGTTCTTTCCCCCCAAACAACACGATTTGTGTTCATTTGTGCCACAATATGGAGGTTGTCGTAGTTATTCCTTTATTCTTATTGTGTATTTGTCTCCCTGTGTGTGTAGATCTCTGCTGCAGCAGCTCCAGAAGCTCCAGTCGTTGATTTCAGGGAAAGTGATCCCTCGTTCCTGTAAAATGGCCTCGACTCAGACCGGGACGTGCCTCATGGTAACCTGCTGCTCTTCCTCCACCATCCCTTCTCACACACATGACTGTAGATATGTCACAGTAGTTAGTATCTGTTAAGTGAAAGTGTTTCTCCTCTGTGTGCAGATGGTGGTGCTGTGTTTTGTCCTGGTTTTGGGCTCCTTCACACCTTGCCTCTCTCCCCTTTCATTCCTCACTCACTCCTCCTCCTTGCCCTCCTCCTCCTCCTCCTCCTCTTCCTCCTCTCTGTCCCCCTCCTCTCCTCTTCAATCGGGGGACCTCTACACCACTAGTCAGGGTAGGTCTAGAACTGTCATCCTGTGGCATAT
Source organism: Genypterus blacodes (assembly GCF_046128005.1). Taxonomy (NCBI): domain Eukaryota; kingdom Metazoa; phylum Chordata; class Actinopteri; order Ophidiiformes; family Ophidiidae; genus Genypterus; species Genypterus blacodes. The sequence continues at coordinate 3,576,778 of NW_027466840.1, forward strand.
TGCTCAGTCACAGCATTAAAGGCGCTGACAGGTGTTTTGCGTGTGTATTGTACAGTGCGTTCCCGCAGCCTGCTCTTCTACAACGAGGAGTCCCCATTGGAGGAGACATCAGAGGGGGAGCGGCTACAGTCGGAGGACCACGCTCAAATCCAGACCAGCCGTTACGTCGCAGATGGCCACAGCAACCGAACAGCTGGATCCGAGTTCCAGCAGAGGTTAATATATTTAGATTACATGACATTACATTACGATCATTTGGCAGACGCTTTTATCCAAAGCGACTTACATTACATTACCACCCTTCGCAGAGGGGGGAGCAGTTAAGGGTTCAGTGCCTTGCTCAGGGGCACCTAGGCAGGGGCTCGAACCGGCAACCCTCCGGTTCCCTGAGCTACTGCCTCCCAGGCATGCATTTAAAAACAGTGATTTGTTTCTGGATTGGTGTCAGTCGATGGTTCATGTTGCCTTCTTGCTCCATTTTATGAATACAAAACAATCACAGCAAGTTGAAACTCTGTTGAACTGACAGATGGACATTCACTCACCCATCATCTCTGCATGTATTCTCTCTCTCTCTCTCCCGTCTCCAGGGAAACAGAACCAGAGGGGGTGTCTGAGTATTTCTGATCGACAGCCTGACCCATCCTCCTCCTGTGACCTTTCATTCTGACCCCCTAAAAAAGCTCCACACCTCCAGACTCCCGAATTAAGTTGGCTGCAGATCTACTTCCCCTTCACAACATCCAACCAGAGCTGCACGTGTCTCTCTGTTACCCTTCAGCTCACAGCAGCACCAGCCAGAGCTCATCATCCAGCCACCAGCCACTCCTGCACTCAGCCCAGACCTCAAGACTCAAACTAACGCCATCCTATTAGTGTACATTTCTAGCTATTCAAATTTCAAATTTCAAAAACACTTCAAGAATTAAGAAGAATATTTTTGCACTGTCGCTTTTTTGGCAACAAATGAAAGCAAAATGACTCCAGAGGCTCAACAATGCAGGTCGCATTGTCAAAGTGCCTTCGACTCGCATCAGTCAGCTGACCAACACTGCCACCTAAAGGGGACACATCAAACTACAGCTTAGAAATGGAACTAACTTGATTGCACTCCGATCATGTTACTTCCTCTCTACTTTATTTTTGCATTTCTCAATCCGTTTCTTTAAAGGTCTATAATCTCACTCAATTTACTCAAACCAGTAGTTTTCTCTGATTGGAACTTTTTTTTAAATGGGGGACCATTTTTCATGTCAAGAGGCCATAAAGAGGTCCTGGCATGGAGGTTGGGTAAACATGACATAAAAGGTATTTTTATGGATTTACAAATTGTATATGTAATATATTTGCAGCAACAAAAAAGAGCATATTTAATTTATGCAACAAAAAAAGAAGTATATTGAATTTGGTTTATGTTATTGTCTCGTTTTCTAAATAAAGTGTTGTTTTTTTTAAATACAAAAAAATACATCTAAGCCCCTTATAATATATTCTGAGCATCAAAAAAGAGCATATTTATTTTATGCAAAAAAAAAAAAAGAAAGTCAACATGTTGGATGATGTGAAGTTTTACATGCTAATGTAAAGGTTTACATTGCGGGTTATACGGTTGTTTTACATGGAATGTAAAACTTTGACATGATCCGTTTGTGTCTTTTAACTGTAATACAGTGTTTATGTTTCACTGCTGCTACATTCTGTTTCCTCCACCTCAGATAGACAAGTGGAAATGTTTTCAGCCAAAGAAATACAGATTATATTAAACTCTGCTGTACTTTATTATTTTATTTCCTAAAAATGCCAAATAGGTCAGGTTGAGTTTTGACAGAATGTGTATAAAATAAGGCAAAGACAACAATTCTATATTTGTAAAATGGCGCGGCTTTACAAAAATGCAGCCTTAAGTTTGCACATTTTTATTATTTTTTTGTTTTCATTTATGAAGTTTTCTTAGTGTAAATAACATTATGGCAAAATTTAAGGGCAGAATAACAAATTTGAGAGGTTAGGGTTAAACAAGAGTATAAATTACTATCCAATCAGAGGAAGAGAAGATCATCAGATCATACGGACTATATCTAAGAGGTGGAGGAATACAAAATGTAACAGCAGTGTGTGTTGTATTTATTCCTGTTTGTAGACAGTGTGTATATATTGATGAAGCCGATCAGGGGACTTAGAAGAAAACACCACTAGCTTTGTTCTTTTTTTTAACAATTTGAAGGAATATCTTGACTTGGTTTGTCTTCAATCACCACTATTCTGATAATGTGACAACAACAAAAAGGACGTTCTCCCAACTTACACTTTATACGTGTCCAGGTATTCTTTCAAAGTAAAAGCTCTGAAAATCAATCCAAAGTCCCAGCTGGAGCCCAAAATCACTCACATCTTCACGAAACTCGTCAACACTGACTTGTGAAACGCTACAAGTAACGCATGACTGCAAACCATTCCCGTCCTTTCCCTCCCCCACAGTCTTAATGGACAAATGTACATAAATGATGATGACAATTTAATGTCCTGTCGTTGTAAATAAGGGCTTAGTTTTTGTATTGTGACACATTCTGAGATTTGAACCTGTGGAACTGCAGAGACCAAAAGGGAGGGGTGGATTTCTTTTTGGGGAGGAAGAGGTAATAAACACCGAGGGGAGGGTCGGTTTTTCCAATTTGTAAAGAAACTTAGACAACGCAGCAGTTATTTGAAATGTGTTTGGATGTACTGTTGTCTCGGTTTACTGTATAGTGTCTTGCATGTTTCTCCATATATAACTATATATCTTAGTGTAGTCAAGTAGAGTAGAAAACAGCAAAATATAAAAAACTGCATCAGCAACACTGTGTCTGTGTGCTCTATTGTAGGATTCATGCTCTGGAACTGGAACTAAGAGAATTCTGGTGTTAGTTGGAGCTCTTTTGTGAAGGTTAGATGCCGAACCCTCAGATTTCTGGTGAACCAATTTATGAATCATTCAGAGTGCTTCCACTGCGATCACTGATGCTTATCTGGAAAAACTGGTTCCCGTGTTTTTGGACTTTTTGGACACCACAAGTTGAAAGGTTTACAAAGAGAAAGACACTTTCTTCCATAAAACAACCCTTTTTTTTATTCAAATACTGTTTTCCATTATGTTCCTGGAGCCATTTATCAGTGTAGACATTTTCTTCCACCTGTGAGTTACTCCATATACTTTTTGTTGAAGTTTTAAAATCAGTCCACAGCTTAGTTCAGTCAGTCAGTAAGCAACCAGAGTATAGCAGCAGAGTATATCAATGTCAACTGGTACCACTAGGTGGCAGGAGACACTTGATGTCAACGCTTCATAAACCTCAAATCCCTGACTCTCATGTTTGTTTATATACTTTGTTGATCTGGGGAATTAAATGCTATTATATCCACCAGGGGGCACTGTGAGAGCCTAAACATACACGTCTTTGGCAGTAGAAACTCATTAATCCAGGGCCTTTGATTGCAGACAATGATTCGCTCTTAGTGGCACTGATCGGTTTTCGCTCTTACCTGTGACAAACCTCGTCACTTTAACCGTCCCATGCAAGTCTCTGAGTCCAGTCAGCGTTTTTTAACTGAAGTGTCTCTGTATGAGCTGTTTCCTGAGCTCCTCAGCCTCAGTGTCCCGGTCCTCGGGTCTCTGTCTCAGCCTCTCTGGCTGCTCCGGAGGATCCGTCCTCTCAAGGGTCCATGCGTCTAAACCGGACTTCAGGGAGGCGTTATGGAGAACACAGCAGGCCAGCAGGATGGACGAACTCTTCTCTGGAGAGTACTGACAGACAGACAGGAAAGAGGACAAGACACTGAAGCTAAAACACAATTGAAATGGACTCAACTCTGGAATGAAATAGGAAATAGACGCCTCTACGGAAATCAATGACCTCCACAGAATAGAGTAGAATACCTGTAAGTATCCTTTTGCGCCGTCCAAACATCTAAACCTGGTCTGGATGGCTCTGAAGGTCCTGTCCACTATCTCATGCGTGGCATCATGGGCAAGATTATACTGATGCTCTGCAGGGGATTCTGGGTAACTAACTGGTGTCATTAGCCACTTCTTCAGAGGGTAGCGGCAGTCACCTAGGAGACAGAAGTCCTCATGTCAGACATTTCCTTTAAATAGATGATAATGAGAGGCCACTGTGTCTGCTACTGTGTCTCACCCAGCAGCCAGCCGTCCTCTGTGTCCTGCAGCAGCTTGTGGAGGTCCGATCTCTGCAGCACGTCTGTGTCTTTGAGCGCCCCGGGCCAGTGGGTCTCTGCACTGAGCAACAGGCCCCTGGCATCACAAACCAGCATGCAGCCTATAGAGTGAAAACCTTTCTTGTTGATGTATGAGCAGTCCTCACTGTTTGGGGCTTTGATGGCAACCTGGCGACGGGACAGAAAGAACGTGTCTTCACCGTGTATACGCTCAGAGGACCCCTTACGCATTATTACAAAGGAGGAGGTGGAGTTCATGGTGTAATAAAACAACAAACCTGGACGTAATCCAGCACCCCGAGGACTCCTGGGAACCCTGCGACCCTCTGAAACTCCAGGAAGGATTGTTCTTTGCTGCTGGCATCTCTGTTTGGAGACAATTAGTCTATTCTTTACTCCAATAGTTCTTCTTATAATCCCTTCTGGTTACGAACTAGACCATAATGACCAAACATTGATGTGAATGAAGGCTCGTACCTGGTGAAGGTGATGAACTCGGAAGCTTTCTCAGCCAAGGCTTTGGTCACGTTGGTCACGCATCTGGACATGGACGCCTGGCTGATGCCTATAGCGTCTCCCATAGACGACTGGAATGACCCGGATGTGTAGAAGCCCAGAGCGGCCAACACTTGAACCTCGGGGCTGATGGCTCTGGAGCGCTGCGTGCGTCTACATAGAGCCTGACGCACACACACACAAACAGCAGCCAGGATTTGAGTATGTACCAGTATCAAAGAGTGGGAGGGGCCTGGATGGAGGTTCAGGTCACACTCACCTCTCTGAGTAACTCCACCAGGTACAGGATGAACTCCCTGGGGAAGCCGAACGTCGTGAGGAGGAAGTTGTCTGACACTGAATCTAGGTCGAAGCGGTCGAGGGTTTTGTGGCCTCGGCCGTGTAGAAGCAGATCGCAGTCAAGGATGGCTATGGGGATCGCCATGGCAACTCCTGAATGAAGAAATACAGCCGATTATCCCACGATTGTCTATTTATGCAGACGTTTTTGATGCAATAGCAGATTTGAGAATTCTTATCAGGATCTATTATTTCTAAAATAACTAATCTGAAGTTCTCATACACTTTTATTCTACAATTGTTTATATTTTTAATGTCAATGAAATGTGTCCAGACCATTACAGTTTGATTTTACCTCATTTAACAGGATTTAAAAAAAAAAAAAATAGAACTTTAATGAAAAATGTAGTCTTTTGGACATTTGCACTTCAATTCAATTTCAGTTCAATATTAAGCACTATGTAAACGCGAAGTAACGACTGAACATCAATAACAACGCTGATCGCGTGTAGCTAGCAGAAGAGCTAGCAGCTAAAACAACGTTTCAATGACGTCATTTCTTAGACAGCAACGTTAGTGACCCGTGGTTACGTTGCAATAGTTGTATAATTAAGTTCTTATTCAGGTGGATTAGTTATTGTTTGCATCTGTGTTATTTTTAGCGCTTTACCTTTGAGGAAACCATCTGGCTCACATCGACCAAAACACTGGAAACACCGAACTTGTGTCGCAAAGTCGCACTTTCGACATAGTAAATGCGTCAACGTGTTTACGTTTGGATTCTCTGTTTTAAAGTCGACATCATATCAAAGTTTCGTTCCAAAAATACCATTTCCCAATTTCAATTACGAAGTGGTAACGTTTCGTTTGGTATTTGCTGTACGTTTTAACCCATGTTAAATAAATAGCAAAAGTGCCGTTGTGAAACTTCTGCTACCCAAACACGTAGACATGGAGAAGATAAACACAGAGCTCGATGCTGCTGCTGTAGCTTTAGCCTGATTTAGCGGTGTTGTTTGCTCGCTTTCTAGTTTAACGCGACGCCATACCTCTATTAAATACACTCTTAATTTCATGAAATATTACCGATTAGTGGAAAAACGAATGTAAGTGTTGCTTTTCTGCGATGCGGTCTAAAGTGCGTGGCATCTAGTTAGCATTAGCCACTGGCTAGTTGTTAGGGGGCAAGTCATTGTGCTTTGTAGCGCTTTCACGCCGTTATTCGTGAATAAAATGTTACTATTCCAGATGGCGAATATACCAATGGGAATAATGTCCAATGTTGCGTAGCTGTCATTGATTCTAGCTTCGCACTATCTCCAATTTCTTAACTAAACATCGCAACTACGCGCATTAGGCCGCGTTTAAAAGCTATAGGACACAAAATTCACCAAACTACTGCATCTTCTGTTCTTCTTTAGCGTTAAAGTGGTGCCACTGAGTTAATCTATTAAATTCCTGTAGTAACGGGGATTTACTAAAGCTTTTACTTCACTTAAATCTGACATATTGTGTTCTTTGTTGTGTTTTCAGGGTCGTGGAAAAATGGAGACGGACCTGAGCCCCCAGGATAAGAAAGATCTGGACAAGTTCATCAAGTTCTTTGCCTTGAAGGTCATTAAGCAGTGTGTCTCAGTGTAGAATAACATGAACACAGCATCGGTGTGTGTGTGAGAGTTCTGTTTCTACCACTTTAGGATATATACACATGGTTTAATTGTGTGAATGTGTGTGTCTGCAGACTGTCCAGGTGATCGTCCAAGCTCGCCTCGGAGAGAAGATCTTCACACGCTCGTCTTCATCACCTACAGGCTCTGATTGGGTAAGAGTTCAGCCTGCAGGAGAGGAACATAATCATGAAAATAAAGTCATAAATGATCAATTTATGATATTTATTTTGTGTCGTGCTCCCTCAGTTTAATCTGTCCATCAAAGACATCCCAGAGGTCACTCATGAAGCCAAGAAAGCTCTGGCGGGACAACTTCCTGGCGTGGGACGATCCATGTGTGTGGAGATCTCACTAAAGACATCAGAGGTACAACAACAACAACCTGAACCTGCTGCTCTAGATTCATATGTGCTGACAGAAAGTGATGGAGATCTCTCTCTCTCTCTCTCTCTCTCTCTCTCTCTCTCTCTCTCTCTCTCTCTCTCTCTCTCTCTCTCGCTCTCTCGCTCTCTCTCTCGCTCTCGCTCTCTCAGGGCGACTCGATGGAGTTGGAGACCTGGTGTGTGGAGATGAACGAGAAGTAAGTGGACTGTCTCCGCCGCATTTCCCTCCTTTATTAGTCCAATTAACATATATCGACCAATCACTGTGTGTGTGTGTAGGTGTGATAAAGACATCAAGGTGTCCTACACGGTCTACAATCGTCTGTCCGTCCTGCTTAAGTCTCTGCTGGCCATCACCAGAGTAACACCAGCCTATAAACTATCCAGAAAGCAGGGTCACGACTATGTCATATTATACAGGTAAGTGTGTGTATGTGTATGTGTGCGTGTGCGTGTGTGTGTGGTTTGATTAGGTTATATAATAATGCTTTGATCTCTTCCCGTCTGCTCCAGGATCTACTTTGGTGAAGTCCAGCTGAGTGGCTTAGGAGAAGGTAACATGAGCTCACAGCCTGACTGACGGGTCGCTAACCATCACCATCCTTCACTAATCTGTGTGTGTGTGTGTGTGTGTGTTGTGTAGGTTTCCAGACGGTGCGTGTGGGTGTGGTGGGCACACCTGTGGGCACCGTCACTCTGTCCTGCGCCTATCGCACCAACCTGGCGTTCATGTCCAGCAGGTAACTCACAGGAGACCAGACGCTTCAATCACACACGCACTGTAGTCGGCTCAGGTTTACTTACAAGCTTGGTCTCCTCCTCCTCCTCCTCTTCCTCCTCCTGCAGGCAGTTTGAGCGTACGGTACCCATCATGGGGATCATCGTGGATCACTTTGTGGATCCTCCCTGTGGCGGCCAGCGGCCTGCCAACATGGGGCAGCCCTGCAACTACAGGTACAGGTACAGAGACGGACAGGAGAGGAGGCTTGAACGAAGCATTAAAGGACAGACGTGTGTGTGTAGTCGTGCTGTAATCACCATTATGTGTGTGTGTGTGTTTGTGTTCAGACCTCCGGACGAGGAGGACGGGGGCCCGTTTGCTGGGGTCCAGGACTCACAGGAGGTCTGCACCACCTCCTTCTCCACCTCCCCCCCCTCTCAGGTACGAGGACACACACACACACTCCCCCCTCTGCCTCTCTGCCCCTTTGACCTCTGCTCTTCATTTTCACTCCTGTGCTTTCATTTCACTTCTCCCTGTGTGTTTGTGTTCTTACTTTCTTTTCTTCTTCCTATCTTTCTGTGTGTATGTGCGCGCGTTGTTTCAGTGTGTGTGCACACTGAGTCCTTCTCCCACTAAACTTCCTAAGCCCCTCCCCCTGGACAGTCTGCAGCTTCCATTGGCCCCTGGACTTGTCACTCACACTGTGAGTCTACTGTCCATTGCGTGTGTAACGTAGCGAGTGTGTGTGTGTGTAACGTAGTGTGTGAGCTGCTTCAGGCTGCTGCACTGTGAGTCGTGTTTGGTGTCGTTTTATTTGATCAGTTTTTCTGACAAATAATCTGCTTCACAGGCTCCTTTGATCTGCACTCAGATTACATTTAGATTCACTGAACACTTTGGTTCAGCCTCCAGCATGTAGGTGTGTGTGTGTGTGTGTCACTCATACTGTAGGTTTGCTGTGACAAAACGTGGGTGTGTGTGTGTGTCAGTAGATGTCGTCTTCTTTACTCTTTAGTACTTAAACACGTCGTTCAACTTAACTGTAGTTTGATGTTGCTTCAGTTTGCTGTGAGTGATGTAGTTTAGTTTACGCTATTTATAAATCTGATTGTACAAAAGTCGACTAATTGCATGTGAACTGCTCTCTCTCCCCTCTCTCTCTCTCTAGTTGTATGTGTCCCGGCTGTCCCATCAGCCTGCAGCTCTTGCAGGAGCAGCTGATCTCTGTCACGCTGCTGCAGCTCCTAACCAGGTACAACATCCTGCAGCACAACATGGGGTCTTCAGTCACACCGTTTCACTCCAAGAGTTATTTAGAAGTTCTTTGCTCTCAGGTGTTGCATGCTGGGAGAGAGGGAGGCGTGGCCGACGCACATCACCTCACCGTAGACCACGCCCCCAACACACCCGGCAGCAGGTTAGTCAATCTTCCAGGCTTGATCTTTTTTTACTTAATGACCTCCTGCCTCCTAAACCGCTTCCTCTTCCTCCCCAGCGCCGAAGACGGCGGGCTGCCGCACAGCGGTGACGGGCGGAGGAACACGACTCCCGCCGACCCGGTGGAGTCGCTCTCTGCCTTCACCAGGAAGGTCGGAGCGTTTGTGAATAAACCCGGAGCTCAGGTAACCGACCGCCTGAAACAAGTCAACAGATTCATAGGGTGATATCTTTGTTACCAGCAGGGGGCGTCAACCCTCCTAAATCAGAACACTGCATTTAAATCTGCCACAAAACTAAACAACAAATGAGTATAAACTAAACTGTGTGTGTCTGTGTGTGTGTGTGTAGGTAACAGCAGCCAGTCTGGACCTGCCGTTTGCAGCGTTTGCTCCTCGAGGTCTGGACTCTGAGGAGAACGACCCCATGGTAACGTTACTTTACGACCGAGCTGCAGCGTCACTGATTCAGTCTGTGTTCTTCTTCTATATCTTAAACGTGTCCCGTCTGTGTGCAGATTCAGCCTCCAGACTCGCCCTCATGTCCGTCCCCCCTGCAGGCCAGCCTTCACTCTCAGGGCTCAGAGGGATCGGGGCAGCAGGACGACTTCGTCATGGTCGACTTTGTACGCGCTTTTTTGGGCAAAGCTACAATTTATTCAGAAGACAAAATCTGAAGTTAAAATGACAAATGTCTTTTTGCCTACGCAGCGGCCGGCATTCTCCAAAGACGACCTGTTACCGATGGACCTGGGCACCTTCTACAGGGAGTTCCAGAACCCTCCTCAGCTGGCCAGCCTCTCCCTGCACATCAGCTCCCAGTCTATGGCCGACGACCTGGTAACCTTCCCCTTCATCCTGTCATCATTCAGGTCATCACGTGAGCAGAGGGAGCAGCAGTGAGTTTCATGTCTCTTCTCTCTGCAGGACTCGCTGCCGGAGAAACTGGCCGTCTACGAGAAGAACATAGATGAGTTTGACGCTTTTGTGGAAATGCTGCAGTAGACAAGCGGCGGGCGAGGAGGAAAGGACATGAAAAGAGGACAGATGGGACGGTGGCGAAGGACGGGACACAAACAGTCAAAGGGAGAGGAGGAGAGGAGCTGTGAGCGCCCCCTTCAATGTACATACTCACCTGTCTCTCACACACGTGCTTACTTTATTTGCGGCTCGACTGCGTCCTCATCCTTCGCCCGGGATCCGATCACGTGGCGCCAGCAGGTCCAGGAAGGAAGGGACACAAACAACAACAAGCCCGTCCTCATGTTTCCTCTCGTCTCACACGAGCACCACCAAGTCTTCTGAAGTGGAAACCCAACTCACTGTCGACGGACTCTTTATGCTGCGTTCGTCTAAGGGCAGCACTCGGAATTTGCGTCGTCTGAAAGTGGGAAACACACTTAACGTTTACATGCAGATTCAACTGCAATTAAGGCCGTTTGTCTCTTAAATGTCACTTCGATGTGAATCAAATCAGCGTTAACCCAAGTAACCTGGACTATGAGGTTGTATATTGATCCATTCAGACATGCAAACCTCTTGATCTGAGGCTCCTCTGCATTTCCTCAACAGACGGATTCTGGTCACGTATACATCTTACACTAGTATTCGCCTTAATCGCAGTTCGGCTCGCATGTACTCGGGTCAGCCGTCGCCGTGGGGAACCGTGTTGACGCCACTAAGACAAACGCAGCATGGATCGTTTCACTTAAGTATTTTTTCTTTCTCTTAATCTTTACACACATAACAGTCAAAGTCACTGAGATTTCACCAAATAATCCCGGTTTGTTTGGATTCAAACGGAATGGAGCACCAAGCCGTTTTCCAACCGTGAAGAGGAAACGTTTTAAAGCCGGAATCCTTGAGGGAAAAGCACTGTGGTGACCCGTTGTGTCAGAACTGTTTAGTATCTTTTATCCCTGTGCATTAGCAGGTTCATGACATTGCTTTTTTTCATGTTCCCCCCCCCCCCAGCTGGTCTGGAATTCAAACTGCCGGTTTGCAACCAGCCAGGGTCCCGTACCTGAACCTCACACACCAACATGCTTCCATTAAAAGTCTTTTCATCCCAGTCGCAACCCATTAACAAGAGAAGGAAACTCAGTGGAAGGTCGAGTCCCGTTTTAAGGCCACGAGTTAAAAAGAAAAAACGGTAAAAGCCAATCTGTAGAATCACAAAAAACCTATAAAAACCAAAAGTACGTAGAAATCAAAGTCATCTTCCACTGTCCACTGTCCCAGGACTTTGCAACCTTCTGTTAACAGTTCTCTAAACTGTAGAAAGGTGGAGGGCATCAGCCAGCGTGCGCTACATAGTCTGAGTGTAAACATTGGCACCACATTGTAAAATGTTCAAAGTGAGGTTCCACCCCACGATCTCATTAGGGGAAATAATCGTTGAGGTCTAATCAAAGTACAAACATGCGTCACGGGTGATTTTAAGCCATCGTGTACAGGAAATAATGCCACATTGAAGCTGATGTAGAAACATGTACATCATGCATATGTATATTTTGGGTTTGTTAGATTACAGATGACTTATTTCCACAGTTGAGCTTTAATTTCTTTCTCTACATGTTGGTTTAGATGTCCTAATAAAGCATGGCTGCTCTACTGGATCACCACTGGCTGTGTTGATTGTTAGATAAGTGTTTCTCTGCATGTTTCTCCATCTCTCCAGTTCCTGCAGGTGACACTAGGGGGTGCTAGTGCTAAAGCTAACAGGATTTATGCTGGTAGACTAAGACTGAGGTTTCATTACATTTTGATATTCAATTTAATTTGCAAATGAAATTCCTGCTCACTGCACATTTCTCATTCATCTTCATCCTACTGCAGGCGTTTTAGGACATTGAGGACAAATCTCAACAATCCCAGAATCAAGCGACTCATTTTTCAGAGGTTTTCACTGGAATTTTATTGTTGGTTAATTTCTGGAATTCCATCATATCTGCAAAAACTGCAAAGGTTCACAGCCGCGTCGCTGGTAATGACGCGTATCAATCATTCTCTTAACAGTTCACGTTCCTCCCGCTCCATCACATGCACCGTGGCTGTGACCCCACTAGAGATTATTGCGCAACCTTTCTCAGTGGCTCTCACCACGCTGCTGCTGCTGCTGCTACCAAAGTGACACCAACCGTTCGGCACATCTCATCTTCAAACTGGTTTACTATCCACGGCTGTGTGGGACTCTATGGAGGGACGCTGCTTACGTCCCTGTCCACTTCCCCCCAGGACAGCGATAATGTAAATTTCCTAGCTATTATCTTTTTAATTTTCTAGAGTTAGCCACTTACAAACATGCCATTAGTTTTTTTTGAACACATCCTCTGGGCTGTGGCAAACAGAGGCCATTTCCCCCCAGGTAACACTGGGTACACAGAAAAAGGAGGAACATAATAAAAATACAAAAAAAAAGTAAAATTCACAGGAGACAGGCAGTGATCGCCCAGTGTAGATTTCCACCTCATTCGGTTGCTCAAGTCCACAATAATGTCCTGTTCCCATTTCCCAAATATGGCCCTTTGCTGCGGAGCCGGAAACTCCAATGAGTTTACATCTGTTGAGAATGGAGAAGGGAGTCCCTAAGGGCAAAGCTAGACAAGTCAAACATCAGGGAACGGCTGAGGGAGAGGAGGGGGGGGTGAAGATATGGAGCTGTGATAAAACAGGGATAATCCAGTTTGATGCTGCAGATTCCCTTTGCACAGGTTGAGAACCAGGACTTGCATTTGGTTTACAGGGGGGAACGTCTGTGAGGTGGGAGGGACAGGACGGGGGACGGACAGGACAGGTCCTCCACTGTGATAAATATCCAACCTGCTCCCTAGGCTCCTCTTGAGTGTAAGGTCGGTACGAGCAGGGCGGTGGCAGCAATGGAGGAGAGGGGCAGGAGGGGGGGTGGGGGTGAAGCCAGCGTCCGTACACACTTGCAGCAGGAAGAGGAGGAAGTGTGTGGATGTATGGAGGAGATCCAGGAGCTCAGCTTTTTCTTCATCATTTGGTGTAGAGAGAGGGGGGAGCCGGCATGGTGAACAGGCACACACACGTACACACTCACGGGCTCAGGCAGTGTTCAGTAGGTCCTGTATGGCTTTCTGCTGCGTCTCATTCAGTGTCGATACGCACTGTGTCCATAATGCTGCAGAGCCCTGGTGGACACAGACACATCCACGTCACACACACACTCATGTCACTGTTCATGTCAAGCTCAGACTACAAGATTTTAGCTCAGACTTAAGCCCCAAATGAGGAAAATTGCTGCTTGAATCTTCCACTCGTGCAATACAACAGAAGTTACTTTAATAACTGAGCTGCTGAGGTTTGCTCTCCTGCTCAGTGAACACTCATCATCAACAGAGCTCATAAATGAAGAGAAAAAATCTGTAGTTTGAGCAGTTTGGAGGTTTTCCAAAATTCAAGTAGTCTAAACTTGGCTTATATTGATGCAGGGAAAATGTGTATTGGTCAGGACAAAACTTAGATTGCAATTCAACTTGTTAAAGAGCCAAACCCTGTGGGACACTTTATGGAGCTGATAATGGGCCAACAAAGACTCACTATATTTGTTGTTAGTATCGAAGTATATGAAGTGCAGAGACACCGACGGTAATTTAAACTGTACGTGCATGCCGTTGGGCCGACGGCTCACCTGTACTTGACGGATGACATTAGCCAAACGCTTGCTGCATGCGTCTTCACTCTTGACAGATTCGTTTGCGACTCCTTCTGCAATGATGAGGAAAATCCTGGGGAGGTTGGCGTTGTCGGGTCCCAGGACGATGGGATTGTTGCTGCGGACGAGGTGGGACAATGATTAGCAGGAAGAAACTAAAGTGTCCCGTAGAAAAGGGATCAACTTCAGGAGAACTGCGGAAGGAGCTGAAGAGGCACTGCAGTGTTTCTGAATCTACGTTCATAAACAGAGCAGAGATCTAAACTGAACCATACAGCAACATCAGCACAGGAGAAAGTAAAGTCAAACCGTCCCACCTTTCAATAAGGTCACACAAGAAGTCAAAGGTGTGGACGGCCTCCTCCTTGTCCTCGTTGAGTGGGAGCCAGGTGAGCCAGTGGGGGAGGATCTCGTTCACGTTGACACACTCTGATCGAAACCTCATGACCTTTCCCACAGCAGAGACGCAGTTCTCTGTGGCATTGACGTTCTCCTTGGAGCGCGATTCGGCTGCCTGGATGACTCCTACCAGCAGGGGGATGGCCTCTGGACACACACATCATACACACACACTTAACCTCCAATCACCTGGGACATCAGCAGCGGCTCTAAACACTTCCTGACCAGCATGATTACCTGTGCAGAACGGGCGGTAGCTCTCGCCTCCATACTGAGCCATGACGCCCACACCGTAGGCGGCCGCCTGTCGGACCTCCGGGCTCGTGTCGCATAGCGACTGCAACATGGGCCGCAGGAAGTATTCGGCATATTTGAAGGAGGAGGGGCTGCAGTGCTCCACCACGTCGTCAAAGATGCACAGGCCCCACTGCCTGTCGGCCCACGGCCTGTTGGGACACTACGGGACAAAGATGAGGTCAACTTCACGCTCCTCAGCTGTGTGTGTGTGTGTGTGTGTGTGTGTGTGTGTGTGTGTGTGTGTGTGTGTGTGTGCGCTGATGAAGAGGACAGAAAATACTTTTGACAGAAGCAGTGTTTGTGGGGACTGAGGGAAACCAAAGACCCAGAGAGCTACAAAAAGGGAAGCTGCTCCATTTCACTTCATGGACTTAATATTGCTGGATGAGAAAAGCAAACGCTGATTTAGCGAAATATTTATTATTGAAGTCAACTTGGCTAATGAGCATGCGGCTCTGTGATGTCGCTCATTTCCTTCAAAGTTTGCTTGTGTTCCTAGGGAGGAGTGAGGCCCGATGTGTGCACAGATGACTCATCAGTACTTACTATTAGCTGGACGATGAGTTGGAGCAGCTGTTCAAACCAGGGCAGCACCTTCTCCTTGTAACTACTGAAGACCGAGTGCAAGATGTCCGACACTTTGGTGAGGATGTAAACGTCATTCTCATCCTGCAAAACACGAGGAGAGGAAACAATGACACCTGGTGCATCTTTTACACAATGCTATTTTAAGATTCAGATGTAAAAGTGTTTACCTCATCTTGTAGCGTCTCTTCCACCTGCTCGTCATAATCTTCATCCTGTCTTTTGGCTGCGAATGACAAAATGTTTAAGTTCAGTCAAGCTGATATCGCTGAATTGAACGTGACGGGGTGCGAGTGCGAGTGAGAGTTGGATCCTCACCGTGTCTGAGCTCCTGGTTCTTAAAATGCTCTTCCAATTTTGCTTTCAAAATGCCGCCCAGCTCCTCAAAGTGCTCGTTGTTCAAGCAGCCGTCTCCCATCAACTCAATGCACTACAACACAAAACAAACTATTCATCAGGATTCATTCATTCAATGGACTGAAGACATGAACCGACGCATCAAAGCCCAAATTCTACAACAGTGGATGATAAACTAGTTTTAACATGAAGCTAAATTTAAGTAATCTTTCATCTCTGCCACATTAGTAGTAATCTGTTACCTTGGCAAATGAATGCATGATCTCAGACAGGACGTCGGAGTCAGGCTCTGTGCCGATGGACTTGATGAGAGCGTCGCACATGAAGTGCCACATCTGGGTGAGGTACTCAGGCCCTCGGACCCTCGCACACTCCAGAAGCAGGGGCATGGACTCGGCAGCTGCGACCCGGACGCGTCTGACAGTCAAGGAAGACAGCAGCTCCACCACAAAGCAAATAGCATCTCACACACACCAACACACACCCAACGTGCCGGCGATCATGGGAGCCAGGCAAGGAGACATTCCTTTATACATCAAAATAAATTCAGTGGCCAATCTTTGTTGAGCGTTTGTGACAGAAGGATATCATCATGGAAGTAGAACTTGAGTAGAGGAACCATCAGCTTCACCACCTGTTCTGTGTATTCCACGAATCCCTCCTTCAGCTCTTTGGCATAACACACCTGGAACATAAAACCACTAGTTATTGCAAGAACTGGGCAATTTAACAAACACTGTAGAGTCTTTTATGTGGAAAATTTACTTTCTCACCAACTAATTTATTGCTTTAAATGTTCAGGTTTGGGTATTTTGGACAACCCTAACAAGCAATGCACAGTCGTCTCTGAGCTCATCCTGTGCTACCGGCCATCAGTCATTTGTGGCTCTGTATCGTCTTGACCTCTACAGTCCTGATTACTTGCTGGGACACTTGTGTCTCCCGCAGCTGTTTGCTCACCAGCATCTGGCAGGCAGTGGCCTTCTCCTCCAGGCCCGCTGTCTTGATGCCGAAGCTCTGCTGGTCGCCCAGGTTGACAAACTCCCAGCCGTCATCCTCAGAAATGTTCTCCATGTCCTGGGCTAAAAGACGGGACACAGCATTTAGTTTGACTGTTACAGCGATGTCATCTTGAGGAAACGGCTAGCTGGTTGAAGCCATTGCTGTTACTTACTGTCGAGCAGAGCCACCTCAGGCTTTATGGAGGCCGTCTTCATCAAGGGGCCCATGACCACAGGCAGGTACTGCTGAAACTCCTTCCCCAGGATTTTACACATCCTGGCCCAGGCTGAGATCATGTATGAGATCTAAAGCACACACACCAGGACATGATTCCAGACCGACTAATGCAGTGATCGCAATCGTGAAATGGAACATTCGACGCAAGTAAGAAGTAAACAAAGGGGTCAAGTTCTACCTGAGGATCGTCATCATCCAGATCATTGAAGTCTGTCTGCGTCTTGAGGAGCAGCTGCATCACGGCAGAGGCGTCTGGCATGAACTGATATGATACAGAGGGAGAGAAACTCAGGTCAACATGTCCATCCATGTAAATCAATCCCGGCAATCAGTCTCAGTTTTCATTTCAAGGAGACTTCTATGTTGACTCTTTGACCTCTTGGTTCAGACTCGTACCTTGTCCTTGCCGACAGCCAGACCAATGAGGCTGATGCACTCGATGGTCTTGCCGCGAAGCAGCCGGAGTTCCTTCTGCACCGCATTCTCCACGATGTGTTTGAGCGAGGGCATGAATAGGTCGTAGTACGGCACAAACTTCTCCTCGGCTGTGTCGGCCACTGAGGCGATGGAGGTCACCACCTGCTCTAGGACCAGTTTGGTGCCTTTCTGGATGAGCTAGGACAGGAAACGCAAATCATAAGTTCAGTCAGGAGCTTCATTCCTAAACAAGCATGTATGCAGATATTTATTTCTATATACCTCTTGAAGCTTGGCGACCATGATGACATGGAGGTGCTGCACCAAACTGTCCAGATAAGGGATCAGCAATGACTTGGGACAGTCTTCAGTAAAGTTAATGAGAGCTGCAGCAGCATGAGCCTGCACCCGAGGGTTACTCTGGTCCTCCATGGTCTGAAGCAGGGCCGAGATGACCTGGAGAGGACGAGGACGATGAGAAACGTGATGCATCATAACAACAACGCAGCGAGTCATTTCCATAAGCTCCAAAAAGTTATAGAACAATTCCAAGCACAGAGCGTGGATGTGCTGGTCAACCAGATGTGAGATTTGTTTTTTAAATATTCGCAAAATATCCGTGTCATTTCTCAAACCTTATCATGGAATTTCTTCTGGAAGGTGGGGGCAAAGTCTGTCGCCATCTGTCCAATAGCATTGCAGGCAGCATAGCGCACCCTTGGGTGCTGAGGGGGGAAGAACAACAAAACAGGATTATGACTCAGTACATCAAAGCTGTGGACACACTTGACCATTGTTTAAAAAAAAAAAAAAAAAAAAAAAAAAATTGTCTACATGGCTGAAGGTCAAAGTGACAGCAGTGTGACTTACAGGGTCGGAGCAGAAGAGAAGCACAAAGCTGACGATCTCGTTGAGGATGGCCTCCATCTGCTGGTGGCAGCCCTCACCGATAGCAGACAACGCCATCAGCCCAGCATGACGGTACTTCCAGTCAGCTAAACAAATACACCCGGTCAATTAAATAACTAATAATAACTAGAACACAACTTTCCATTATCAAACAACTTGAGCAATTTGGTTAAATCAATTTCTCACTCAGGTGTGTTTACTTACGGTTCTGCAGCATCTGCATGATGTGCTGTTTGATCATGGGCAGGATGATCTTTCCCCCCAGACCACAGGCGATTCTGTCCAGCGCGCTCTCCCCCGCCACAGCATTACTGTGTGTTACAAAGGATGCTTAGTGTCACAGAGGACAGAGCGGTGCATGCAAATGTTTGAGAATTTGAACTACAACTTTTCTACAGGATCCTAGACTGACATTGTTTAATGGCAGCAGTTTGGGTTAAGAGAATATTCAGGCTTGACCTGACATCTTTCCAGTTAAGCAACAACTCCCTGTACCGGCTGTGCTATTGTCCCTCCATATAACAATGGATACCTGTCAAAGTCATCATCCTCCAGCTCATCAGCCATGGCCCAGTCTTCATCCTCCTCCAGGTCCACCATCATCGCCAGCATCTGGGGCACTGAGCACATTCAAACATGTTTCCTTTAATCCTTTCAAGCTCAGTAACATTTTTAATCAAGAGCATGGATTTGGTCACTTTCAGGTGAATCGTCCTGCCTGTTTCCAGCAGGGGAACAAAGTGTGATCTTACGACACGAGTGGTGCAACAGAAAATGAATTCAGGGGATGATGAAACAAATCCTCACCACTTTGAGCCACGATGCCCGTGTGTTTCCTCAGCATGGCTGCTGCGGTCTCTGACAAGGTCACGATCACTTCCAGCGACAACTGCCTCTGCATGTTAGACAAGTTGGTGTCGGCACACAGCTGCAAAAAAAGGGAAAAGACAAATATTGTTAGGAAGCACAAATCTGGGGCTCAATTTGTGTGACAAATATGAAAAGCTGCCAAAAATAAATAAACCATTTAAAGCCTCCAAAATGTTCACCTTCAAACAGAGCTGCAGAGTGGGCTCCAGGTTGGGTCTCAGGTATTTAGGTGCTGTATCCGCAATCTCCACCAAGGACTTGAGCACAGAGTCGTCTCCCTGGTAGCAGGACTCATTCACTGCCTAAACCAGAGGAAAATGACAAAATGTTCAACCACAAGCCACCTGTGCCATCAATAACCTAGATGTTTAGCAGAGAGCATTGCAGGCGGCGCTCAAGGACATAAACAGTACAGGAAGTACAGGCCAGTCATGATGAGGACCTGAACACTGGTTTATTATGCCAACAAGAAATCCAACCAATTGCATTTCACCAATTATTGAGAGCAGGTGTGTGTTGGTGGGCTACTGGATTGTAGTTCCTTCTTGAATGAACACAGTGCACCTCTACAATACCAGATGAAGTCCAACAGCGCAGACAGTAGCTCAACAAACCCTTGTATATCAAAGATCCTACATTTCCTCCCTTCTACATTGTAACTTAACTGGCAGTAGTATCAGCATCTGGCAACGTGTCAATAGTAATTGGTTAATATTACTGTCAAGACACGAGCTCAACACATGTGCAGAGAAATGTGTCTCGCAAGATCACGTCAAACAGGCTTGGCTGACAACACACCTGCAAGATGCCTGGCAGCAGGTCAGAGAAGTGCTTCAGCAGAGCCGTGTTGCTTTCATTGGACAGGATGAAGGACGCGGCAGCTCGAGCAGCCAGGGTTCGAATCTGAAAGACAACGGAGAAAGAAATGAAGTTAGGGAAGGAGTAAAAACCTGACAGATCTACTGTATTGGACCATGCTTCAGCTCTTACGTGTGCGTTTGCCTGGTCCTGCATACACTGAACCAACATGCGCTTGATGACCTCCATATAATGCTGCTGCTGGTTGCCAAAGATTCCTGGGAAGTTCCTACAAACAAACAAACAGTAAACACAAGTGTCAGCTTACAGGACTTCTGACTGATGTGAGTAACGGAGTTTATTTTGATCATTAATTTGATACAGTGCTTATTATACTTGGAGCAGTGGGCCTGTGTTTCATTAGGCAGGCATCACTGTAACCTTCTCTCCTTTCACATCCAACTCAGATTGTCATAAATGTGATGAAGGTAAATTGAGGTCAAGTTAATCAGCTCACCAAAAGATGTGCAGGGCAGCTTCTCGCAGACCCACGCTGTCAGAGTTGACGGAGTCAAAGAGAAACTTGAGCACCTCAGGCCACTGATTATTTCCATCATCATCTACATGGAAGAGCAAAGCAGCATATAGGTCATTACAATCAAATCCTGTTTCCTCGTCTCTTTACCTGAAGCGAGGAATGCAGAACTAAACCGGTGGAACACATTTTACAGCACTGAACCACGAAAAATCCTCCCGCTCGCCTGTTGACCTCCAAACGTCCCTTTGATGCTCCCAATGCTTGGCAAGTACCTAGCACATGCAACATCAACCTGCAACAATCAATTACAAACTAGCACGGACAACTTTGTATCAGAAAGAAAGAAAGAAGAGTATTACCAATGAGGTTGCGGGACAACTCGGCAGCAATGTCAGAGACCTTCTTGCGGATGTTGGAGGAGGTCTCCTGTTGGATGCAGGACAGCAGCTCTGTCTTGATGGCCGTCTGCATGTCCAGGGTCAGGCCTGGGTAGATCTCTTCAAAGGATGACGACAGCAGCCGCCGCAATAGTACGGCTGCCATCTGTTTGAGCTGCAAAACACAAACAGAGTATTCTTCACATCATACAGTGCAACCTGATCGTGTGGTTACGGCCAAAACATCTTCAGGAAATCAGGTGGAATTCATTTTGATTAGGTGACAAATTCTTGACAATCGTATGCTGCCTTTACCACAGGGACAAAGAGTGCTGCATATTCAAAGGCAGAGTCACTCCTGGAACTGAGCACCTCGATGCTTGCTCCCATTTCAAGACTCTAAAAATATCAGCCATGAGGTAGAGGAGGCGAAGCACGAGGAAGCGAGCAGCTGGAGGATCCAGAGTAAACATAAGCCACACAAATGCCAAAACCGTGACTCAAAACTCCCGTTTCTGGCTGAGGCGCCGAGCTCAAAAATGACTGAATGCTTGAAATGCCAGCAGTGTTGCACGCCGCGAGCAAGACAATTGTAGCAAAGTAGGCAATTTTCCCCCTCAGAGTCCAATGTCAATCCCTCTGACCTGCTCCTGACTAACAGAGTGCTTTAGTAACGTACGGCAGACTCCCCCTTTTTGTAAAATGCTTTAACAGGCTATGGGTTTGGTTTCACATCAAACTGATCTGAAACCCATCACACATTCCTGCTTTAATTAGAGCAATTCATTACAAAGCTCTCTGACTTTCTGCACATCTGACAAAATTAATCAAAGACACACATTTTCTTATCTGGACACCCTTTCATAGTGAAGGACACCATATTAGAGTGAATTTCACAACAGCTGGGAGCTTAGCTGATTAGTCATTCCCCATGAAGTGAAGAATCTGCAAAACATCACTAGTTGGGATGTAATGGGTCAAATCCACAGGTAAGCCAAATGAACATGTTAGAGAAGGTGTGTCAGAGATACAGGATGAATGGAATGAGTGTTTGGTGGTGTCGTCGTGTGTACCAACCTCCTCTGCGGCTGACGCATCTCTGATTGCTTGCAGCAAGAACGTGATCTTGCTCTGGCCAGGGATGTTGTCATAGGTCTCCTACAAAGAAAACAAACATTGATGAAGATGAGGCAGTTGAAACTGTCACAAGTACAGAGAACACGTCAAAGAGAAGAACACATAAGCCAAAATTCTGACCAAAGTATTAATTTTGATCTTTCTTGTGTAGGACAGGAATTCTTCGCCTGAAGCAACCGCACCATGAGCACACATGACTTTACAAACAAAAGACATGTTCATTCCCACTGTTCTTTGGATGCAAATAACACAACTTATGTGCTAAAAGAGCACATCTTGGTCAAGTTGCCGTCTTCATTCTAATGCATTAGTCATAAAGCCCAGTGTGCTTCATCCTACACAGTCGGTCAGACCCTTGAGACCCAGTTGGAAGGTAAATGTGTGCACCTTTTCCAAATGCCCACGCTGTGAAGAGCGGAGGGGGCGGTGTCTGTGTGTCTTTTTGACATCTCACTGCAATTGTCACTGTAACCTTTTACTTTAAACTGGCCTAACAGCTCACACTCTCAATTTCTCTGTCGCTGCATGGTGGAGAGAAAACTTAAGAATGCAGTCCTCATCCGATTTCAGCATGACAAAGACCCTGGCGAGGGTGGTACCAACTGTGCTCACCTGGTGGCACTGCCATCCAGGATCATAATAATCCAGAACATAAAAATTTAGTTCCACCTTTAAACAAGCGTTCAAACTTTTGTCAACAATGTAGCTGCTGCGTTCAGAAACTTCAGCTTAAAGTCTATGCTAACCACTGATGTCACTTTACTAAAGATACAAAATGGCAGACTTGAAATACAGCTACAATAAATAAACATGTCACAAATATCTACAATGTTGTCATGTAATCGCTGTCCAAATGTGCAAGTTTGTGTTTCCTGTGGGCTTCACCTTTGTAAAGCTTGTGTGTCTGTGTCCACACACTGATGGATTCCAGTGAGCTTAGCCATCATGGCAGACAGTCTGCGTTTTATAAAAGGAAACCGCTGACGACTAACGAGGGCGGAGTGTGATAAGATTCAACCACATCATCCTTTAGCCGGAGTGGCAACAATGCTTTGCCCCGCGAGCAGTGTGGCTAACAGCGGCGTGGAAAGTGAATAGGCCAGCAAGACTGAGCCCATACTGATCCTGATCCCCCGGCAGGCTAATCCAGTGAAAGGGGAAGAGAACAGACAGCCGGTGACGTGGGTGAAACGGCACTAAATCCTCGGGCGAGTAGTGTTAAACGGCAGCACCAGCATGTTGTGTTGTGTTCACGTCGCCCGGCCAAGCCGATTGAAGGCCATTGCTCAAGTAATGCCAACATGGCTCCCCTCCCCAAAACTCAATTTATAACAACGTGACTTTCACATCGGACTGTGTCAACATGGCTGTTACTCAGTTAACAACGGGACATACAAGTTCACATTTAATTTATTATCTTAACTAATCAATCGACAAGCTCTACACGTGTATTTGTACTTGTGGCCAGTACTAGCTTATGAGCTAATACAGCTGTATATCATGGAGTGGATACTTGGCGTGATGCTACTTCCTGTATCCCGTTAGCAAAGTAACTAGCTACCCTGTCAAGTGGCTCAGCTCTTTAACTGGCTTCTCACTTTGAAACAAACCCACGGAGTGTATCGTACAGACACACACATATACGCACACAAAGCCGGCGGCACGCCTCGCTTCGCGGCTTCACAGTTTCATTAGTTTCGCTCCAACTACGCAACAAGGTGGAGATAGTTAGCATTAGCTCGGTTAGCTGCCCAGTACTCCCGTGTCGGCTTCACCTCGCACGTGGGCTCACGAGCTTGACGTGAAAGCTCAGTGTGCGCGCGGCTACGGCTGGAGGGGTGAGCAAGCTAGCGCTGCTAACGCGAACGTCCCGATTTCTAACATTGGCGGCGCCTCGGCGGTGGAAAATCGGCGACATTTTTTCTTACCTCTGCTTGTTTCCTGACGGTGTTGTCAGGGCTCATCAAGTTACCGAGCAAGAGGTAGAACTGCTGCTGTTCCGCCATTGCAGTGAGATCCAAAAAGACCAGCCCGGTGAAGAAGCGGCCAAATGAGCCCGGCAGACTTCGCTTGGGTCACACAATACTCCCGGCACCCCATTGGTTTGGTTTATTACGTCTACTCATCGTTCATTGGTCGCACTAACTGCTTAGAAGCCCTACCATTGGCTCTCACAGATAGTCGGCCTTGATTGGATGGAATTGACGCCAGAAAGTGAATGAGCTGTTGCTATTGGTTAGAAGTAAATGGTCAAAGCGCGGGAAATGAATACGCCCATGCCTGGGAAATAAACACAATATACGGCAAACTGTAACTGCGCGTTTGTATCATTGATGTATAGATTAAATAGACCGATTGGAACAAAATATAGGATGCATGTGTTATTTGACAGTGTGTTTTATTGTGTTGATATGTGTAAGTGATGCTTGAGTTTGTAAACGATACTTACAGTTAAAGGAGTGCAAACTATACCCGTGTATATCCTGCATATGATGATATAAAGGTAAATAAAACCGGGAGAAGATTTCTATAATCGGAAATAAAGTCATATCATTGTTATTATTACATTATGAGCTGCTGCTGCCTTTACACGCTGTTACTTATTCTTACCTTTTACTTTTATATATGAGGCTTATTCTCATTTCACATTATATTCAGTGAACGTATTCTAAATTTGTTGTTGTCTATCAGCTTTTATCAATAAAGTGTGTACAGTTTGATAAGAAGTGTGTTCATATGTAGCAGCACTTCAATCATGCGGAATCACAATATACCACTAGATGGCGGTCGAGCGCTGTTCAATCTACAGAGAGGTCCTTTCTCAATGGATCCAACACCAATAATTTATAACTATTTATAATTTACTGAACTTGACTATCTATTTGATCTAATCAGTTGGACTCTTCAAAATTAATCTACCAAAAAAGTAGGAAATAATTTAATTGATTTGGTTTAGAAAAAACAGGATTTACATATTTAATTAGAGTGAGTCTACTTTGCTGTTTTCAGGCTTGTCACTGTCGGGTTTCACAAAATTTGTCGACATTTGAATTTTTTTATTTTTTTTTTTTACAGTGCAGCTTTGTAGTTGCCACACAACATACATATACACTGAATTTATTTTATTTAACAGCAATTTGCTGTTTTTTTCCCCCCTGTGCTGGTGTAGGTTTGAAATTTTTGAGTGTCATATCAACCAATACATGTGTGTTTCTCTATCGAAAAATATTTGCACAAATGGAAAATGAAATATAACGGGTGAACTCTAGCTGAGCTCGCCCCCCAGCCCTCCGCTCCCCTCCCCCCTCCATGAGTCCGAGCCCAGCCGGTCTAACTCGGTCCCGGATCAGAGTCCAGAGAGCTGCAGACTGATCCGCAACACGTCTCGACCTGAACAACTACAACTCTGCAACTACAACTAAATGCATCACAAGTGAAAGGTAATAATCGATCAGTTCATTTTTGTATCAAGTGACGCGCGTTGACTTTACAGCACAGAGCAGTGAGCGTGGCAGAGCTATGACATCACTCCGATTCAGACTCGATGTGGGTGGAAAACGGATATAATGATCATAAAGAGTGACTTTAAACGATTATCGATCTATTATGTGCCGGATTTAGGTGAAATTATTCAACTGGATTTTTCATTTCGAGCCTGGTTTAGTTTTGATGGAGGACGTACAAACAGCGAATTACCAATAACAACATTTAATCATATGGAAATCAGGTGTAATTATGCTCACAGATAAACGATTTTAAAATGTATCCCATGGCTTTGCACGAATTGTTAAGTGTACTGGTAAATTCGTCAAATTCCCCACTCTTGGGAATTCCATTAGAAAACAAAAGTCAGTGAGGTTAATAGTGTAAGATGTCCAACTGAGCACCGACTTGCCATGAATAATGAACATTAGAATACAAATTTCATACCAGTATACTGTTGCTAAATGAGGAAATAATGAGGAAACCCTCACATTTTGAAAGATTTGCAGGGCCGGACCTAGTATGTTAGGGGCCCAAAGCAGACTTTAAAATGCCACCCTGGAAAAGACTGCGATTGAAGTAGACCGCTTTCAAGTAAACAAATTGTTTATTTCAGTTGTTTTATTTTTAATTCCACCAAAATCTGTCTATAAATGACAAAACCACCATGGGGGGCCCCGGACCATAGCAGGAGTTTAATATGCAGGGCCATGCTGGATATTGGCGTAGAGAATGGAAGATGAGTGCTTTTTGTGTGTGTGTGTGTGTGTGTGTGTGTGTGTGTGTGTGTGTGTGTGTGTGTGTGTGTGTGTGTATGTGTGTGTGTGTGTGTGTGTGTGTGTGTGTGTGTGTGTGTCCAAGGAGGCACTGCTTGCAGGAGTGCAATAACAATTCATCATTATGAGATTATGAATATTTTAAAGCCAGTAAATTATCCGTGACAAAAACAGGAATCACAAGAGGCTTTGAGTGCAGATTCCTGTACTGTCGCTTCCTCAAACCGCACAGTGAGTGGATAGCAACAGTGCCAGCGCTGACATTCCTCAGCAGGGAGAAAATGACAGAAATATGAAAAGTAGAAAATAGAATCATTATTTTAGTTTCCGCCACATTTTAAAATATGACGTTCAAATCAACCCACACAGGAGTATGGAAACAGAACTGCCGAGTCTTCCACTTTACATAAAGACTTATTGCTACAGTACCTCAGGCTGCTATAATATATAACACCTCTAAATGGAAGTGGCATTAAATCATTAAACTGGATTCCGGAATGTGTTGCCCGCAAACCTCAAGCCCTCCGTCCTCCTCCACCCTGCACCCCCCCCACTGCTCCGTATGAGGTCAGGGCCAAGTGGAAAAGCGGAGAGAGATGGATGAGTGGAGAAAGAGGAGAGTGTGTTGCCGTGGAATTGATGGACAGGCGGCTGGTCGTGAAAGTGCTTCCCGCTCGCTCTCATAGCCCAGCATTCACTTTGGCTTCCCTGTGTGTATGTGTGTGTGTTTGTGCTTTACCTGTATTTAGTCAGGAAAGGCCGGTAGAACCTTGTTATGTTTTTCTAGCACAAGTCAAGTTAACCGCAGCCTCCTGCCGTCCATAACTGAACTTCTCCACTGGAGTATTTTGGTGCGCAACAGACCGGATTTACACCAGCAACCTTTCAATCACAACCATTGAGCACAGTTCTCATTAATTGGAAAAGTCAAACCAGGTGAGGTCACAGTTTCTTGAGCAGTATGTGTGGACAATCTGGCAGAGAACAACAGGAAGTGGATGGTGGACTGAATGTGACTGGAATGTTTACATCTATGCAGTACTTAGAGTATTAAGCCAGGGAGGCAATAGGATCCTGCTGTTATCTAAGGAAACATAAGGTGTTGTCAGTGAAGATGTTTCCACCTGCTTCCAGTCTAAGCTAAACACATGGTGTGTATCTGTAATGGACACACAGAGATCACATTGATACTGAGCGACTCTCCCGAATCTCCAACTGTTGCTTTAACTCTTGATGACCTTTCCCATGAAAAATCACTTTGCTTACTGGATCCCTGCTGCAAACCTCTAAAATGCAAGTGGCCCCCAGTGTTTCTACTTGTGTGTGTGTGTGTGTGTGTGTGTGTGTGAACGATAAACCTGTGCTTCTGTGACGTTTTTCCGAAACTCACACAGCCAGGCTTGTTAAAAAACGGAGCAGGTTGAATGTTTGAAGTGTTAAAAGTCAATATTTCTCTGCGGCACACAGGCCTGTTTCATAGCAGACAAGGCAGCTATTGAAGGTTTGTGACGTGGGTTTGGGGCGGTCAAGAGTCGTAGGTAAACCAGTGTAGATCCTCTTGTCGTGGATTAATTAAATTCACTGGGGATTAAAGGGAACATACAGGATATCAGTTTTGGGGGAAGCTACTTTAAAGCTACAAGTTGCCAATTATGTAAAGTAGTTAAGCTGTAGCCAAGCAACTCTCACACTACTTCAAACTACATAAAGGTTAAAGAGTTTTGCGGTTTTATTCTCAAGTAAATAAGCAGAAAAATTGTGACTTGACTAAAAAAGTTTGTGAGGATTAAAGCGATTTCCATGGAAACGTTATGTTACCAGTCCTACTCCTTTCTCGTCTGTTTGTTGTTGTGATTTTGAATTATGGAGTCGATTTGGAAGCTGAAGAGCTGGCAGGCAGAGAGGCACATAAAAGCTTCAGCCCGCCAAAAGACGCTCACACATCAAGGTCGTCCTCCAGCACGATGAACACTGACGGCTCAGATCCTCACTGAACCTTTGTGTGGGATTAAAAAAGCATCAATTCTGCTGCATAATCATCCCATCTGACATTTCTAAAATATCTCCATGATGGGTTTTTTTTATGCATTTTCAAAGCAAAGCAGTTAAACCAGAAAGCCATCAAACAACAATCACTTTTGGCACGGTACGAGTCTTCCTGGCAGAGATAAACCCCTTGAGGACAAAAATGCTGAAAGTTCAAATCATGTTTGCTGCTGTAGCGGACGGCGTTTTGGTTTCTCAGCCGTCTTTCACTTTGCCCCGGTTGGGTTTTGTCCGAGTTCTCCCCCGGTGCCTAAACGCTCCTGTAATCTCTCAGGCCGAGCGGTGACAGGAGGCCTGTAAAAACAGACCCGGAGGAGGTCATCCTGAAGTTTGCACAGGAACAGGCCATCCATCCTTTCCAGAGGGGGAGCTGGAGCTGGGTGGCGGTGGGGTGGGGGGGTGGGGGGGCCGGGGGGGGGCAATGAATGTCCTGCTCTGTAAAGGTTAGGGA
The DNA here is from genome assembly GCF_046128005.1 of Genypterus blacodes. Lineage (NCBI taxonomy): Eukaryota > Metazoa > Chordata > Actinopteri > Ophidiiformes > Ophidiidae > Genypterus > Genypterus blacodes. The sequence continues at coordinate 3,605,358 of NW_027466840.1, forward strand.
TGAGGCCGGGAAGTGTTACTTGTCTCTTGTACTCCGCCGGGCACACAGGAGGCTAAACGATCCCGTCTCCTTTCACCACATATGATTTATAGGCGCCATTAATTGCTGTTAACGTGCAGCTGAGAGGGAGGTCACCCCCCCTCCACCCCCCAACACTCGCCTCTCCTTTCCTTCTCTGACTGGCACCCACTTCCTGCTTTTACACTCTGTGAGCAACTGACTGATTGTCTATATGCTGTGTTGTTGCAATTTCGTAATTTAAGTGAGAGTCAGGACACCTCAGGAGTGACTGAGGACCACAGTCAAGTTGTGTCAAATCATGATACATTATTAAAATCCAGTATGTATGGACACAGTTCTGAAATGTTACTGAACAAACACATTCAGTTTCAAAGAACATATTCACATATTTACATCTTAGCTCATTTATGGCCACAGACTTCATGAATTCTGGCTGGCAAATCCATCTGTTGGCCATTCTGATTCATATTCATTCGTTTCCTTCTATTCAGACGCGCCATGGTTTACGGATTACTGTCAGACAAAAGAAACACAAGAAACATAAAGGAGACAATCGAGAGGTCAAATCTGAGGAGATCAAAGATACAGTATGTGCCAATCCCAGCTGACATGTAGTAGAAGTACAAACAACAGGGAAACATTTCCACCTTCTCTGCTTCCTGCACAGGTCCCAGTGGAGGTCAGCTCTCTGTTTAAGTCATGTTTGCTTGGGCTAACAGTTCAATGTTGACTTTGTCTCCTGATTCATTTACACATTACTGACAGTACAGCTGACAGTACTGTAGCTGTGGTCCACTAACAAGGGACGCCAGGCTCATTGTCACCCCCTTTATTCTAGATGGATCATTCCATCTGGCTTCTTGTGCCATCATTAAGAATGAAGTACAAGTCTGTCAAATTATTCCATAAAACATTATTGTTATTAAACCTTAGTTCACGGGCAGGATGGTCACCCTACTAATTATTGATTGATTGATTAATTGATTGATTGACTGATGATAAAACAGACAGAAACAGATGATGATGATGATGATGATGTCTACACGTCATCCCAACCTGACACTTAACTAAACCAAACCTTCCGTTACGACAGCACCACTTTGAAACCGTAATTTGACACACACACACTCACGCAAGTGCACACATGCACACACACATGTGCAGTGCAGACACTCCCCTCTCCGTTCAGAAAGTTAACTGTTTGTTCAGCACAAATAGGAATGCTCCTGCAGCCTGCTTCCCCCACCCACTCTCCCCCATCACACACACCCCTTTAGCCCCCCCACTCGCACTGCCTGCACACACTGGTCAGCGTGCCAGTGTGTCAGTGTGTAACAAGCTTTTCTCTCTCTGTGCCTCTTTCTCCATGAGAACATTAGAATCGGTGCCGCTCATCTGGAATCAGTTTGGTGATGGCAAACTAGTAAGTTTATTCTTCTGTGTATTTAGTGTGTGTTAGGTTTGTGTGTGTGTGTGTGTGTGTGTGTGTGTGTGTGTGTGTGTGTGTGTGTGTGTGTGTGTGTGTGTGTGCGTGTGTGTGGGTCGGTGCGTGAATCCCATGTGGCTATCTCAGTGTAATTAATTATTCTTTTGTGTCTTTGTGTCTGTCTGGCTTACTTTCTGTCTGTCTGCCTGTTTCCTGTCTGCAGGCTCATTTTTGCTTTAATGAGCTGTGCTGTGACCCTCAACCCCTCCCTCCTCCATTTTCTTCCTCCTTTCACTCTGTCACTCCATCTCTGCATACATGGACAGGCATCTATCACCATCAGGGGGCGGGCGGTTCAGGTATTGTGTGTTGGATATTCTCTTTGTTCTGTCTGAGGCATGGGGATTGGGCAGGAGAAGAAAAGGCTTCCTCAAGATGGATCAATAGCCTCAGTCTGGATTCTGAAATTATGTCTGAATGTTGCAAAAAGGAGGATAATTGGCCTTTTGGCGAACAGGAGCCACATGTTGCTCGGATGTATGTTCAGACAGTGTTGAGGAGCCCTTGTCTGCCTTTTTAAGTAGAGCGTATAGTCAGTTCTTGGAAGGTTGAAGCTTTGAATGCTCAGATGTTTTTTACTTAAATCCACATGGTCACATTTCATGCCCTGAAAAAAACCAAGCAAATATGTAATATTTTTGTTAGAGATTGAATTGTGTATGTCTCTGTATGACTGGCCCTAGTTTTATAGTCCACTTGTTAGACCATTTGAGTCTGTTAGGGTTCATTGATGCCCAAGTCTGATTTTATTGCCTAAATCAGATCTGATAGATATGTTGACACGGTTTGGATTTGACAACTCGCATGCACAGTAAAGGTTTCTGAAATCGAGGAACGCAAAGTGCCACAGAGAATGCAAATGAAAGTGTAATTATACAGGCAGTCAGTTAATTATATTTTAATGTGGAGGAGGATTAAAACACTCATTGCAGGTTGGATGATTGCTGCTATATCCCCACTAGACCACTAGATCACCACTAGAATCAAGGTTTGTAGCTTGGAGTAAATTAATATGGATTTATCTCAGTGTTTTATATCTTTTTGTGTTTTACAAATGTTCTAATATTTATTAATGAAGGTACAAATTACCCTAAGGTGCCCAAAGTAACCCTAATCCTTAACCTAACAAATAAATAAAATGAACCATAACCTTAATGTGAACTCTTAACTACAGCTGATAAAATTAAAATCTCTTGCCCAACACTGGGGGCTGCCATCTGAAGCTGGTAGGAATAATATATTAATGCATTATCCTGCTTATTATACGACAATTTAAGAAAGAAACAGAATAAAATATTTCAGTTACTGCAAATCGCAAGTTCCCACTGTGAAGAATAGTCCAATTGCTGTTACTCTGCTCTAAATTTAGAGTTACCTAGTGAACAAACACAAGTTCAATTTAAGGGTCAATTTCTGAATAAATGCAGCCTTTCCTCACAATGTTACTCCAAATGTTTCAAACAATGAATCTCCCAAAATTGTCTCAGCAGGACCCACTGCAGACTCACTGGGTCAGCCAGAGTCAGGCTGTCTGTGACTGTAAATCCAATCTCTGGCATAAATGTAGAAAAGTGGTTGCAAATTGGTAAAAACAAACCAATATATCCAGCAGAAAGTTGTTTAGTGGCGCTCAGCACTGTGAAAAGAGTCCCACTTCTACTGGCTCCTATACAGAGAGAGGGTCAACTTGCTGTTTTATGTCTTTACATAAATGAACAAAAGCAGTATAACACATATTTAAACCTTTGTCATTTGTAGCACTTCAACACACTCTGCTATCAGAAATCTGGTATCAACTATCGGGGTCATTGTTAGAAAATAATCCACCATTGAATGCCACGATTGACAAATCTCAGAGAGCAGAATAAAATTATTTATTTATTGCCTGAAGCAGGTTACAAGGAGCAGAATGTACCATTGCTTATTTTATGATGTAACTGTGTCATTTAGGGAAGGATGCAGAAAGCATGGATTTCATGATAAGAGGAAAAGGAGATAGAGAAGACATAGAGAAGAGAGGGATCAGTGCAGCTGTGAGCCTCTTTAGGATTCTCCATCTCTACCTCCTCTTGCCGGGGCCAAACCGGCATCATTAGGTTTGGCAAATTACCCGAGCGAGCATTGTGGCGCAGCCATGGCACGTTAGTGTGTCTTTTTAACTGTGGCTAAACTCAGTCTATTCACTTGTAAAAGAGAGCCGCCATTGGCAGATAGTTGGCCGGTTGCACAGAGAGGCCATTCACCCCCGTAGGAAGGAGCTGAGAACACTACCTCGGAAATGGTCCTCCCTGAATATTTTGATGGAGAGACTCTGGATGCCCCCTCAGTGTCCGTTTGTTCAAACCAACACATTTCCATCAACTGACTGAACTGCTGATTAATAGTAGCACGTTTTATAGGTGAGTGGATGGTTGTTGTCGAATGGATGCCTCTGTGCAACCATTAGTGCAGAAGACTAGCAGAGATGAAAGTTTGTTTGGGTCTGCTTTTGGTGGCAGCTGTAGTTTTTGGAAGCTCTTTGTGTTCAAGGAGGAAATCTGGGTTTAGGAATCTCAGGTTTTGGGGGTGGGGAGGTAAGTAAGGGTATTCACTAATTCTTTTTACGATAGTTGGAGGCGGTCCAGGTCCTTGGCAGGAGAGAGTGTTGACATGAAGGAGATATGCAAGGGTGAGGCACTGGACTCTGATTTTGATGCTAAGCGGGGACCAATTACAGCACTTCTGAATGTAGAAATAATTACTTGTGATTAATTTCCCTGTATATCACCTCCCCAAACAGGAATTGTCTGGACTATATTGGCACTCACTCAGCATGTTCACTCAGTGTCACAGCATGTTCTCTTGGTTGTCTGTGTAATCCTTCATGTAAGTGGTATTCAGCATTTTGAAGGTCTTTGTACACTGTTTGTAAAAATGACTGAAGGGATTTTACTCATCCTTCGATACAGAAATAGCACCCAGTGTATTCAAGCTGTGCAACCTGGGTTTTGCAGCACCACAAAGAGGGATCATCTTTGCTCTGCAGCCTCTTCCCTGCATCCATTCATTGTAGCAAGTGACACACACCGTGGGGGGGCCATCCATTTGATTGTGGAAAACACTGAAATGTTCTCCTGCTACGGTTCTACTGAATTGAAAGCCAAAGTGCTTGAATGGAAAGTTTCTAAAATGAAATTTAAAGGCTTCACAGGAATAAAGTAATCACCACTTTTGGCTTACATTTTCTTGTTAATAGAAACTATGCTTATATGGTGCATATATACAAAGATTGTTCACTGGACCACAACATTTGACAATAAACAAACTCAGTAGTTAATCAGCACTCATGATTACAATACTGGCTGAGAGAGAGAGAGAGAAAGAGAGAGAGAGGGGTTAGTTAGTAAGGTTAGTCTAGTCTCTCCTCTGCAGAGGAATCATATACACTTTGTTTGAAGAATTCAAACTGGAGCTGGTAATAAATGTCACAGTTAAGACAAAGGACAGGTCAGGACTCCATGTATGGACGCAGGTTTCAAAGGAGGAGAGGGCCAGTGTTTGTCTGAGCGTTGGGCTGTTTTTGTCGAGCTGCCGATGATTGAGGAGATCTCGCAACGCTCCCTTACAGTGTTAGCAGTGATGGCTAACAGACTCCCTGACGGCCACAGTTCATTCCAATTAAGGCATTTACACTGTAACCATAAATTGGTTGATCCAGTCATGACTCCAGTGCTGTGTGTACCCCAAATCTAAAGAGGTTACGTTTCGATGCGGATCTGATCCATTGGCACATCGAGGAATTTATTCTACACAGAATTCTTTTGTCCCATTTATTTTGTTTTTATTATTTGTTACTCTGTTGTTGGTTTGTAGTCATTATATTTTAGGACCCCCTCAAAAACAGGAGTAGTTTGAAAAGATATTTGGACAGGTGCTTATAGGGCAGCAATGGGTGTGTGTGTGTGTGTGTGTGTGTGTGTGTGTGTGTGTGTGTGTGAGTGTGTGTGTGTATTGTTTAGGTTGTGGAGTTTTTTGTTTGTATTATTCTTCATTCTTTGTACTGCACAGTTGTGGTTTGTACATTTATGCTATAAAATGAAAGAACATTTGTCTACCAAAAGATAATGGGCCGCATTTGTCGATGTAATTTCTGTATAATTTCTTCAAATGGCTTCAAATCATCCAGAAATGCACCGACGGCACTAAGTTAACAAGCCCCTATGATTGAAACAGCAGCTTTTTAAAGTTAATAGCAAACAAACTAAGACAACCTAACAAGAACATATTGCATAGCCTGGGTTGCTGCTGTGCGACATAAAAGCCTAACAACAGACAAAGATTTTTCCAGTTATTTATACTTTCTGTTTACAAGGTCGGGTTTATGTGTAATACTCTGTACTAGCCGAGTGGATGGACACAGTTTATGATGGTTAACTGGCAAAATAGGGGTCCTTTTTGTCTCCACTCAGGTCTCTAGAAATCTCTGAGCACACTGGAAACTCTTTTTCTGCAGGTACACACACACACAGTCTGTTTTCTTTGAGTGAGAAACAGCCTGGCGCACACGTGACCAATGTGTTAGTTTTACCCTCACAGGGGTCTGACAGGCAGGCCTAGCGAGGGAGATAAGTCTGTGGAAAACAAAACATGAACTCAGCTGCTATTATCGGGCCTCATTCATCAACCTTACGCAGGAACAATGATTCTAACCTCCAGCTTTTTTTCCCTCCTCTCCTCTCTTTGTGTGGCATCCATTCTCCGCCTGCGCCCGCTCGATTCTTTTCACAGCCCCCTTAAATGTGCAGCCTTTTATGAAGTTTTTGGGCGGTTTCCTTTAGATAATCGTTCAATGACTGGAAGCTTGGAATCCTTTTGAGATCAGGTGGGATTTGGCAACAAGTTACAATGAAATTGGGTGTCAGGTCCTTTTCATATTTTGCCGGTATGTCTTAAAATGAAAGAAAAAAATGTGCAAATACTGATGAATGAGGTCCATTAGCTTTGACTGACAGATGGTCCAAATTTAAATGTATTTTGTTTATCCGTCACTAGATTTGAAAGCCTGAGTTTGTTTTCCTCCCAGCAGTCCAAACACGTTCAGGTCACATGAATTGCAGACTCTGTATTTCCAATCACATTACTGGTTTCAGTCTAAGCAGCTATATGGAAAGTAAATTAAATGAATGAACAAGGTTTCTGAAACACCCTTGTGGCTCTGAAATATGTTAAGACTCTACTTCTCTGTCAGTCAAAGCCAATTTTCATCCAGATAAAAAACAATTTGGACCTCAGAGGACCTGCGGAGCGCGGCTGTGTCATAATAGTGAGGCCAGTGGTGGAGGCGCTGCATACATCGCTTCATTAAGCAGCAATGTCAGCCCAGCAGGTTGAAAACCCGCCTGCCTCCACACACATTCAGTCCGCTTTGGGAGTGACAGACACACAGACATTTTCTGCCTCCGTTGTTTAGTTCCCACAGCAGCTGCGGGGAAAATTGTCTTGTGGTTACTACAAAACAATATGAAGCTGCAGAAATGTAGGAATGGACAAAATGTCTCAAGTCATTTGAAAAAGTGATTTGATTCTGATAGCTGATTAACAGATCTCTCGCTTGAAAATGGAGAGCACCAAACATTCAGGTTGTAATTATGCTAAATAGCAAAAAAACATTTATACTCCAAAAATGATTTATACTCTTGATTTATAATACTTTATACTATAATATTTATACTAAATATTTGATTACAGGACCATGTCATTCACGTCTGCATTTTTTAAAAATGTCTACCTTTGGGTTTTATCACTGAGAAGTCATTTTTCTCAATAAGTTATGACTTATATGTTTCTCACTATTCTGACTGAATATTATAAGGAAGCAATAATGTTGCTGGGTTTAAACAGGAGATCCAAGTATTTGTGATTGTCCAAAAACATGCATAAATACATTTGTTACAGGTTTTAAAATGACACTGATTGCATTTAGACTTCATAAAATGCCACTGAATCCTGATTTGTAGGAAGAAAGTGCAGGGTGATCCCTCCTGTCTTTCTCTGGGAATAGAATCACATCTTAATACCAATACCTACACCATATGTGCATGTAAAAAACTGTATGTGCTGTAACAGTAAACTTGGCACCATTCTGCGTTGACCCGGTTGTCCTCACATTAGCAGACACAAAGTGGTGAGAAAATCTTGTCAGCTGTGTTCTACCTGTTGGCCTCACCGTTGTGTTGTTTGGCACAGCTGAGGAAATGTTCCCAGTTTGCTGTCTCAGCCATTTCCAATGCTGCATTTGCACCACGACCATGTGACCCAATAATGTTGTCATATCTCTGATATGCATTCTGAACATGAAAACTGTAAAAAGAATATCTTATATCTGCGATCCAAACACACACTGAAATGAATTTTAACATCACAAAACCTTCTTTCTCCTCTAACAATTAGCTCTGTTACTATGACCCCTGTGATCCAAGTGGCAGTCATCCGTACATGAGTGGAATTGTAGATACATGTAGATTTTTGAGACCCTCAATGTGGCTCAAAGTTCAGACACTTTGTTATTATCTTTATTACCCCCCGCATTTCCCCTTTGGCCTGCAACCGAGACTGTCTGTGAATGGAGCTCCTCGGCCATAAAGGGCACTGAGGGTCTGCATTAAATAGGGCTGACGGCTCTGGCCCATTGACTTGAATTAGCCATGACCGAGTCCTGCTGACACTGAGGGGCTGGACGCTCTGCGGAGACAGACAGAGTGGACTGAGAGAGAGCGGCAAGACTTCTTTAGGCAGACCGCAAGGAGGGCTGTGCAGGTCTAAATATTATAAAAGTACAAAATATCTCCAAAATCCTTACTTACTAATCCCTACTCCTTACTTACCAAAACCATAACATGTATTTCAGATGTATTTTGTGAAATTCTCTCCCTTTAAGACCAGTCATGTAGTTTGAAGACTCCAGCAGCAGTGTGGCGCTTTGAAGCTGAAAGGGAAGCAATTGGCCAAATTGTTTTCATCGGTTGTGTCTCTGTCTTTCACTCTATTTTTCTCGTCACTTCTCTTTCGATGTGTTCTGTCTCGCTGAGGGACATTTTGCTCTGTGGCTGTGTACGTTTGATTGAAAAATATCACTTCTGCTTTAACAGGTGTTACCTGAGGACGTGATAGAAGACTGGATGTGGTTGTAACTATGGTTACGTCTGGGTGGGGGGCATGGGCTCTGTCCCCCTGTGGCCTTGTCCTCATCATCAGTCTATCCGTCTGTCTCTCCCAGCAGCCGTATGTGAAACCTACTGATTGCAACAGGAAGGAGCATCCTGTGACCATCTACCAAGGTTAGTTGGTGAAGATCACTGACTTCTTCTTCATGTGGCATCCATTCAGCCACAGACAAATGTGTACATGTCAAAATATGTTTGAAAAAAATTTGCATAAATGGTCCCTAGAATGAACTCCCAGAATGCACATATAGAGTTTATTATCACAACATCCAGCTGAAAATGTCTTTATGCCTCCTAAAAATGGAAAACATTGCCTGGCTCCTCAGAGTCCCGCCATCTGTTTTCATGTTTGGAAGGGTTTGTTTGCCAAATGATTGCCAAATTCCTCCAATTCCCAGCAGTTAACTGGGGAGGTCAGAGGGCAAGGAATTAGGAGAACATTGGCTGCTAAACCACTTGCTGCTGGAAAGCTTTCAGTTGTCTTTCATCGTTCCAGTTCTGCTCCTGTGCATTGGGATCAGTGTTTGTGTATGTGTGTAAGTGTCCACGGTCCATAGCTTTCACTGCCTGTCATAGTGCACAAAACCAATTTGGGTGGAAAACCTCCCACTGGAAATGTGTCGTTTAAGGCAGGATTTGTATTCACTATCCACTGCTGACTTTGTCTTAAAATTCACAGTGCTACAAACATTCAAAGCTGATTATTGTGGAGACCAAGCAGGAAGGAGTTTTTCATTTTATTTCCCCCAAAAAATGTCTTGTCCTTAACCTTTCAAAATGAAAATTTTAGGTGAGAATTTAGCTTCTTTTCAAATGATTCAAACTTTACTTAAGAACAAAGGAAATACTTTTACTACAATATAGACACACAATCACTTAACCAACTAACTAAATTAAACATTATTAAAACTACAGGCAAGACAGCCAGTAAAATTGGTATTTTCCAATTTCAAACAGCATTTGAACGCAGCATTAGGCTCTGCTTCTTTTACAGGAGACACAAGAGACTGAAACTGGCGATGGGCACAAATATTATGATGCAATGGGAGGCTGCTGTCTGTAATGTGTGTCACAGATACACACACACACACACACACACACACACACACACACCCACACCCACACACATACACACTGCTAAATATCTGTGCACATTCAATTTTACGAACAATACACTCAACACATAAAATCAAGTTTGGCTTGTCACACACACCCAAACGTCAACCTTGATTAATCACATACACATAGCTCATGCGCCATGACTTTGTTCAGCAGATTGATGCCTTGAATCAGCATAATTTATAGTCACTGCAACAAATGAGGTTACAGCCAGAATTATGATGGCCGTGTAGCTGTCAGAGACTGCAGAAATGACAGAAATGGAGCTGTGAGCCAGACACCATTTGGTTCAGAAGGATTCCCACAATAACACTTGATCATGCCATTTTTTTTTGCATTTTTCCTCATCATCCTGCTTTTCCACTTCCCCCATCTCCTCCTCCTCTGCCTTCTCTTTCTCATCCTCCTCTTCCTCGTTCACGTTGACTGTGACTTTCCTCTTCCCTCTTCCTCTCCTTCACCTCATTCTACTCTTTTCACCCTCTTCTTTTGTCTGTCCTCCCTCCCTTCAGTACTGAGGCCTTGGATGTCACAGTTTTCCCATCCAGGAGTCAAGGACTACTCCCAGCTGGCCTTGGATTTGACCAGAGGTCAACTCCTTGTAGGGGCAAGGTGACCAATAAGTACACTTATCCTGCCCGACCATAGAGCTGAAATACAGAACCATTATGAAAGCTGCTGTTGATGAAATGTTGAGTTTTGATCTGTTCAAAAAGCTACAAGACCAATTCCATCCTCAGGTGTAAAATCTATTTATATAATGTGTTTTATTTGTCAGGTTTAACATAAAAAAATCTTTTTCCAGAAACTTCCTATTCAGACTGAGTTTGAACGACACCTCCCTCATACAGGTAAGTCTCGGTGATGTTCACACTAACATTTATCGAATGATTTGTTTTCATACTGGATGGAACCATCATCATCCTCAACATCCTTAATTTAATTTCTATGCATTCACTACATGTCTGAGATGTGTTTCATTTAGCGTAGCAGTAAAGGAAATATGAAGAAGTTACACAGTGCTGCTTTAATAATTATGTCTTGTTTGGATTGCAGCTACATAAATTACAGCATTTCCTCTTTGTTGTTATTCCCAAAAGTGTATGTTTGTTTTTCCAGGTGACAGAATGGGCACCTGATGAAGATACCAGGCGCTCCTGTCAGAGCAAAGGGAAGTCTGAGGTACTAAGTGCTACCGCAGTATCCTGTAGTAGAGGTCTCCAGAAAGCAGCATTTCAGTTGTAAAATTGTGAATAATTCCTTCTGAGCCAAAAAACAACCAGACTGAGCAGTTGTGTTTTGGTTCTCCACAGGGAGAGTGTCAGAACTACATCAGGGTTCTGCTGATCAGCGGGAAGAGACTCTTCACATGCGGGACCAATGCCTTTACCCCCATCTGCGTAACCAGACAGGTCAGTATAACAGAAGATTAGATTGAATGAATAGAAATCCCTACGCAGACCCAAAACAGAATCGATACAGTCAATTCAGTCACATTTCTTTCTCTTTCTTTCTCTTTCTGTTTAGATTGGTAATCTCAGCAGGGTGGTGGACACGGTGAATGGTGTGGCCCGATGCCCCTATGACCCACGCCACAACTCTACCGCCATGGTAACGGAGAAGGGCGAGTTGTATGCCGCCACAGTTATCGATTTCTCAGGACGTGACCCTGTGATCTACAGGAGCTTGGGGAACATGCCACCACTGCGCACTGCCCAGTACAACTCCAAATGGTTAAATGGTAAAAAGACAGAGGGACAGATTGGTCAATTCAAGCACCCTTTAAACTCTCCTTCACACATGCCTCTGATCATTTCATTCCTCTTGTGTTTCCCCAGAACCTAATTTCGTGTCGGTGTATGAAATCGGCCGCTTCACCTACTTCTTCATGAGGGAAACGGCTGTTGAAAATGACTGTGGGAAGATGGTGTTCTCCCGGGTGGCTCGGGTCTGTAAGAATGACATGGGCGGACGTTTCCTTTTGGAAGATACATGGACCACCTTCATGAAGGCCCGACTCAACTGCTCCCGCTCTGGAGAAATCCCTTTTTACTACAACGAGCTGCAGAGCACGTTCTATCTGCCCGAGCAGGACCTGATCTATGGCATCTTCACCACTAACGTGTGAGTTGTTGTTACCATACTTAACTTCCAATAGTGCATGTTGCCTTTGTGGTAGTAGTGCTTCTTTATCCAAGGTTAATTCCATCTTCAGGAACAGCATATCAGCTTCTGCCGTATGCGCCTTCAATCTGAGCTCCATCACTCAGTCCTTCAATGGACCCTTCCGCTACCAAGAGAACCCTCGGACAGCCTGGCTCGCCATCCCAAACCCCATATCAAATTTTCAGGTAACTCTCAAAGCTCACATTTTCTGACGATGGGTCACCTGCATTATCAGCACACGTCACACATCTTGTTCCACACATGATTACATATAACAGCAGTAAGCAGGATGATTTTGTCAACACGGACCCTCTGTGACAGAACTTTCAGACAGCAATTAAAATTATGATGAGTGAATTCTGTATTGAAGACGTTCTAGCCTATTTTTTTCAATAGCATAATTTAAGACATTTTGCTGAGTGATTTTAATTGATAGAACTGAAGAACCTGAAGAATGCTATTAAAGAGGAGAATAATATTCATTTTAATGCTGATCATTCCCTCCCGGGTGATCAGTGTGGCACCCTGGAGGAAGGCGGCCCCGGGGAGAACCTGACGGAGCGCAGCCTGCAGGACGCCCAGAGGCTTTTCCTGATGAACGACGTGGTCCAGCCAGTAACCGTCAACCCCCTGCTCACTCAAGACAGCCTGCGCTTCTCCAAGCTGGTTGTGGACATCGTTCAGGGTCGAGATACACTCTACCACGTCATGTACATTGGCACTGGTGAGCAACTGGCCTAAATTGTGTTCAATTGAAGTTATGAACATGTACCAGGTTTTGTTGATCCAAATCCTTTCCTGGTGGTTGTCTTCATGCAGATTATGGAACCATACTCAAGGCTCTTTCAACAACCAATAAAAGCCTTCAAGGCTGCTATCTGGAGGAGCTCAGGATCCTACCTGATGGGGAACGTGGACCAATCAAAAGCCTGCAAATCCTCCACAGTGATAGATCGTTGTTTGTGGGACTCGAAAACAGGATCCTGAAGATCCCATTAGCACGCTGCTCCAGCTACTCTACAGAACGGTATGATCCACAAAATAGCTCATAGGACTGTCACTGCATTTATCTTATTCAAATCAGGACTTGTGATTTCATTGAAGGAATCACCTTCATCACAATGTTTTTTGTGCAGATTTTTATAGTTTAAGCAGCTGGGCTCCCTATTTAGTATCATCCAAGTAGTTTCTTCTAGACTAGCGTTTGTCTTCTGAGAGTCGTTCATACTCTGGGTCACGTGACCTTCATGGACACTTATCGATCATATATGTCTTCCTCTGCTGCTACGCTCTGACCCCAAAGCAGTGTATTTTTCTGAAAATCTTCACAATGATCCACAACTTTCACAATTTCAGTCCTGCTGAGAGAAATAAAACCAATTTTCTTTTTTGCTCATGGCAGAGCCTGAGGACGGTGACAGCCAACACTTTGGTTCAGAGCAAAATATCTCCACCTTTGGCCAGATCATGATGAAGCTTTCTGTGGTTTACACAAGATGAATTCCAATGAGTTTTCTGTGTTATTATCAGGCCAAAATCTTTGCTTATAGATTCCATATTGATGCCCTCTATTGGTCAGGCTTTCATTGAAAGTTTTGTTGCTTGTTACTGTGTGACTCATTTAATGGAAGATGATTGCATGAATGAACCCTCTGCTGTGTGTCGGGGTATTTTAGACAGTGCCTGGAGGCTCGGGACCCCTACTGTGGCTGGGATCACAAACAGAAGCGCTGCACCACCATCGAGGGGAGCTCCAACATGAACCAGTGGTCCCAGAACATCACTGAGTGCCCAGTAAGACACACAAACAAACACAGAGGAAATATTAAGAAAAGTGTTGAGCACAGGAGATTGTAGAGACAAACTTTTGTGGCCTGTTCATCAGTTCTATGAGTACTTTAAAAACTGTTATCGGAAATCCATTTCCTGGTAATAGAGGAGACAAAGTGGCTGCCACAGCTGATTGGACCCATTTTTGTATGACAGCTGCAATTTAGACTCTTTTCGTCTCACCAAGCTGTTACAGACCAATTTCAGTAAATTTGTAATTTTGACTTCTTCATATGTATTCGTCCGGGAATTTAAGTTCTCTCAAATCTCTTGTGGAGTTGAGGAACCTGACACAGGATGGTGGTTTTAGCCCCTGGGCACCATGGCAGCCCTGTAACCATGACGATGGGGAAGGCTCTATCAGCAGCTGTTTGTGCCGGTCCCGCTCGTGTGACGGCCCAGTGGCCCAGTGTGGTGGAGCCGAATGTAAAGGTCCGACCATCCAGGTGGCAAACTGTTCCAGGTACATTATCCTTTAACACTATGCTAACTGCCACTTGCATGTGTCGCCCATGCTAATATTTACCTCTCTCCTCTTGCCCCTCAGGAACGGAGGCTGGACCCCTTGGTCTTCATGGGGCCAGTGCAGCAGCAGTTGCGGCATCGGGTTTGAGGTGAGGCAGCGATCCTGCAACAACCCTTCACCTCGCCACGGTGGCCGAATCTGTGTTGGACAGGGTCGAGAAGAGAGGTGAGCGTCACCCAGAGAGTCAACAGCAGGTCACCAGCAGGTCATTCATTTATAAAATGTGCACGTTTCTCTGTATTTCCAGGTTATGTAATGAGAAAAGCCCATGTCCCCTGCTAGCTTTGTGGACAACATGGGGCCCCTGGGCTCGCTGCAATGCTGAATGTGGAGGGGGGGTCCACTCCCGAATCAGAACATGTGAGAATGGAAACACCTGTGCCGGCTGTGCCACGGTAATTAAGTACACTAATTAAAAGTATTAGGCTAAGGTGTTCAAAAGGGTAAACAGGCAGAAAAGCATTTCCATCATTCTGTTTTCCAGGAGTATAAGGCCTGTAATCTGGAAGCTTGCCCTGAAGTACGTCGCAACACCCCTTGGACACCCTGGATGCCCGTCAACGTCAGTCAAGACGGCTCACGGCAAGAACAGAGATTCCGCTACACCTGCCGGGCACAGCTGCCCCAGCCCCAGCAGCTCCAACTCGGCAAGAAGAAGGTGGAGACCAGGCTCTGCCCCAACGATGGCTCAGGAGCCTGCCAGACTGAATGTGAGAGCTGTGATATACTATTTATATTTATGTTTAAGAGAAATCAGTCAACATCCCTTCACTCATCTGTAAAGCTCAAGTAAAGCTGAATACGAATAGTTTCATCATTAACATTTTTCAAGCAACACTATTATTTTGATTCTGATAAAGAACGTCAAATGTTCTATCTGTGTTTTCCAGCTCTGGTGGAAGACTTGGTGAAAACCAGTGTCCGAACCCAACCGCAAGCTGCCCGTTGGGGATCCTGGGAAACATGGTCCAGCTGTTCTCAGGAGTGTTCCACAGGTTTCCGAACCAGGAAGCGTAGCTGCTCAATGGCAGAGGGCAGGACCACCCTCAATGCCTGCCAAGGATCCCCAGTGGAGTATCAGGACTGCAACCCCCAACCCTGTCCGGGTAAGACATGGAGTTTATTGGATCACAGTCGGTTTCTGTAACTCATATTTTGGCTCATGGGCCCGATAAGAATGTTTATTTATTAAGATAATCGTACATATATATTTAATTTTCATATGCTAATCTTCTTAAACGACTTGTTTGTTGTCAGTGAACGGGGCCTGGTCGTGCTGGTCATCCTGGTCTCAGTGCTCAGCCAGCTGCGGGGGCGGACACTACCAGCGGACTCGGACATGCAGCCGCCCTCCCCCTGCCAACGGTGGCAACATCTGCATCGGCCTGCACACTGAGGAGGCCCTCTGTAACACACACACCTGTGAAGGTAACAGTTTATACAAAATCAGCCCAAAAATCAGAATGTGGCTACAGAACACACGTCAGATGTTGAGAAAGAGCAGGTCATCATGTTCTGTCTGTCTGATATGAAAAGGTTGTTGTACAAATAAATGTCCTCCTGTATGAAAATTAATCTCAGTTCTTTGTAATTGCTTCTCCTGGTTGAAGCTTTATAGAAAAAAACTCAGGTCTGGGCTTTAATGTTTGACACAGCCTGTAATTTAGCTGCGATCACAGATTGAGCCCTTTCTTTTGACATTTAAATGGAAAACATTGCAATTATTTTTCCTGCTTCTGATCCACATTGCTGAAATCATCTGCAGGCCATAAAATGCTAATTTGCACATGAATTTGATCCACGCTGGATGGCTGTAATTACATCTGACAGAAAGGAAGGAGCTTTTGTTTGTCTGCCTGACAGCAGGGGCCCACGGACACCTAGGGCCAGATTTACAAAGCATGACGCAAATTACCGTCCGGGCCGCAAATATCTGTGTCGCAGCTTGTTGTGTGGCATATTTTCTTAGACTGATCACGCCACTGGCTCTCTTTCCCCTGAGGGAGGCTGAGGAAGGCAGATGCAAATTTGTTCATTCTCTCTTTCTTGACCTCAGACATTTGCTTATGGTTACTGCTAAAGCCAGCCTGACAGGGAACTGCTGCCTGTGAAAGGTAAAGGGAAGCTCATCATGTCTGTCATGTTGCAGCTTCTTGCAGACAGTGACGCAATAAGGAACAATGCTCGTGGTGACTCCACACAAACAAACAACAAATTGCTGACTTTGAATTACATCAATAATTTTACATTCACTGTCACACACACAGTGGTCATTTATTTTAAAATTCCATGTCATCATCCCTCGTTTTTTTTCCTAACTCAGTGAAAAAGTGTTTCAGACTTTTCTTGTGGCATTTCCATTCAGGTTTGCGTATTCTATGTGCAAATAGGAAACATAAAAAAGCTTTTCTGATGCCAAAGTAAACCCAACTTAATCTGCAATGTGGGTTTTTTTCTCTTCCTTTTCAATCATATTCCCATTCAGTTTTATTAAAATGTAAATGAGGTTCTGTGTTCAAACACTGGGGGGAAGGAAATAAATCAGATTCCAGGATGAAAAGCAATGCTGCGTCAGAGAAATTTAAATAATGTTGATCAGTGCTGCAGTTGTTTCAGATAATGTCGAAACATATAACATATGACTTTACATACGAGGGATAACTCAACACAAATACACATCTGGCAAATTTCAACATATCATCAACGTCCAGACGCTTTCTTGTTTCTGGTGTCTTCAGGTTGGGCTGAGTGGACAGATTGGGGGGATTGTGATGACGAGGGTCTGCAGCATCGCACTCGACGGTGTGATAAGGAGCAGGAGGCTGAGGCTGGTGTTTCTCAGGGCAACGTAACCCAGTCCAGACCGTGTCAGCCTCATGAGGTACCAGGTACGTGCGTGATACAAAGCCTGTCGAACTAGTACTCTGAAAACAAACAAATAAAAAATAAGCTTAACACACAAAAACGTGATTTCATTTCTCCGTCTCTCTCTCTTTGTCTCTCTCAGTCATTTTACCCGGACAGGAGGACCAGAACTGTGCAAGTAAGTGAAAACAGTTGAGCTCTGTGTATTTGCTTTGGTTCAAGAAATGAACAGGACGTCTAACCGAGGCGCTTGTCCCCCAGCTGTCTCTTACTATGTGTCCTCTGTGTCCTTTGTGTCCTCTGTGTCCCGTCCACAGCCTTTACTTTGTTCCAGTTGGTAGCTGTGGGCTCAGCCAGTTTCTTCGTAGCCGCACTGCTGTCAGCACTGGCTTACACCTACTGCCACCATCTGAACAGACCGTCTGCCGAGTCGTCCGTCATCCACCCCAGCACGCCCAACCACCTCACCTACAACAAGCAGGGCAACACCACGCCAAAGAATGAAAAGTACACACCCATGGAGTTTAAGGTGGACTGGTTCAATGTTTATTCTTTGCAATTCATTCACTTGTTGTCACATTTTGGCATTCTTGTAACACCTCTATACTCCTTTCTCCCTTTTCTTCCCACCGCCCTCTGCAGACACTAAACAAGAACAATCTCCACGTGAATGATGAGATGTGTAACCACTTCACCTCCCCCATGCCCTCCAGCAACATGTACGCCACCACCTACTACCCTCCAAGCCTGAGCAAGTACGACTTCCATCCCGACTCTCCCTGCAGGAATTACATGCACAGCTGAGAGGAAGGGACACAGCGACCCTCCACACACACAAACACACACACACACACACATACACACACATACACCCCACCACTGCCTAGAAGTGTTAAACGCTTTTGAAGGATACGCGTTTTTGGTAGATTAACCCTTTCAACATAGTCAAGTTTATTCATCCCTTTTAATAGAAGTAGTCGAGCAGTTTTGTGTAGATCTTCTCATCTGACTCTAAATGCAATACTCCTTAAAGAGTTCAATCAGCTGAGAATCGTGTTTAGCAAATTCTCACCTTGTGACTTTGCTCCATAGTGATCAGAGGTGTAACAAACTTGAAATTTGCAATCAAAAGAGTCACATTTTTGAGATAAAGTTTTGTTTGTTTTGTTCTCAGGGCTTCAAGAGTGATAGTTTGCATTCAGTAATAACTGCTGCATTGACCATTCGGATGAAAACCTACCAAAAACTTTATGTGTTTAATTAAGACATTTTTTTAAAGACATTTAGACTTTTATTAGACATGAGACGATGACATACATACGTGATGTAACTTATTAAGCATTTTATTGCATTATTTGCATTGTCAGTTCACCTTTTTAATTTTGCAGTTAGTACATTACGTGCCCTTTTGAAACGATGAGGTTCTGCAGCATGTGAAGATACCCACAAGGTGCTTATGAGCATCTAGTACATCACTGAAAACATGAACATGAAACAGCCTCCAGCGCACTTCTGTGTACCTTTCCTCTCCATTGCTGCCACCCTGGGGTACTGAGAGGGGCATGAGAGCCAGGCCCAGACCTCAAGGGCTGCAGACATGAGTTCATTTTCATTTGTACCTGAAGAAACTCAACTACTACTATTGAAAACTTCAACAGAAAAAATTTTTACTTTATTAAACTTTCCCTCACCCCATAGGGATAGGGAGAGGAGCTTTGAGTAGAAGCTCATGGACGTTTCCCTACAGGAGGGATTATACAGGAAGAGCTGGAGAACGTAGTCAGGGAGAGGAACATCTGGGCTACATTGATTAGCAGGCTGCCTCTGTGACCAACACATGGATAAGTGGTGGGAAATGGATGGAAACCTGATAACACTGGAGACAGCTTGGATACTTTGCACTTGGATAGTTTCCGAAAATCAAAACAACAAAAAAAACATACAGAATGTGTTGCGTGAAGAATCCCCACTGTTGACTGGGGTGAAATGAAATGAGATTTGCTGCTTTCTCATGCTCAGCAGACCAGAAGATGGAAAACCATAATGAGGAGAACATTTTTGATAAGACTCACTATGTACATTGTTAATGATGTTGACCTTTCTGTCAGCAGATGTTCACAATTGTGTTTGTATTTCCACCTAACAGAAAGGTGTTTATTTTTGTCACTTCTATTCTTGGTATGTTAGTGCAGTGTTCTACAATCCCTCATTAAGGGCAACAGTTCAGAAACAGCTGGCTGCTACAACAACAACTTCAACAACACCTTTTTGCCACATTCACTTTCTCAATTTCACCAAGTCTAGTCTTGTTTAAGGCGAGATCAGCCTCTTCTGACACCTCCCTCCCTCCCTCCCTCCCTCCCTCTGGCTGGTCCAGATATCACAGGACTAGTGGGGTGACCACTGTGGGGCCATCAGACAGCTTGGTTTTGTCACCATTTCATCTGCTGTTGGGGAAACATATTAGTATCCTAATCCCACATGAGATTTGACAACATTGGTCACTGGTCTATCGCTATCATGTGACACCATATTGTCATACTGTCACAGTTCTTTACAAATATGGCTGTATAGTTGTTAGTTTAGGCTACATAATCCTACTTCTGACCCTAAATCTTACCATAAAAATGTGTAATCTTATTGACAGAGTATTTGCAAGTTTTGTTCATAAAACAAGGGTTTTCCCAGAGGAGTCTGTCTTGGTTTTCCGACTTGTTGTAGTGGAATGCCTCGGTTATGAGGTCATTTCCAGCTCCAACTTCCAAGGTAAATGGAACACAGCATAACTCATTCATGAGACACTTTTTGAAGAATGGACCCCGCCCACTCAACCCATGCAGTCAATTATAGCAACATGTAAGAAACATTCAAAAACAAAGGAAGAAGTTTTGTCCAGCTTGGTCCAGACATTGTACATGTGAGATTTTGTGACAATTGACCAAAAATTGTTAGCGGAGAAAACTCAAAATGATGGAAACCAACATCAGTTCAGGCTCTTTCTCAGAAGCTGCTTCGTCGCTCCGCTACAGCAAAAAATTATGTACAGAAGAATCCTCTTGTTTCAATAAAGTTTGTGCTGCCATTATGTGTTTGTGCGTTACACACTCACCTGTGATTTGTAACAACCAAAAGTAGTACATTACAGCAACAAGTAAACTAAAATAAAACCTTTAATATTGCCTTTATATTCATTCTGTGTCAGTATCAGTAATGTTTAAGATACTCTGCTGTAAAATGTATATTGCATATTGTCTGGTTCTAAATTGTAAATTGTACTACTGTAAATACTAAGACCAAGCAATGAATGCAGCCATTTATCACCGTTTGCAGTTTTATGTAGCATGAAACACATTGTTGTGTGTTTGTTCATGTTTGGGTGCTCACATACTGTACAAGTAAATTTAATGAAACATCCACTTCACAAGTACGTTTTGCGTGTGTATTTGGCAAATATGGTAAATACACTCGTTTTCTTTCTGTTCCTTGTTTGCATTGAAACCTAGGACCGCTGCCTCGTCAAAAACACAGTACAAGATACTGTAATATCTCGAGTTGTTGGATCAGATCAGAATGGATTTGTTTGCCCCCTAAACACACGTGCTATTATTGATGATGTAAATTTGACTAAAGATTTCCTTTTTGACACTGTGAACTTTTGCTACTATATATTTTTGTATATTACACTGTAAAAAACATAAATAAATCAAATTTTGGTGCCAAAAAATGAAGCATGACTGTGGTGATGGTAGAGGGGAGTGAATCAGTCTGGTGTGAATGTCTCTTACGTGTCAAACTTAAATCTGAAATTGACATGTTATTTTATTTCTCCCTCCCAGGAAGATAAAGGAGTTTGTGTTTAGACAGACAGAGCCACCAGGTACAAGGGTAGAGAGCGAGTGATGTGCTGGCGGCCATGTTCCACAGTCTGTGGGTGGGTGAACAGAGCAGGCTTTTCAGGAAGGAGCTTTAAAAATCTTTACATCAAATATTCTTGGATGTTGACAGCAAGAATACATCACCAAACAAGTTGTTTAAAGTTTAAAGCACAAAGTCAGAGATCTCAGGATTCTCGGGTTTTAGTGCCTCCATGTGTCTTTAATAATTGACGTGGCTAGAGAGGCTGCAGGTATACAGGTCGGTCAGCACGACCTGTAGGAGCATTTTTACCCTTTTGCTAGCAGTTATGGTTCTATTTTCTTTTCATCTGGGCAGGTAACTGATGAATAATTCGAGTAATGGTACCTGGAGAAAGACAGACTGGAATCTTTAGCGTGCAGACGCTAACATGCCCTGGATATACGATGGAAGGGCCGTGCAAGAAGCAAGTGCCTTTAACTTTAGAAGTACAACATTGATTTACACAAAAAGTGCCCCTCAAACACTTAAATTTAACTTTTTGTGTCAATAAAAGACCATTGATGGATCATTGGATAAATCTGAACTTACAGTACAAAGGATTTTTATGATGCAAGCATTGGCAAGAACAGAAAATGGATGAATAAGCCTCCATCATTCAAATTCACTCCTTTGAGTCTTATTAAAATGCAATTTTACTTCAATTAAATCCAGCCAGGTCATCCAATGTCGACCCCGTATGTGAGTGTAATATGTTTTGAGAGTTTAATCGATGACATCATCATCATCACTGAGCGACGAACCCAGACGACCCTCTTATACATGGGCTGGTGTTCTATATTTGTTTATCTACATTTTTACCAAGAGTTCATAAATATTAAACATAACTTAGAGGATGCAGAATATTTATACTGTGTTTATGGGGTGGAATCTGTGCTAGTGAACCATGATGTTTGTTTCCGTCATGATGTCTAAAAGGATTCATGACTAAGAGGTTTCCAGGCTCTACATGCACCTGCTCTATCAGCCAAGGGGGAAGCAGAGGAAGCTTCCACACACAGGGACAACTGGGAGACTCAGAAGTCAACATCAAGTGAGGAGACCACCTGGATGTTAAGTGGACTTATTTTTGTTCAGAGTCACAAAGGATGCTGTTTTAGCAGAGAGAGATTAAAAATAGCTGTGTTTCTGTGCAGCTGTGTGTAATTTTCTATAGAAAGTGGACTCTGAATTTGCTAACTTGAAACACAAAAGATTTAAAACTTCGATCCCATTGACAATTAAATTATAAGCAGCTTTTATTTTCTCTGATTCAAGTTCAAACAAGCAGTATCACTTGATAACAACAGTCAGTTGATGGGCAAAGGTTCCACACTGGTTTATATCACTGCTATGGTTCACATAGTTATCAGTATCACTTATTTATGAGAAATTATAATTCTGAAGGCTTGTTTGACTTTTGAAATTGTTGTTCAAGTGATTTACCCCCCAAAAAACTCCCGTGTAACAGTTTTAAATTATTTTATCCGGAACTTTGACTTTTAAAGTAAAGAGTGAAGTTTGGAGGGAAAATTGGCGGAACTGGCAACCCGGTACCGGCCCACCTGTAGGCGGCAGGTTAGTTTGCACGGAGCCGGACTGAGACGCCAGACAGCAGCTACCACACGTGGAGGAACGCCAAGAAGTTGACACACCTTCAGAATCTTTAGTGTAAGAATTACTAACATTTATAACTATCTTATTGTGCTTTTTATTTTCGTATTTCGTGAAATTAAATAAATAATGTATACATAAGTAAATCCCGAGTTAGCTCATTTAGCCGAGTAGCCTTCGTTGTATGCCCGAACCTGCGTCCATCTTAGTTACAGTCTCAATTGAAGATGTTTTTCCAGCCAGAATTCATAGTAAAACATTCGCTTTAATGTTTTGGTTTGGTTAAAGTTTACATTCCGGTGTAAATGTCGCCAGCGAGACTGTTTGCACCTTTACCTACAGTAATGGCCCCCTTAGTTCGCTAGTTGTCGGTAAACTTGCTGCGTCATGGCGCCTCTTTGGTGAATTTGACCCGAAAAGTGTCATTAGTTAACAACTTAACCGCGTACAGACACACTGGGTATTGATGTAGCGAATTAGCAAATTATTCATAATTGCAGCCCGACTTTGAGACGATTATTGAACAGAAAGTACAAGCCAGGTGACAGTATTTAGCTTGAAGCACACGGTAGCTCGACAGTGCGACGCAGAGGGACTTGAACGTCTCATTAGGGTCAAACTTAAATCTGGAAATTTACTACTTATTTTTCCCTTCCAGGAAATTAAAGGATGGATGAGTGGAAAGGAGAGGTGCGTCAATATTACCCACGAATAATGACCGACTTTTGTGTCTCTGATTGTCCTTTCACACCTGTTTTAAATGTCTCCATTAACAGGAAACTGTAGCCGCCATTATCCCCATCAGCCACGACTCAGGTGAGCTGCTGCCTTCACTGACACAACTACATTCATGCTTGTGTTGTCCGAACAGCTATTGAAAATGCTAGATTCAGCCGTTAGATTTACTATGATGAAAACACAAGTTATATCTTGTAGATCTACAGGCTTATGCAGAGTGCAGATCAAACTTCTGGTTGCCATGGATATGCACGGATGGCAGATTTTGTGCTCTTGTGACTGAAGACTCTCCCTCTCTAAACCAACATCCAATTTTTTCCTTCTCTGTTTGTCTGCACTGGCCACACCACGAAGTCTACTTCTTCTAACCCGCTGTTTCTCCACTATTGGTCATAGCCTTTATCCCATATTTGTTCAGTCAAGCAGAATCATCAGGGATAATCTGCACACAGTGACAAATGTTTCTGTGTTAAGGCACAAATGCAGGAGACACCTGGAACAGCAGCAGTAATGGTGGTGGTGGATTTGAGCGAGGTGAGGCTGGAAAAGGTGTCCACTTACACTCACAACCACTAGATGGCACTGATGGAACCATAACTGTCTTTTCTTTGTCTGTCCAGGCCATGGTGGAAGAGGACGAGGAGGAGGATTTAAAAGTGCATTCTCTTCAGGTACTCATGCATCTCATGTCTTCAAAAGAAAAACATTATATATAAGTGTATATACACATTATTGAGAGATGATATATATATATATATATATATATATATATATATATATATATATATATATATATATATATATTAATGATGGCACTAATAATGTTAGATGTTGCTGCTGTGCTAGACAACATTATTTTGATGCTTTGACTTTGCTTTATAGACAAAGATGAGAATTGGAATGGTAAGTACTGACAGCTTTACATTGACTACTTGTGTTGCCTGAGGCGATGTTGTTACTGTGACCGGTTGTTCTTAGATAAGGACGCCTGGAACAGCTCAGAAGGCGACAGCACAGGAGGCGGCTTCAGTGGCTTTAGTGGCAGAGGAGGCAGAGGTGAGATTCAACTTCCCCAGCTTGTGTCATCTCTCCAGCCTGTGAATTCCTCTGACACGTGTGAAGTTGTAAATCTAATGTCACTAAACTAATGTGCAAATGTATCATCAGTACAAGTAAAACGCTGTTGACATTAGCATGTTTAACTTACCAGGGCGTGGCAGAGGGTTTGGCATGGCAGATGGCACTGAATTGGATGGTAAGTTTGAAAATGTCGGTTCCCTTTTACAGGGTTTCTCCTCATGCTTGTTTTAGGTCCAAGGTGTGGGTAGTGAAGTGGCTGGGGTTGAGGGGAGTTTCACATCATTTTGCTACTTCTATTAATTCTAACTGACTTAACAGGACACGGAGAGAGGGAAAATGGTGAGTGCCCAACGAATTACATTTTGTTGTTTTTTCATTACTTTGACAAGTGAGGTTGCCTTTAATGAATATGATATTTGAACAGGGCACAGAGGACGAGGCCGTGGAGGAAGAGGCGGGGGCAGAGGATTCAACCAAGGTATTTCTGAATTGTACCATTTTCCTACATGATAAAGCACAAAGCTGTTTCATTCCAAATGTTATTTTAAATAGAGTGGTTCTCAGGAATAAACATTTTGTGATCCGTCCTTTGGGTCATGTCAAAATTCAGAACTTTGGCATTCTAGTCTGTAAATTCAGCATTGGTGTTTTGTTTATGTGATCTTAAAGTTGTTAACCTTGATATGCAAATTAGTCATGACCCCTTATCTGTCAAGGTGGTGATCAGGGAGGAAGAGGAAACTTTGGAGGAGGTCTGAGCCACGATTTGATCAGTATTTAATGAGTAACTTGATGCTGATGAATCAAGCGTTTCTCTGTCTCATTCTGCAGGCTATCGTGGAAAAGACGAAGAACTCTTCAATAGTAATAAAGGTTGAGATATTCCTCTTTATTGTAGTTATTTACCTTATTAGACCAAAGGTTAAGAATATACAGTATTTGAATGATGAGTACACATAATTGTTTGTAAAACTAAAAACCTTGAACTGTAGGTGATATTGGTGTGAAGTATAACACAGATGTGGTTGTGACGCTTATCTGATACAGACAACAAAGAAAACAACGATGCAAACGAGTATGAAAGTAAGTTTGTCCTGAATATGTGTAGCAGACCTGCATTATCACCTCCAGCACATTTTTCACCCCCACACTCATGTATGCTGTGATGTCACAACCACAGAGCCAAGGGTCACCTATATTCCTCCGACGCTCCCTGATGACGAGGGCTCCATCTTTTCCCAGTATAAGTCGGGCATCAACTTTGACAAGTATGACGAGATTGTGGTGGACGTTAGTGGCTCCAATCCACCGCAGGCCATCATGGTAGGTGGTGCAGAATTTTTCAGTCCATTGACAGAACTGACCATTTCATTATCAATGTCAAATATACACCAACTGTGTTCCTGGTAGCCACTTGCTGCCTCCTAAATTAACCAGTGTAGTTAGAAGAAGCTTTAAAAACCTGCTGTTTTGAAAACTTTTCATCTCCAGACGTTTGAAGAGGCAGCTTTATGCGAGACCCTGAGCAGAAATGTCAGCAAGTCCGGTTATGTGAAGCCGACCCCGGTGCAGAAGCATGGCATCCCAATCGTCTCTGCTGGCAGAGATATCATGGCCTGCGCCCAGACTGGGTCCGGTAAAACGGTGAGATACTTCTGAAGAATCAACCCGAGAGCTGCAATCTTGACCTCTGGGTCTTGCTTAACTGTATCTCCTTTGTCCAGGCTGCGTTCCTGTTGCCCATCCTGCAGCAGCTGATGGCCGACGGCGCGGCTGCCAGTCGCTTCAGTCAGCAGCAGGAGCCTGAAGCCATCATCGTGGCCCCAACAAGGGAGCTCATCAACCAGATTTACCTGGAGGCCAGGAAGTTTTCCTATGGGTATGTTGAGATTAAGGGTTTGGCAAAGTAACGCAGACATTGGTGTAAGGGTGGTCAAATATAACATCTTATGAGATGATATGTCAGTAAGGGATGTTCACATCAGCCATTAAAAGCTGATTAATAACCACCTAGTGTTCTGAAATGTCTTTACAGAATTTTTCCGCACAAACACATCCTGCAAAAGCCATGTACAGTAAGTACTTGTTCTACTCTGACCCCTGTAGGACCTGTGTGCGTCCAGTGGTGGTTTATGGTGGAGTCAGCACTGCATACCAAATGAGAGAAATCTCAAATGGATGCAACGTGCTGTGTGGAACTCCAGGGAGGTTGCTGGATATGATAAATAGAGGAAAGGTGAGTCTCTTGCATCCAAGTGTTGAGGGTGCAACGCTGGGAATCTCTGGGAATGATGTGATTCAGTTCTGGCTGTGATAACAATTCTCCTGGCACATCACCTCCAGGTTGGTTTGTGTAAGGTGCGGTACCTAGTGTTGGATGAAGCTGACCGTATGTTGGACATGGGCTTTGAACCTGACATGCGCCGCCTTGTGGGCTCCCCTGGTTTGCCGTCCAAAGAGAACCGTCAGACCCTGATGTTCAGTGCCACATACCCCGAGGACATCCAGAGGTATGCTTCTCAATGCACAGCACTTTTGACACGACAGCACTTCTAGAAACGACCCAAATCGATTGTTGCTAACTGAACATGGACGCGTGCTTCTATAGGATGGCAGCAGACTTCATGAGGACAGATTATTTGTTTCTGGCTGTGGGTGTGGTGGGCGGAGCCTGCAGCGACGTGCAGCAGACTTTCATCCAAGTCAACAAGTTCTCTAAGAGGGAGCAGCTCCTTGACATCCTCAGTACCACCGGTAATGCCTCTTACATCCCCCAACCAAATACCAAGTTTAGAATATTTTGTTTTATATTTCAAATCAGTTCATGGCTAACGTGGGTGTTCATCACAGGAACGGAGCGCACCATGGTATTCGTGCAGACCAAGAGACAAGCAGATTTTATTGCCGCTTTCCTGTGCCAGGAAAATGTCCCGACCACCAGCATTCACGGGTAAGTCGAGGTGTCGTGGCAATTTCCAAAATGATGCATAGACAGTCTGATGATGAGCTTTCTTGCGGTGTAGTGACCGAGAGCAGCGAGAGCGGGAGATTGCACTGGCTGATTTCCGTTCTGGCAGATGTCCGGTCCTGGTAGCCACCTCCGTTGCCGCCCGTGGTCTGGATATACCAGATGTGCAGCACGTGGTCAACTTTGACCTCCCGGACAACATCGACGAATATGTTCACCGCATTGGAAGAACTGGCCGCTGTGGGAACACGGGTAAAGCGGTGTCGTTCTTTGACCAAGGTTGTGACGACCAGCTGGCTCGATCGCTGGTCACGATCCTCTCAAAGGTAAGAGCGCCACCTGAGCTTGATTTTAAATGGGCACAGCCAGTGTTGAATGGTTTCCAATGCTTTGATGGTTGACAGGCGCAACAGGAAGTGCCTTCGTGGTTAGAGGAGTCTGCATTCAGCGGCCGTGGGAGTTCAGGGATCCACCAACCAAGGAAGGACTTTGCCTCTACAGACAGCAGGAGGGTAATGCCTATGAGGAACATTCTTCTACCTGTAGCAGAGTTACAAAGTCACAAGAAATGTCTTTCTCTTTTAAAGAATTAATTAGAATTAATGAATAATCTTTAATCTCATGCAGCATTAGAGAAGTACAGTACATAACAGCAATATTGGTTGGCTCTCAGACCTGGAAAGTGGTTTAGGGTTCTTGTCTGGTGTGTCCCTGTGGAAGTGATATCGGTGTGCCTGCTGTCCTCTGTCCTCAGGGAGGAACTCTCCAGCACAACGGCAGCTCTCAGAGCCAGCCGGCTGCTCAGGCTGCAGCTGATGAAGAAGAATGGGAATAGAGCTGCAGCAGCACAGCTCACAGCTTTGACCTTTTTCCCCAGGTGTTTGTTTTGTAGTTTTACTGTGATTTTGTATGAAGGAAGAAACTGTTTTTCTTTGGAGAAAATTGTGCAAATAGAAATGAGAAGTGGGGTACCACTTATGTAAATTCTATTCACTTACCAGTCTGCATTGACAGATGCACTATTGTGAAACTTTGATTTATATATTTGATATATATTGTGAAACTTTGATTTATATTGCATTTAATGTTCTTAATTTGGGGAAACAATTAAGTCAAGTTAATTATGTTCTGTTCTGTTCAATCTTAGTGACTGTAAATTACAAATTGTTGTTTGAAGCAAATTGTGCATTTGTGTTTTTTCTAAAGTACTTTCTCAACAACATAAGTGTGTTCATTACTGCCTGCATTTGATGAGTCGAGTGTCAATTTCATTCAGATGCACTGACGCTGTTACTTGGATGAAACCTTGGTAATCCATCTAATAAATACTGAATCTGTTTTCTTTTATATCAACACTTTGTCTCAAGACTGAATTAAAAACAATGTCTTATTACTTGGTCTACTACAGGCAACCATGAGAACGCATGGACTCCGCCTACATTGCTTTAGACCAATCAGGATCCAGGCCGGCCTGTTTGAGCCAATCATATCTCTCCAAGCGTTCCCGGATCTGATAGGTCATTTTTCGGTTCTCCTTTTAAACAAGTGTGTCGCTTGGTGCTGCTGGATCTGCAGCCAAAGCGAGAAACATCGACTTAATCTCACCACAAAGCTCATTTATCGACTAAACAACCACACTAGCGTGGTGGTTTTAACGATGAAAGGAGCCGCTAAACGCAAGGTAAGAGCGGCCAAAAGATCGAACGAAACTCCGTGTGGAAAGTTTGTTTTTAGCATTTGTCTTGTTTCGGTGGCTAACTTAGAGCTGCCGTGACAAGCAAATAGAAGAGTGGAGCGGACTGTGAATGTGTTAAACTTGTGTTGTGTTCAGCGTGGCTAATTTAAACTTAACTGAGTGGTAATAGTGACAATTCAGTCTAAAATGCAGCATATAACCGTCTCGCTTGAACATTTTTAACACTTTGGAGTCACACCGCCTCCACTTGAACACGATCTAGACAGTCCAGTCATTGTTGACATCATGGGAAAAGACTTAACCTATAGGTGTGGATAGGTAAGGAAACTAAAGTATAACAAAGGGTAAATGAGGCAATATTGAAGATGACTCACTTTTCTAACATTGCAGCCTGAATCTGAGTAAAATTGTGTAAATATTCCAAAGGTGGGAGACAATCATTGTTTTGCAGTGTTTTAAATTAAGTTTCAAGCCCTGAACAAGTCATAAAGGGCCCTGGGTAGTAGTTTGAATGGTGCTGGATATCAGCTGTGGGTCCATTACATGCGCTTTGTGATCGTCGTGTTCTGGTTGTACAGGTGTTGACATCTGGGAGGCTGACTGGAGGAGTGAAAGGACAGCAAACTAGAAGACGGTAAGAACACTGAATGAATGAGTGGTTCTAATGTTGCTTTTCCGTCTTTTTATCTGCTCGTCATCTTTAAACAGGAATGTAAAGAAGGTACATATCCTGCTTTACGCTCTTGTGGTCTTAGTGGAGTAAAGCCAGTTCAACATCATTTTGCCAAATGCATCAAAGCCACTCACCACTAACTAATGAATGTTCATGCTGTTAGAGTGACTCCAAATGTGGCGGCCTACTCCCAGCCGACCTACTCGCCGTACTCCGCAGAGTCTGAAGACCAGGTAACCACTGAGGACATTTACAACCATCAGTAAATATCCTGTATGTTGTTGGTGTCCCCGACTTTTCACAGCCCTTGTAGAATCCTATATACAGTCATTTTGGCATGCTGAATGCTTCTCCATATGTAAATGGGAATAGTTCAGAAGTACTCTTGAGCAACTTCATCCTGAAAGGAGAAATTGGGCCCACTAGAAGGCACTTTTTCTGGGTAAGGACAGTAACTTTCGCCTTTCAGTGGACAGTCTGAGTTATGGTCTTTATATCAGAGAACCTGGAAGTCCCCTTAGTCATCTAATCTTTATAGTTTTTCCATTTTAAATGGCACCATCTAAAAATACACCTAGTATATGTCTACTTGTCGTGCTTGAACTGAGTTTTCACTTCTAATTCCTCTCCCCTGAGGTCACCACACTTCATAAGGGGCTGGATCGCTGTTCTGCCTTGCTCAACGGCATGCTTCAGGCAGAGAAGGCTGGTAAGATTAATAGCTCATAATAAAGATGGGCCCTTCCTCATTTCCCAATTATTTTTGTGGGGACTCTGCTATGTCTAATGCTGTGTCTTGTGTGTTTGTCTGTAAGTGGATGTGTGTGTAGAAGGCAAGCCAAGTTTTCCCAGAGCAGCGAAGGGTGGAGGAGCCAAACCAAAATCATCTCTCGCCCTAGGGAAGAAGACCGTCAAGAGACCACCAGCTGGTAAATAAATCCATGGCCAAGACTACTGAACCTTTACCACAGTAAACACAATACATTATTCTAGGATGATTACAGTTTTAGTCAAACAGTCTGTGGATTCCAGATCAGTGGTCCAGCAACAAATGACTGGGCACAAGTGGAAAAGGTGTGATAATCCATACATGTGTCATGAGAAAAGCAAACTAGATGCCTTTGTTTGTATGAAGAAGGTCTAATGGAAAAAATGAATGGGCTGGTGGACAATATTGATGCAAATTAGCCCTGTCACATAAGATAAGTAGATAAGATACTTTATTCATCATCATGTTGCATGCAATTCACAGCAAATCACAACATGTCCCTTTAGGTCCACCTCCAAGCCAGAGGAGCTCTCAGTCTGCACGGTCCTATCCAGGTCTCAAACCCATCCATCAGTCCAGTCCATCTAAACGAGACTCGCCATCTCCAGCTAACGTTCACCATGAAGGACACGCCACAGCTCCTAAGAGGCTTCAGCCCGCCGTGGCAGCTACACACCACACCACACCTCAACCTGAGTACCCGTCTTCTGCCGTCTCTCTGTCCCAGCCGCAGACCTCCCTCCTTCTGTCTATGTCTCAGTCACATTCTCAGCACCAGGCCTCCTCTCACACAGACCTGCCTCCTTCCCCTCTCGCTCCACATCAGCCTGGCTACAAAGCTCCACGTCCTACGCCTTTGCCGGGTGGAAATCAAGGAAGAGAAGATGATGAGTGTGTGCCCGTGAGGGATACGAACACGGAGTTATACACACAAAAACAAAGCCGTGCCACAATGGCGCCACACGCAAAGCCGCAGCCAGAGGATGCACAGGTAGATGACGTCCTTCAGGGTGCACAGAGTGACCTCGGTGCTTGTTCAGGGGCCTGCACTGCTGAGACGGAAGGGAAGCTGAAGACGCCGCAGCATCTGTTTGGAGAACTCAAGGCTCTGATTGCAGGACAGGGTAACCCTAAATCTGATACGTCTTGGTGTTTGTTAATATCTATCCCAAACTTGGTTGGTTTTGGAGGAGGCGTGTTACTTTGAGATGTTTTGTGTGTGTGTGTGTGTGTGTGTGTGTAGGCAGTGTAGCAGAGAGGTTGCTGTGTGATCTGGAGCACGCTGTGTCCTCGTCACCTCTGAGCGTTGCCCGTTCCGATCTCCTGGCTGAGACTGAACCGCTCCTATCGTCGCTACTCAGCCAGAACACTCAGCTGCGCAGGTAACAAACTGTGTGTGTGTGTGTGTGTGTGTGTGTGTGTGGATATGATGGATAGAGGTACAATATTTAGCAGTATTTGGTATAAAATTTGATTTCACAAGCATGGGGAGAATCATGCACTGCAACTTTAAACACAGACTTTATAATTTATATCAGCGATTAGGTCTTTAGTCAGAATGAAGCAGTTTTGTGTGTGTTTGTTTGTGTTTCAGGCGTGTGGGAATCCTGAACCAGCAGTTAAAGGAGCGGGAGAGACAGCAGAGGCTGGAGACACACTGCAGCTCAGAGGGTAAAACAAACGGATAAATTCTGTACTTTCTCAGTTTATTACTTTGAAGGCATCAAAAAGGCATGATGTGAACCCCCCCCCCCCCCCCCCCCCCCCCCCAGTGTTGCTCCTGCAGGCGGAGCTCACCGGACTCCAGGATGAAATGGCAGAACTACGGAAAGCCCTGCAGGACACACAGACCCAGCTGGGAGTCGCACAGACGGAGAACATGCTCATCGTGACAGGTTCACAGTACAACACAGCAAAATCCACAAATCCTTAACTCCATGATGTGTTGTGAGGTGATGGCAAAATAATGGTCGACTTAACTGCTTAAGGACTTTTCAGTAAGACAACTGCTGGGTTTGTGTGTGTGTGTGTGTGTGTATAGATCTGAAGGTCACCAGAAGCAGATTGCTGGACAGTGAGAGAGAGAAGAGCGAGTTGGCTTTACTTGCCCAGCAGAGACTGGAAGAGGTGCAACGACTCAACAGGTATGGGTTGAACTGGGTCTGAACTGGCCACCAGGTCTACATCAGTCCTCCGCCCAGTCTTGTCTGCAAGCCTTCTTATTCCTTGCTGTCATAGCTGCCTTGATTAAGCCTCAAGATCTCTCTGCTCTTTCCTTCTGTCGTCTTTTTTTCATCAGGATTCTTCAGTGTAAGAATCAGTCACAAGGCCCAACAGAGGTGATCAGCCTGGAGTCAGAACGTCTGCTGACACAGCAGCGTTTCGATCAGTATCAGCACGGCCAGGATCCATCAGAGTCCTCAGTCGAGCGCATCAGCCAGTACCTGCTGTCGCTGGGTCAGCCGGAGCCCACTGAGCTGGTTGAAACGAGAGAACTGCAGGGAAACGAACGTGTGGCTGCAGAGAGAGACACCGCAGGTGCAGCCCGCTTACCTGCAAGACGCCTCGACTTCTCACCCTCTAACTGCGATGACGAGCCTGTGTCATGTGACTGGAGCATCGGCTCAGAGACGACCTTCAACACAAGGGACGAGATGGCGTTCAGAGATGGCTTAGCGGCCCTGGACGCGAGTATCGAGAGTCTGCAAAAAACTATAAAGATGGATTTGGGAAGGTGATACATGCGTAGATCCTCACACACTTTTCAGGCTTGTATTTAAATTTTTGGCTATTTTAAGTGATATTTAAGAATGTAAATAAACGATGGAGATGAAAAAGCCTTTCTTTCAAATCTTTCAAATGATTTTTTCCAAAACATAAAAAGTAACAGGTGATAACTAGACCACTATCATATCAGTCTAAAAGTCCAAAACCAGTCTTTGGAAAAACCCTTGCACTGTGATCGACTGAAGAAATCCAGGAAGTTTTTATTGTATTTTTTTTACCTTATAATTCGAAAGTTATGGGCCAAATTTTTCCAAAAGTCGTATTTACTTCATTGAGGAGGTAAATATTTATGTAGTTTAATGTGGGATTTGTGGCTTGTCGCTTTTACTTTGAAGGCCGGAAACTGGTCCGGAAGTAGTATTTTTATAACAAACAGAAGCTACAAATCTGGACTACGGCCCAAACGCAACAGTTCCACACACAGCACCGCGCTGTAATCAGCCTCTGCACGCGGCCTGTTCCGGAGCGGAGAGCGGGCAGAGGAGAAGACGATGGCCGTGTGGCAGGAGGAGACGGAGGAGCAGCTGGTATGCATGGTGCAGGAGAGACCCGCTCTGTATGACATCACGGAGAACGTGTATGCTAACAAAGTGCTGAAGACACACCTGTGGAGGGAGATTTCTGATCGCCTGCGAGTGTCAGGTAAGCTCCAGAACTTTCTCTCTATTTGACCCGCTTGTTCGGTGATAGCTGATGAGCTGATTGGACGCTGATGACGTGTGGCCAGCTGTGTGGCTAACTGTTAGCTAACACAACTGAGAAGCCTCCCGTGCTACGAATGCTGCAACGAATGTACTTTAAGGTCTTTTAACATTGTTCATTTGATTTATTGTTTACTCGTAGAGGCGCATGTTTTTTATTTGTTTGCCAGTGTGTCAAAACGCCCCAGGCAACTTAAAAAGAGCGAATTATTTAACGAACGCTAATGTAAACAAACAAACAAGGGGGCGTGTCTCGGCGGCGCTAGTTTAAATCATGAATATTTATGAGTTATTTTGTATAATAATGACGCTCACGCCGTTGCTAAGTAACAGTACGATTGTTTTCATGTAAAAAAAACAAACTTAGGTGTTTTTAAAATTTTAAAAATAGACTTTTTATGACATGTCAAAATTCAATATATATGTTTTAAATTACATACAAAAATGAACAACAATATTTAAAAGAAAAAAACTTTTGTATGGAAGAAGTACCAAAAAAGGAAGTTAAAACCGAGAATTCAGTTGAACATGAAAGAAAACGAAATGCCGTTGTCATGCAGCTTCACCATGGTGCGTTTCAGAGAAGGAGCTGAAGAAGAGGTGGCAGTCTTTACGGACCCAGTATATCCGCTATAGGAAGGCCGCCATATTGGGGAGCTGCGGGGCCGTAAGGACCGGAAGGCAACAGTGGATCCTGAGCCGCCTGCAGTTCTTAGACCCACATACGAAGAGGAAAGAGGGCTGGACCGACCTCAGTACCAGAGTAACTAAGTCTAACTAAAACTTGACCAAAAAGCTAGACAAAAACTTTTATTATGACGAGTGTTATTGTCACTATCGGCACCATGTGTCATTAAATTGATTTAGTAGAAACATTTGAAATATCACAATGGAAGTTTAGTTTAAAGTAGTGGAAATACATTGATTTAGATCAGACCGAACCTTTACCATATCTCACCACATGATGGCAGTAAGGAGTCACTTATTCAGTCATTTAGTGCCTTGTAGTGGACAGTGTGGACCTTGACTTACATAAACAGAACAATGCACCTCTGCTAATGTAATGTAATGAGTTTTGTGTTTTTGTCTTCAAGGAAACATCATCCGATTTCGATTCACCTTCAGACGGCACTAACTACATCAAGATCGAGGTACAGCCGAGCCCACCCAACAGTGACACCCCGTGGGAGCCCCCCTCGGAGGAATCCTGCGTGCCTGAACCGGAGCCGAGGCCCTGCTCCCCCCTGGAGGAGACCACCGCAACGGTAGGAGCTGAGGAGGCGCCAAGCCCCCTCAGAGAGGAGCTGTGGCCCTGCACCTCCAGCGAGTCCAGTGCCTCCAGGCCCTTGGCGAAGCGTAGGAGGACGCAGCTGGAGGAGCCCGTGCCTAACGAGTCCACGAACCTTATGCGCATCATTTGCTCGACTCTGGAGAGGATCGTTTCTCACGTGGAGCAGACGGACGATATCTCCAGGTACTGCAGGAATCTGGAGAGCAGAATGAGGAAGCTGCCTGCACACCTTCAGCCCCATTTCCAGCACGAAGTCGACACTCTGATATACAGATATCTGACTGGAACTGATGGACATGGGAGTGAGAGCGGGATGTAAATCTAAAAATCGGTTTTGGGTATTTGTTAAATGTATATCTGCTCCGTGTTGAGATTGTTTATGTGGTCCGACTTTCACTACTGTGACTTTTAATTCCTGAATGGGTTAGATACTAATCAGCACTTTACTCTACTTAAGTAAAGCAGGAATACTACAATTCTCAAATAGTATTAGTTGTAAAATGTACAGTATTATGTGGTAAGTACAATATTTTGTACAGATTAGAATTTTATACCGCCAGACAAATGTGTCGCAAATAGAAAAATAGTAATTTAAGATGATTACGTTTTAAAACAAACAGTGCATTCACTCTTACATTGTTTTTAATGTCATTATCACTTGCCATATACACCCAGTCAAACACACTGTGACATCATTCAAACCGCAGCAAAGCCTTGTTTAGTTTTTTTGCATGTTAAGTAGTAGTAACTTGATTCAATTCACTCAAATTATAGCATCAGAAATCCATGTTTGTTGGGGCTAATGCTCCTGCCGTCGGCCTCGATCCAGGCACCAGGCTGTGGACCTGCTGCACTGCGGCTGCTCCTTGCTCCCAAATACCATGGTCAGAAAGCACTGTTACTATTGATTATTTAGCATATCAATTATTGACTGATTTACACTGCTTGTTGGAATATTAATGACGTAGTCTATTGTGTGTATGTACTCTTGAGTATGTGTGTGTTACTGCGAGAGAGACAGGTCGAATACTTCAATTTAACAATTCCAACTACTTATTTGCTAATTTTACTTTCTTTTGCTGAACTGTAAACGGTACGATTAAAACTTGAGATATACATTTTTAAAGCAAGTGCCGGTATCTCACTGCTTTTCTATGCAGATCAGACATTTTCACTTTAGATATTCTCACACACAACATATATGATTCACACACAGGTCATTTTATAGCAATTTAATAAAATTGTTTATGACTCAAACTGCAAAACATGTTTATAATAGGAAAACGGGAGACAAACAGAACACGGTTAAGTAGAAAAACAGTCATCAGAAGTAGCAGTGCCCGGTCAAAAAACACGTTGGCACACTGCACAGTCCTGTAGTGTTTACACAAAGATGTTTCCCAAAATGAATACAATGTAAAAAATACAACTTTTACCTTTTTAGTCATCTGCGCTAGAACATAAATAACCAAACTGTCAGAGTTACAAAGCATCGAAAAAAGACAAATCGATACATTCCCTTTGGTAGATCTCGTTTTTCGTTGCCGCGTCAGTGCAAGACTCAGGGCTGCCGTCTTAACGCCAGAATTAAACCCAATCCGACAACCCGTGATAGTGCAAAGCCTGCCAACATTGGCGGTGTACTCGCAATTTGATCTAAATACAAATCAAGCACGCTGGTCTGAATGGGTATGAGGGAAGATGGAAACTAAAGGAAGCTGTAAGTTGTTGGTACAGGAAGTTCCCGAGATGAAACTGGTTGATGTGCGTGCCTCTTGTTCTTAGCCGAGTGATGCCTAAAGGACGGTTGCTGTTCCCGTGTAGCGAAGTCTGCTGAGACGAGGCTAACTAAACTAAGAGCAAGGCCTTTTCATGGACGATGGTGTTCCTTAGGATCCATTATTCAGACTACAGATCTACAGACCTGGTAAATGAACACCACTTAACACCGAAAATGCTCCAACTTCCAAATTAAACTAGTTTGGATGCAATATCGCCCCCAAACTGATGAAATGTTAGCTTCCACCTTTGTGTTGAGTTTTGGACTAAATGCAGATAAATATACGAAAAACGAGCCTTAATAAACGACCTCACACATTCTAGAAAATGCTTGTTTTCCATCCTCTCCACAGTTTGATGAGAGGATGGAGTTTCAGATGGACAGAATGTGTTCAGCCTAGCTTAGCACAGTGAAAGGGAGCAGGGGGTAGGGAACTGTTAGCCTAGCCTAGCTCCAGCAAAAGTGACACACACACATACATTCCAACAACTCCAAAGCTAATCGTCAATACATCCAAGAGTTGGCTGTTTTTTTTTTGTTCCGTGTGCAAACCCATCACGAGGACACTTCAGGGCGAGGCTAACTCCCCCTGCTAAGCTATCTCTGTATTGAACAGTACAAAAGATGGACGGTGGACTTTACGTAAACTAAGCATTTCTGAAACGCGCATTGGACGGTAAAGCCTTTTGTGTTCTTAGGAGCCGTGGAAGAGCTGGGTGGCGCTGATCACGGCCTGGTTGTACCTCTGCTCGGCCCGGATGCTGCTGCTGTACTCCAGGTGGCTTCCGGTGTCGGTCAGGTCCTCCGCCGTGTCCCCGAAGCCGTGGTAATGTCCGTAATGCAGTGAATCCACGCAGTCGGACCCCATCAGGCCCCACCAGGCTGGCCGGTGGGACACGCAGCTGCTGGGGCTCCCGGTCAGGTGCAGGGAGCCGCACATGTCGGCAGCAGCGCGACTGGGCTTGTTGGGTGCCTCCTGATGGGCTGGCAGTGAGGGCAGCCGGTCCGGTGCCGACGGGCCGCTCATGGGCTCGGAGGGGCTCTGATGGTGGCCGTTGGCGATGGCGGCGGTGTCGTCATCTGCCAGGTTAAATACAAAAACAAGGGTGCCGCTCTGTCAGACGGACTCCAACAGCATGAGGACATCAGGACGATGTCTTGGACCTTTGCTATGTGTAAGCTTGCATGACGTGATAATGATGATGTATGCTGAAATGGAAGGTGCAACAGTCCTACCTGAGCTCAGCTCCTGTGCCGACTCCATGCCCGTACTCCCCTGCTCCTCCCCGGCGCCTCCACTCTGCATCGATACGTCCACACCTACACCAACAACAAGGACATCACGCAACATTTGGTGTCATGAACTTTCCTCAGGCTCCCCTATGAAACCCTGACCCTAAATTGCGGTTTCATGAACAGCGATTCTCACCGTTACTCCTGGCTTTCTTTGCGTGCCCAGGCTCCGCATCGGTCAGCAGCCTCTTTCTGTTAGCCGCTCCGTTGACGGGACCTTGGCCACAGGGGGCGCCGTGTCCGTTCTGCGCACCGTTTGCGCGGAGCCCGTTGATCTGCAGCAGAAAGTGGTTTTGGGCATTGGACAGGAGGTGGAAACAGTCGTGGGAGCCCTGAGTGCGGGCCAGGTCTGCTGCCATCAGCCCGCTAGCGTTCCTCAAGCTGGAGGGCGAAAAGGAAGGAGTGAAGAACGGCTTCCTGCTGCTCGTCCCACAATGCCTCATCTCTAGCATCACACTGGCCTACTGATGGACACACCTTTACACTCATCATCATATATGACAACTAAGGACAATAACCTACACTCTCATCTGTGACGTTGCAGTGGAAGATGATCAGAAACAGCTCGCTGTCATTGTCTTCTACTGATTAGAGTCATTGATCTTAAATGTGTGTTTTAATAGGAGTTATCATTCTAGAGATGTTCTGCTTTGACTTAGCAGGTCTGTCAGGCCAGAACCCTCATGCAACCTGGGGCTAAACCTGGGGAGAATCCTCTTGAGCGTACTTCAAGGTAAGTTATACATCTAGTTAGATACTAATATGTTTACAGGTGACTACAAAATTCTTTACTTATGACCTTGAAACGTCTCTCGAAATGTATCAAGACTGTTTTGTAGCCTTAATGGGATTATTTATTCTGGTCTTCTCTGACACTGTACCTGTGTGTAGACCTGTCACTAGTGTTCAGCTTCAGAGACGGAGACCAGCTGTTGCTTTTTGGAAACATCTTTAAAGCTCCACAGCAGCTCCATCATATCTGAAGGATGAGAGCAGTTTGGATCGCTGTTGCACTTTACGATACACAAACTGCAACTGGATGTTCATTAAGTGTAAATCTTAAAGCACAGAAGCTAAATACCTTGATTTACAATCTGGGGACGGCTACAAGTACTTTAACTTAACGACTGACGATCCCCCACTGCAATGCAACAAAGCCTCACATCTCACTCTCTAAAAGGAAATGATACAATAAATAGGTTTGTATTTACCTAAAAATGAACAAAATGATCTGACTTTATTTTGCTTATGTGCTATCTTCAATGTGTCTGGTCAAAAGATCTAAATCTAGAAACAGAAGCTATCATTCCTTCATGATAAAACACAATGAACAGAGGCTAATGTTACACAATTAGAGCAATAAATCAGAATTATACATTGAGCTGAATGTGGTGAACCTAAGGCTCCTTAAATGTTTCCCCCTACAGGCTCTGTGTCCGTCAAAGGAAAGGTTCATCTTCCTCAACACCAGACAAAAGAACAAACTCACTGGTTGAACACTTACAGTAGTTTAAAGGTTGTTGCCACCACTTTTTAGCTGTGAATTTTCTGGCCCGTCTTTAGAGTTTTTATAGGCAAAAATGTCAAATATATGGGCAGTTTGTTTTGTTATTTCCTACCATGAGTTTCATAACAACCCCGGCTCTTAAACATGAGGTTTCGCCTCCTTTTCTCATCGTATTGCGCCTTTTAAAAGTAAATCGATGCCTTTCCTTGTGACTTACAAAAGCAGGACTCGCTCCCTGCTGTGGCACTGGTGTCATGGTTACATACAGTGCATCATATAAGGCCTACATACAGCCCGTTACGTGTAATGCACGGTGATGTAAGTGTGCTGGGCGGCGGCAGCAGGAGGATTTGATCTAAGTCTATGTTACAAAAGCAAAATGAGTCATTATTTGCTGGCGCAGGCAGCATGAGATCTAAATCCGGTTTCTGCTTTTGTCTGGTGCTGAGAGGAACTTTGATTATCAGGGTTGAAACATAGTTAAACGTTAAATAGGTAGTACAATGTTCCTTTTTTTTTTTTACATTTAGGGAAAGAACCTGTAAAGGAAGCATTTCTTTCTCTTGCTATCCCTTCAATCCCCTTGATTCCCTCCACTCTCCTTCAGCTAAAGCACAGTAAAGCTGCCACTGAGACTCTTGGAGCTCCTGGGTGTGTCCACTGAGCTCTGGGTTAGTTAGCTAGCACATGTCTGAGCTTACAGAAAAAAGGGTTAACAATGACTTGGAGGCTAAGCATGCAGGTCTAAACATGACTATCATCATCATAATCACTGCTCTCTTAGCATTAAAACCAATCACTGCAGGAAATACCTCGCCAGTATGCCAGGTTGCAGAAACTGTAGGAAGCGAGAGTGAACACTCATTGCCACAACTGTAAGATGCTCGCTGATGCACTTGTGGCAGATTCTGCAGTGCCTATTTGGATTGCTCCCTCTTTCTGGGATTACTTGAGAAAATCAAGTAGCGTTCAAAATCAATAGCTGTAACACATCAAAACGTGCAGGGTATTTGTCTC
Source organism: Genypterus blacodes (assembly GCF_046128005.1). Lineage (NCBI taxonomy): Eukaryota > Metazoa > Chordata > Actinopteri > Ophidiiformes > Ophidiidae > Genypterus > Genypterus blacodes. Next base: position 3,646,381 of record NW_027466840.1, read on the forward strand.
TGCCAGCACAATCTTCAAGTTACGATCAACCTTCATTTACATTGAACTTTTCTTTTCTTTTTTTTTTTATCTAAATGCTGAGACAGATTAGGATTAAACATGAAAACAGAAGCACATCACATCATACTGTCATCCTCCTCACTGACTGCCTGTGGATCAGTGCAAACATTCAACCGAGGGAGAAAAGCTCATGTGACCCCGGGACTGATCAACGGCTGCTCGTTTGATTTCCCCTGAACTTTAACTTGGGGGGGCTAGAGAATGAAAATGATCTCAGGGATGAGGCGGATAATTATGTCCCTGTGTGAACTATAAAGTAAAACCTCCAGACTAACATAAATACACACGATGGCGACTCATTTCTTGTAAAGCCGATGTGGGGAGGCAAATGGAGCATTTAGTCTTAATCAATCTTCCACAAAGGTCAAAGGGACGACGTTTCAAAGCTGTGGCTGCACCCTTTGAAACAACCTATTCATTGCTCAAATCAAAGCAATATATTGTGGCCAGTGGCGCCCTCTGTAGGCAACGGGCGGCCTGATTTATAACTTTGTCCAGGGAGGAAGAGAAGGCAAGTGAAATTTAAGCCCCTTTCAATTCTATCATCACACAAATTCCACAACCTGTCCAGGATTGTGATAACTGTAGAAGCTGTGACTTCCGTGTAACAGAAAGACAGTCTATGGTTGAATAGATCTAATTTAACAGGGATCCATTATGCTTGCTTCCATCTCCAATTGAGAAATGGCTTCACCAGCTTATTCCCTTTTTGCTGGAGTGCAAACACTAAACCAGTGGTTCCCAAAGTGAGGTGTGCGACCCCTGGGGGGGGGGCGCAGAGCTACTCCAGGGGTAGTAGCTCTTCTGCTCTATAAAAGGGGGGCGCGAAAGCAAAAGTTTGGGAACCACTGCACTTACACATGAGCTTTTCCACCTCAGCGTCAGATTGAAATGTCTAATTTCTGTCTCTACTATGCAACATCTGAGAAATATGGCTGTGAAGCTGTTTTAAGGAAATACAACACACACACACAGAATCATTGGACATCAATTCTGAGCTAGTAGGCCTGCATAAGACATGGACAGAGAAATGATTACGCTGTAGATGTATCTATCAGCCCAACATCAGCTGATTTGAGAGGGAACTGGATGTAATTAGGAGGTTATCAGTTGTGCAACACTGCAAAAAAAAGAAAAAAGTCACAACCTCTTTAGATTGGGAGAATTGGGAAAGTTGATGGACTATTGAGAAAAATGAGACCTGGATTTAAAGAAATTCAAAAACAAATTGATTCACTAAATATTAAAAATAGAAAAACGTCTTAAAGGATTTTATTTATTTACAAAATCTGTAGTAAATTGATTGAATGAATAACACCCGTGCAAGTACACTATTATGTTCTTTCAATAAATATAAGTATAAAAGTACAATAATGTTGGTAAAAAAAAATCCAATTATAGAAAAGTAAAGCAAAACATGGCTGTCTAGTTCCCTGGCAAACAGCTGATTGGGCTTTAATAGCAGCACAGCAGTAAGGCAACGGATAAGGATTTTAAAAAATGGGATGAAATATGTGCTCTTTCTCCATTCAACAGATTTGAGTGCAGTGAGTGAGTCCTTTCTCTGTAGCATTGCTGCTGTGTCAGTCACAGGCAGAATGGCAGGTTTTACCACGTGGTTGCTGCAGCGCTCTCACGCTGCAGGTTACTTACTGAGGTTTAGCGCCCGCTATCAACAGCACCTGGATGCACTCCAAGCTACCTGAGCGGGCCGCTTTGTGAATGGGAGCCTCACCTACAAGGTCCTGCAGACAGAGAAGGCAAGAGAGCATGGACGTGCGTTACACTGGAATCAATACAGGTGATTAATATATCATTACTTCCTTACTATGAACTCATCTCAGTACACTTAAGCCTCCTTTAACTACTACTACTTCTTTCACATCAGAATAAATCACAAGATTCTTACAGGAATTTGTATGTTTGCATGCAGGGCCTTTCTAAGTTAAGATAAAACTTGATTTATCGCACGGGAAATTGCTGAAAAGCAATTGACCCCGACGTGATTTGAACACGCAACTTTCTGATCTGGAGTCAGACGCGCTACCGTTGCGCCACGAGGCCTATGTCTTAAGGCAGGTGTTATTTCTGCTTGCTGTTGCTAGTTCCATGCTTGATCACACCACAGTGAGTAGAGAGGAGAACCTTCTTTGTGACTTTAAGAGTAACCAAACATCAAATGTGACATCGGATCAGATCTCATTGAAAGACCGACCTGCCTGTTGACATCAGCTCCGGCCTGTGTCAGCCACGCCACACACTGTGGATGTCCTCCAAAGGCCGCGATGTGTGCCGGTGTCTGGCTGAAGCGGCTTGTCACCGCGTTCACCTCGCAACCCATCTGCACCAGCCGCATCACACACTCCAGCTGTGTGTCACACGCAACACAAGTCACCTTATTGTATATAGATTTTGGATGATGGAAACAGTTTTGCAAAAGATGAAGGAAATAAAACATTCATGCAGCTTATAAAGACAGACTGCAGCACTACATCATAGCAAAAATGTATATTATTTGGTCACAACACACATTCTTTAATCATCAAAGCACAACTATGTAATAACAAATTCAATGCCAGGCTCCTTGTGTTGTTCATGGCGCCTCACCTAAATGGAAAGGAGCCATCACTGTTGTCATTTCACCATGACAAGTGGATATTTGTTCATGTTTGGCCAATTTCCTGTTTTGTTTTGTTTTAATTTTTCATTTGGCGCTTAAAGAACCTCTTCCACAGCAGCCAATCAAAACCGTCTGGCATAGCGTTACTTTCCCCCCCCACCCGAGATTCGACAACATTGAGTGATTGGTCAAAAGCTATCAGGTGACTCCAAAATGTCCTACTTTTTTCTCGGTTTTACACGAATGTGACCGTATACTTACAGATTCGGGCATAAATAACCGTACAACAACCCCTTGCGCTAGAACAAATTGTAAAACTTGAGTCTTCGTACATTTTGTCACTTCCGGGATGATTCCTTCTACTTCTTCCGCATTGGCTAAAGACTGCCAGACTACCCGTCTAGTTGTCAGAACACGGGTGGTAAAAACTATCAAATAAGGTCAAGTTCCTGCTTATTAACCCTCCAAAATATCCCTACATCCCGCTAAAACTTCACCTATCCTGTCGCACCAGACCTCCATACTCCAATGAGGTTTTTTAAAAAAGCTTTCATGTTTTCTAGTTACGACACGGACATGCATACGCATTACAGAAAACCTTAACTGAAACATGTGTGCTTCATGGCCAATTCGGCACATATATTATTGAGTAGCAACGCATTATTTTCAGAAAGTATTAACTGTGTCCATTTCTGTCCTACCAGGAAAGTCTCCTAATCTAGCGAGTAACTTAATCCCTACCTGGCCGTAATGAGCAGCCCAATGTATGGGGGTCCATCCGTAGCAGGAGTCCTCCGCCGTCAGATGAGCGTGGTTGGAGAGCTGCTGTAACAGGGACACCAACGCTCCCACATCCCCATCCCGACATGCTCGGTGGACGGGGAACTGACTGGTGAACACCTCGTCGCTGGAGAGACCTGGTTCTAGCCCGACCGACATGAGTAAAGTAAAAGAAATGAACGAAACCGCACGTTTCTCGAAGGTGAACCAGGTCCCAGACGGCAAATAAAAGCGGTTCAAACACAAAGGAAGAGTAGCTAAGCCTCTGTCTGCGCAGATGGACCTGTTGCAAAACCCGGCCTGGAGTCTAGGAGCGTGATTGAGCGGAGTGGTGCTCCATTGTTTGGCTGTGTGGATCACCGTTGCCTGGATTTATAAATCACCGCAAAGTTTTCTTCAGAATAAACCAAAAACCTGTAATATCAGGGGCGCGCCCTCTAGAGGATAGAGGGAAACATTGCTATTTCATTTTAGGTATGTAATTTCGTATGAATTAGTGAACAAAATTGACAACATTTTATTTCTTTATAAACCGAAGGTGCTTTTTTGTAACGGTGGGATGCATTTGTCACATCCCCTCAAAATAATGGTAACTTTGATAAGAACAGAGGCACAACAATGTAAAAGGAGCTTTATTAAGCTAGTAGTTCAAATTCCACGGTAAATATGTTGCCATTTTGCATTTTCGAACTTCAAAAAATTATTTAATTTACATTTTTGTGACGTCTTACGCAAGAGCAGCAGCAACAGGAGAAGAAGGGGGCGCTGAATATAAGTAATTAAAACGTTGAAGAAGACAAGATGGCTGCATCAGTCGGCGGGAAACACCTGGTCCTCCACGGAGCAAAGGTAAAGGCTACGTCACTTTCACGGCCAAATTCGTCCATTCTTACACCCAGTACTGCTCTGAGACAGTGTGCTTACCTGTCTGGCGCTGAGCAGGTTACAGCTAAAACCATTTGAAATGATTGGGTGGAAGGTGAGAGTCTGAGGGGGGCAAAGTGGATGAACGCACGCACACACACACACACAAACTCTGCAGGCACAGCACACACAGAACTTCTCAATCAACCACCTTGTCTAACTGCTGTGTTATACATATGAGCAAATATTGAATTCGACCTCATTAAAAGCTAATAGTAAATAAATGTTTCTATTTTAACTGTTTAAGCTTGTGGGGCTGCGAACATTGTAGATTTAAATCATTCACTTTCTCAATACACAGAAAGCTGTCTGCGGCCCTAAACAAATACAAAAACAAATGGTCAAATTGACTCATTGATATTTCACATGTTTCCAGAGTTGGTTGTCCTTCTTGCTTAATCTAGATTTAGTAAGTAAGTAAGTAAATCTTATCTCTTGTCTTTCAGGACGGCTTTGTCAAAGTGAGGAAACGTGATTTAGAGAAGTTGACCACAGAAGTAATGCAGCTCCGGGAGTTCCTGCCCAAAGTTCTGAACAGGGACCTCCGAGAAATGCTGCTGAAAGCCGGAGCCAGGGAATCAAGTAAGAGCAAGGGTCACATGACTGCTGACAGCCAATGAGGCGAGCTGCTGGTTGCGCACCTTGCTCAGAGAGCCAATGACATCATCCTGTAACAATAGTATTTACCCTATGAGATCATCGCATCAACATCACTGATGCCATCCTGGACTCTGCAGCTACACTACTGTGCCATGCTCTCACAGCCTCCAGTGGCCGCAGCTTCCTGCTATTTCAATTTAAATCTACTTGTATCTCATATTGCCTATTGTACCTAAGGGTCTACGTAAAAAGTTTAAGCAACAATAATAATAAAACAACCTTCCAGGTTCATTTAAAACGAACCTTGATGATGAAACAATCTTAGAATAGGATTTTTTTTACCTTCAGTACAGCACAATCCATTTAATTTAAATCATAATCACATTATGGAAATGTGTCGCGCTAATAATTATCATTAGAATTTAGGTATTCGTTAAAGACTGTGTGATATCAGTGTGACTTTATGCATTTTCCGTGTTCAGATCAAATCTAAATCATAATATTTGTGTGTATGTGTGTGTCTATGTTAAGGGATGGTGCATGTTGTGAAGGAACAAGAGCAATTGCGACAAGAGTGTGTTCACCTCCAGTCGCGGCTTGAAGCCATGCAGAGTGAATGTCAGAAAGAAAGAGAGGTGAGAGAAGACACAGATGTTTGTATGTGTTTGGGTTCTTACAGGTGGTGTGGAGATGCATTGAAGTGATTTTTATGAAATGTAAATCAACTGTATCAAGATAATCAAATGGAACTGAAGATTTCTGACGCATGGCATCCTTTTAACTGAATTGAATTACTTCAGGGACAACGATTTACACCCCTTCTTCTTACATTCCAAGATCAGTGGTTCCGTCTCATGCTCTATTACATTGCGTCATTGCCCACATATTGCTGTGTGTGTGTGTGTCTGCATGGGTCTAGGAGAAGCTGTTGTTGCGTGAGCAGTTGTGGCAGAGCGGCACAGAGCTGCAGCAGCAGGCAGACTTTTGCTCTGGTCTGGGATCTTCAGCCTGCAGCCTCCTTTGGAGCTGCTCAGCCAGCGAGGACACCGTCACACACTGGCTGGCTGATGTGAGGAACCTCCGCTGTCTGTCTGCGTTCTTACACCTAAGATATAAACTTTCAGAGTAACTATTTAGTATTCTTTATCTATTATTCTGGTGTTTCATTAATACAAACTAATGAACCAAGTGCGGATTCTTACATAAAACCTCATCATCTGGCCCATTCAACATGGTCTCCCCCTGGTGGTACAAACACGTTATCGCATTTTGTATTTCCCTACTGCGATTCCAGATCATTACAGTGCCTTCCTGATGTATTTCTTATGCTCATGACTGGGGAGCTTATGATATTCAGAGTGTATGATTGACGATGCTGCAGGGGAAGCTGCCGTCCTTCCTGGCTATAGCTGCTCAGACCCTGGAGAGCTTCATTACATCTCTGGACGAAGAGGTGAAAACTGAAACCGAGGACCACAACTCGCACGAGCACCAGTTTGTCCTGGCTGTGGCTGGAGTCATTGCTAGTAAGTTCATATCCGCTTTTGTATTGCAAATTTTGTACCTTTACCTTCCCTGATGGAAGGTCGTTTTTGTAATCTAAATTTTCGTGAATTTTAATCATTGTCTCCTCTTCACCCGGTTTCCAACCTTTTTCTTTTTTCCCCATCCAATCAGACGTAGCAGCAGTGCCGCGTGGGCGGGACTTCCTATCCAGCTCAGCTCACCTTCTGCTTGACACACTGATGAAGAATCTGCAGCTGATGAAGCCTGGGATCTTCCCGAAGCTGAAAGTGTATGAGGAACTGTGTTAGAACCAATATGAACCACACAGAACAGATGTTCCAATTTGTGACTGAGTTAGTCAATATACTTACTGGCTGATTACTTACAGGTGTAGCTTGGTCACCACTTTCTTTAAATGAATGTGAAGGTAATTTGAGTGTTTTGTTGCAGATTGATGCTGATGGCTCTCTATAATGTCAGCATCTGTGTTAGAGGGCTGAAGTACATCAGTGAGTATCCAGGATTCCTGCCTCTCATCTGGAGACTACTAGAAGGTGAAGGTGTCAGAAAACACACAGTTGTCATTTTAGTGATCAAATTCCTGAACAGATAGAAGCCAAGCTAACATATACTATTCTGTGTCCACTGAGCACGTCTCTGATCCCTCTGTTTGGGCCCGACAGATGGAGACTGGGAGGTCTGTCTGCACTCACTGCGTCTCCTCCAGTCAGCGCTGTTGGAGGAGGAGATGCCGACCTCTTTGGCCTCCTCTCTGCTGGATCCGAGTCTCCTGGCTCGTGTCAGCCAGCTGACGTCCGGCATGCAGCCCACGCTGAGACTGGCTGCCCAGCAGACCCTGGAGGACCTGCAAGCCTTCCATCAGGTAGGAGAACCAGGGGTCTGTTGAACCGTTACAGCTGGAACACACAAGACGACCAAACGAAAGAGGCTATGATCCTTCTGCCGTGTGTTTCCAGGGTCAGGTACCTAAGTAAGCAGCTTCTGAAGCAGATTCTTCACCACATGTTCCGGTGGATGCATTTAGCACACTTTGGAGATTTGTTTGTGAATCAGTGTTTTGGTGTTTCCTTAAGTCACTGAAATGAAAATGTGGAAACCTTTATTCTACCATTACAGTATATAGTAATGTAAATGTGGTAACGTGTTTATACGAGCTACATTAAAGCTGAGAACTGATAGATCACTGGAAATCTGTTTTTATAAAATACAAATTTCGGTTCTGTTTAAAAGTTCAATTTGTCTTTTCTTAAAAGTACAAAAACACAGAGGCACAGTTGTACTGAGCCTTTTGCCCTGGTGTGTGGTGCAGATTTGAGGCATTCTGCTCTAAAAAATATGCGTTATGTCTCAAACTGGCACACGGGTGTTGATATTTATCTCGATTAGTATTTCTATTTCAATATCACTGACTTTAGAGTTTCATTTAATGTCCAAGCTTGTTGAAGGCTCCACGTTGGACAGATTCCACCAGTTAACTGTGTCTTTTAAACTCTCAATCAAACACCAAATGTGCTCAGTAGCACGTTCACTGATTATGTAATTAGCTTCAATCTTAGTAAATTAGACGTGTTACAAGTGTATTCATCTAGCTCAGTGTCTGAGAGTTTCTCAACAGCCGCTTACATTAAGTGAAGTCACGTGTTATGCTGCACTGTGGTTATTATGATTTCAGTTTAGTTTTTGTCTTTCTGTCATATTTAAACTTAAGGTTTTATTTTCATTATCGAAGTGCTTAGTTTTTCTTTAAGTTTCAGTTTTAGTTACCAACAACAACCTTGCTTGATATACTGTATGGTTTTCCAGCTATCTTTAAACAAGTACAGGACAATAGGACCCTGTGTCCATTGTGCACCCAGAGTCTCCCAGAGTGAAAGGTGATACGTTTTGAGGAGAATACATCCAAGCAGAGCCGCCTTCTGTTAATTACACAGTTTTATTGTGTACATTTTAGTCTTCAGTAGTGAGCAGGTATCAGTCCAACAAGGCTACAGGACAGGATATATTCAAGAACAAGGAGAGAAGAGGGTTCAAAAGATTCCTCACAAGGATGAAACCAGCCAGGGGCTTGCAGGAGATCAGTGATAAAGTTGGACAAAACATACCGACCTCCAAGCCGAACCCCTCAGCTGGGCCCTAAAATCACTGAACAACAGTGAGAAGAGTTTCTAAAAGCAGGAATGAAGGGTCAGGTCTTGTGGACCCCAAACACCCAATGTTTTGCTTAAACTCATAACAAGTATACTAAGTGCTAAGTGCTAAGAATGATCTATAAAAGGAGAAAGGGAAGCGAGAACAGTGGAAAAGGGTAAAGGAAGTAAAGGAGTGGAGCATAGAGACTTCATGGATTGTTGCAGGTTGTAGTGGGGAAGAGCCCCTCAGTCCCACCGCCATGGCCTCTAAGAAGATGGAGCAGCAGCGTTGGTCTTTTCGTCACGGGTGACGGGGATGCTGCGGTCGCTACGGCCAAAATCACCGCCCCCGGTGACTTTTGGGCCAGTCAGGTTCAGCAGACCGTCAGCTGAGATGGTGCAAGAGATCGCCGACTGGTCAACACTGGTGGGGAGGCGGTAGCGGCGGTGAAACTCACGAGAGATGTAGCCATGGTCATCCTGGAAAACAGCAGGGTTAACATTTTGGTGTGTTCCATTTGGAGGACAACACACAGCATCAAAGTAATTGAGCAATGTCAAAGCTGTAATAAATATTGAACTGTAAAAAACGCAGCAAAACTGTTCTAATTTTAACCGAATCCTAAACAGATATTTTAAATTTTTTAAATTTTAATGCAAAATTTAATCTGTCGCTGCTTGAATAAAAGTTTTTTTTTTTTTTTTTAAACGATGATTTAAATGCGATGCTGGCTGTCTAGAAATTCTATAAATATGCATACAGTGTAAAAGAACTATTTTCCCCTCTGCGCTGAAATGGTTTCCTATGGAGATTGTTGAGCACATTGATTATCAAACACACTTGGTGGTGTGTGTGTGTGAGAGCGCTACCTGTCTTTCTTCATGCTTGCCCTGGATCTCCAGGTGGTCATCAGTGATCTTCACAGTGAGCTCTTCAGGAGAGAAATGCTTGACATCCAGGTAGACCATGAACTTATCCCTGTCAGACCTCACCTGATAAACACAACAATAATACACTTTAGCTAAGTTAACCTTCATCTAAATCTGTACAGGAATTTTAAATTGATCACGAATAGTGATGGCTGCTGGGTTAGGAAGAACTTCGCTGACATGGAGACTGGATGTGCTCTCGTTACCTCAGAGATGCCAGAGTTGGATGAGTCCAGAAAGTTGCGGAAGAGCGACTGTCTGTAAAAGGGGCTGATAGTGGAGGCGGTGTAAGGGAAGAGGTCATAGTCGAACATGCCCTCGCCGAAGAACTGGTCGAAGAGTCTGGCAGGGTAGTTAAAGCCTTGGCCACGTCTGAACCAGGGGCGCTGGATGTTGATATCCATACTGTCTGAGCTGAGAAACGTGAGCGTAGCAAAAACCAAAAGTCCAGAAGGTAAGGGAGAGGAGTCGAGGAAGAGGAGTTAGCAAGCAATGTCTCTGTGCTGCTGCTGCCTCCTCTTTATATACCTGAGGTGCCAATGAGAGGCTTTAGCCACAATCCCTCTGGAATGGCATTATCTCATAGTGGGTTGGGCCGTGTCAGCAGAATTAGAGTTGGGGAATGGGGCACCCTTTTGCAACCGGGTCCAGATCCTGGTGCGACCCGGTGCCACAACCCACACACCAGACAGAGAGGATCTGCCAAAATAAACTGTGTCTGAGGAAGATGAGGGGGGGAAGTGGTCAGGATTGAACTAAATAGACAGATGGATGTTACCTGTGCGACACAGCCACATTCCATTTCAGCATAAAACACACACACACATACGTCTATTCAGTGTGAGTGACCTAATGGCGCTGTATTGTTGTGTGTCTGTGGATGGATGAAGGGCAGATTTAGAGACAATGACAGGCAGTGGATGCTGAGGGTCAATGGAGCAACAGCAGCTCTAGCACAGAACGAGGAGGAGGAGAGATGGTGTGGAAAGAAAACAAACCAGTGAGGATGAAGGGAAAGAGGTAGTAAACAGGAGAAAAAACTGCAGAATAGCATTTTTTGCACAATTTGAAGTTACAAATAGAAAACGGTGTAGGTTAACGCAAGTTTTTGTGTCTGCCTCAGGTGGAGTTTGTCGTTGTTGATTGTGGCCTTTTTCACGATTCCTCTGTTGCCTTAATTTAGCCTCCTGTTGTTTGAGTTGTTGATTTAAGGTGGCCTCCCACTGCTCAAGCTGCTAAACGTTCAAATGGAACCATGCATTCCATCTTTTACGCCTTTATTTCAGTAGGTGTTGATGAGGCTTGTGATGCTGTGGATGCCTGAGTCCTTTTTTGATCCACTTAGGCGAGTGAACCTACTGCGAAAAGCTGTCCAATGGTGCAGATTGTTGAATCTGTAGCAATAGTAAAGAATATCCTCTGGGAAATCAGATTTTGATCTATAACCTTGCACGGGCCAACAGAGTGCACAACAGCATCCTGCAGGGACAGCAATCTTGTCACCTGAACTAACAAACTTACCACATTGATAACATCTAACTAGTTCATCGTTGGCTCTTACAGACACTTCCTTCCTGTATGCACTGTAATGCAGGGTAGTCCGAGGACATTCACAGCACTGATATACAGGGGACAAAGTGGCAATAACATGAACACCTGTAGCGTTTGAACTAATGCAATCATATATAGAACCCTGCATACCAGATACCTGTGTGTCTGAACAGGGGAGGGGGTCCATTCCCTACCCGTGGCTTCCCGCCAGCTGCATTAGTCTAATCCCACCAACCAGCACTGGAGCTTACCGGCTCCACGCACCCACAGGCCAACAGCAACAGAGCTGCTCAGCCAGGACCGGGGTGATATGGGGTTGGAAGTTGTTGGGGTTCGAGCCAGGGTGGCTGCTGCAGACCGGCAGTTTGGCTTTGGCTGGTCAGCATTTCGGCTTTTTATCAATGGGACAGACAATGATATGTCCTCTTGTGTTTCCACTGAGCTCTGAAAGCTTGTTTGGCAAACATACTCACGGTTCTTGCTGGATGCTCATATTCATCCACTGTTTAAAATAAATCTCATTAGAGGCTTCATACAGTCATGGAAATTGAAATTGTTAACAATGTATAAAGCCAATCACTGGTTTCAATGCTTGTCATGTAAAATGATCTGTGGTTACTTTTTTTCCGAATTCAGAGACTCAAGTGATATCAAGTGTTTAAACATGGACTCAAATACTTTTATAGGCTGTACGATTTCATTCATAACAAGAAGTACAAATGTATTTCATTAATGAAGATTTTTGGAATTTAGAATTCGTTTGTTCAGAATTCTTGTGAGTGCTCAATCGTCTCAACAGGTTTTAAAATCAAATGGCGCCACCATCAGGGAGATTTTTTCCTCTGCACCATGTTGGATGAGACTGGATGACTTTGTTTTGGATGACGTCCCATTGAGTCTCAAGTCATCGAATTTAGCAAAGCTCGAGTCGTTATGCCGGTCAACGTTCACACCTCTGCTGTCAATGTGCGTTTATAGCAGCCTTACCACCAGGTGGCAGTCTCATACAGACATTGGGGCACCATGCGTGACTACACCCACATTCATCCACCTGTTCTCTAAAGTTAATAAATAAATAAATGTCCTAAAAATAACTAATATTTGAATACTTAAAATTTAGGCTTTTTCTCCCTTTACATTTTAAAAGTTAACCTTTTGAGTTTTTCCTCCAAAGATTACAACTACATTCTTGAAATCTCTCTTAAATATACATTCCTTCCAATGGACAAAAGCATGCAAGTGTGTGAGCATTCTTGTTCCCACATTTGCAAACACGTGAGGTTAAGCCTTCATGACAGAAGCCTGTGTTGTCGATCTTAAGATGCACATTTTAACACGTCTAATTTGTCAACTGGAAAAAAAGAAAGGGCTGTGTGAAGTTCAATTGATATTTGATGTTCCCTTCCCTTCTTTTGTTTTCCTGATTTTGGATGGGTGGGGTGGGGGGTGCTGTGGCCCTGGGCCTTAAAATGTTTAGGTACAGGCCTGCAGGAATAGTTTTTACAGTGACAACGATAATATGATTAATACACACACACACACACACACACACACACACACACACACAAACACACACACTCATCAGGAGAGAGAGAGCGTGAGTGTGGGAGAGAGAGAGAGTCACAGGCGCACAGATGATTTCCTCCTCCTACGTTTACTGTAGTGCAACGCGTGGAACTACGCAATTTACCGCTCTCTCTCTGTGTGTGTGTGTGTGTTAGATTAAATCTGGTGGAAAAAAGGGGTTTCCACCTTGTCGCCATAGTGAGGTAAAGTACAGACGCTGACACAGAGAGAAAGAAAACCGATTTTTGCAGGTTATTTAGACGGACCCGCGGCTCACGAGCTTCCGTCAGATAGTTTTTTTGGAGAAAATCTATTTTTAAGATTAACTTGACATTTTTTCAACTTAATCACGTCGCTTTTCAATCGCGCCGGAAAGAGGGAACAGCTAGACCGCGGGGATGATGAGAGACTCCGCTCCTCCGGTTGTGGAGCGGCCTGGACTGGAGGATGTGGCCGAGGAGGAGGACGCGTTTCCCGGCGTAGAGAGCTGCAAGATCGCGGTGGATACTGGAAACTCTGAGGTGTGTGGGGACGCTCTCAATCTGCCTTCATGTCAAACTATATGTTCATTATAACACAGTAACATTCATTTATGTTTGGTACAATACCGAAAACAGATCTGGTAAACCTTTGCTCTCCCTTCAGGCGTAGTGTATATGTGAGCGTTGACAGCTAAAATAACAGCTAAAAATTATAATATGCACATTCGTTTAAGAAAAAGTGGAATTTTAAATATCTCTTCCAGATCCCAGGAGGGGAAAGCGTGGATGGGGAAGAGAAGGGGAAGCGGTCAGTGTCCCAACTGGAGGCAGATTATCTCCACCTGACACTCAGGAAGCAGGTTTCCTACAGGTAAACTGCTCCACTATAAAAAGAAGGCATGTGGCACACTGCCGCTTCCCACCTCCCTGCTAACCAGTTAAACCTGAATGCTACTTTGAAGTTCTTGCTTTGTTGCGTCAACGTGTGCTGGTGTCTGCATTGTCCTTCAGCTTCCCCGAGAGTATTCAGGCCGCATTTACACCTGAAGCATGAAAGCAATAATCGTACATTTCGCTGCGGGATCTTTTCCGTCTCCCAGCTGCCACCTAGTGGTAGGAGAGGATACTAACAGCAGCTCCATGTTAGCTGCATTTGTTAAAAAATCCAAACTATATGATATATGCTGAATATAAATGTGAATATTTAAAAACGTTATTCACCATGTCTGCAGTTTTCAGAATTTGTTCTTTTGGCGTCTCCAACTGCAACTTGTGACTTGCTTCCTTAGTTTTCGGCCTTTTCTTTTACAGACTGGCAAAACATTTACACGCTGTCACCTACTGGGCTGGAGTAGCCAGTGTATATTCTACATATTGCAATCCTGGAAGTTTGATTACAGGTTTGACTTGAGTTTACTCCAAGACGTCTTGTTACTTGCAAAGCTATGATTTGGACACGCCTCTTGGACAGAGCTGCTAAAAGCTCATAGATGGGTGTCAAACCTCCCAGCAATTGTGTCCTGAACATGACGATGTACAATTTCCGTAGTGACTAAACGCCGTTGCAACCAGGCTAGAAATCTGTGAGCTGACAAAAAGATGTAGATTTAATCAGCAAACTGACGCTGAGGTCATTGTGAGTGCTAAGAGAGAACAGGCTTTCATTTTAATCAAAACTGAGGGCAGCTGATTTCACTGATGAGTTCCCTCCTCTCCTCATCAGCACGAAGCAGTCAGTGAAATCACATGGTGCAGTCCTGAGTGTGTGTGTGTGTACTTCATTGTGTGAACTGTTGACAGGTCACTCTCAATGGTCAAAACATTCTAGTCCAGACTCGCTTCTTTGAAGGTGTTAGATAGACGTTTCATCAACTTGTCGCGCTGTATTTTTGCCCTGCAGCTCGCACATTACAACCCGCTCCAATGTCAACATCACTCGCATTGCTCTTGTCCCAGATAATGAATATCTGTTGCCTTAGAAACGGTGCGTGTGTGATGCTCTCTAATCTGATTGCATCCCCTGCCCCTGCACAAACAGGTTTCATCCTCAGTTACCAGCTGCCCTCTCAGTCCTTTCTTTGTGTTTTCATGGAGAAAGTGTGTAGTCTTGATCATTTCAGCCGCATGTTTCCTATGATGGACTATGAACAGATGCATTTTAGCCCGGATGAGGTATTGATCCTCATCTTTCGATTCAAACATACATGGTGGGACAGGTGTCACATTTCTGCACTTTAACAAAAACACCTAAAAACATGCAACTACCACCAAGGTGTAGATGTGTAGATGGTACATTGACATACAAAGTAAAGTGTCAAATAATGTAGATTGGTAAGAAATTAACCAGGAAGGAACGAGAAATTGTTGAACTCGCAATATTTAAGTACAGTTATTATTCATAATCAGTTTGTTTTGAAATGTTTACAGTAGAAGTTCATGGCTCCGTCCTTCAGCAGTGGCAAATTCCCATTTTTAACTTAACACAGAATTCCTAGTATTCCTAGTATTGAGACAGGACTTTTTTCATATCCAGGGCATTAAGCATGCGTCACCACTGTCAACGAGGACAAACAAGCTACAAAATCAATACAAATAATAGATTATGGCTGTGCATCATAGTGAAAATCTTCCATGTCTAATATGAAGGTATTGATAGTAAGTCTGCTAAACACTTTGTCATTTCGTTCCTCTGAAACTGTGCTACATCACAACAGATGTCGATCCCAGTGTGTTACGTTACAACACATGTTAATGAATCCGCCTGTCATATTTGTGTGCGGCGTGTGTGTCATCAGGTGTAACGTTTTAGAAAAGGAGGGATTGTTGGCGATCCTACAGCAAAACACAGGCAAGCTTCTTATGTCACCCCCCGCGCCAGAGATAATCTCACTATAACTTGAGTTGAATCTAATCCAGATTGGATTGCGCGCGCATGTGTGTGTGTATGCGTGTGTGTAGTGGGGGTGGCGGGACTGTGAATTCTCCTGACTCACCAGATGAGTTACGTAATGCTCAGCTGTGTCTGTGGTGCTGCAGTATGATGTCTAGGAGTGTGTGTGTGGGCTTTGTTAACATTTAGACGCAAGGTGTTTTTTTGACATTTAGGCTGATTTCTCACAAACCAGTGAAGACATCGGGACAAAAAGAATGAAGCTTTGCAAACCCTAGCCTGATCTCCTAGTAGGTGAGAGACGGCGTGTCTGTTTATCAGCAAGATTACCTGAAAGGTTATGAAGCGATCGTCATTAACCTTAGTCGTCAGGTTGGACGCGATTCAAGGAATAACCTGTTACATTTTTTACCGCCTGATGGTGGCGCTGTAATTACCAACTTTTTCCCTAATGGAAGTAAATGGAAACCAGGAGTAAATGGGTAAAAACCAGCAAATACTGTTCTGGTTGACATTTGTTGTTGGCAGTCGCACAGCAGTGTGTGTGTGGTCAATGTGCCAGTTCTAGATAAGTAGGTTAATCAATAATAGTGAACAGCCCTGTTACCCTACTGTGGACACAAAATGGACACCACTCAAACTGTTTTGTCTCCCTGTGACTATTTTTCTTGGAGCTTTGTAAGAGGTTCAAAATGATTGCGATCTGCGTTTCAGGTCAAATTGATGGAATATTCCAATCAAACGTTTTACCTGGAGACTATGAGTCATGCTGAGGACTGATGAATTTCAAGAATTGATTAGAAATGTTGTCGTTAGAAATGTAGTCTAATACCGAATCAGATTTCCATCCCCGAAAAACATCCAATTTTCTCCATAATCACTTTGGAACAAATTCAGCTCGGGTGTGTTTGGCATCAGCGTGGGTACATTAGGATTTCCACAGATGGCGCGGCTTTATTCAATAGCCAGATGGCCCAGTTCTTCTGTACTGGTGATTCATGTAGCACACTCAGCTTCTTTGTCTCTCGTTTCA
This sequence comes from Genypterus blacodes, assembly GCF_046128005.1. NCBI lineage: Eukaryota > Metazoa > Chordata > Actinopteri > Ophidiiformes > Ophidiidae > Genypterus > Genypterus blacodes. The sequence continues at coordinate 3,662,972 of NW_027466840.1, forward strand.
CACACACGCATTGTAGTGAGCATTTGGTCCGCAAAAGTCTTTGTCAAAGTTACATTATTGTGTAATGCAGCTAAAATCTGCAATTGCTGGCAACACTCATACATAATCTCAGATGGGAATTTTGGGGAATATTCATTTTGTGAATCGTAGTAGAACCGTATCATAGTAAACACTGGACTTTACTTTAATACTGACTACTACTAATTTACTTATTTCATTTCCTTCTATATACACTATATACACTTTATGACAATCAATCTCTGAGTTATTGCCTGGGGACTGCAGATGAATGAGAGACATCTTGTCAAACTCTGACACATTTATTAGTAAGCATTTTCCAAACAAATAAGCCAATAGATATTTATGTTTGTATTGAATGTGATCTATATGATAAACAGAAAGACGTGTCCAAACAATGGCGACACATGCATGAGACAGAATCTGCCCACGTGTTGAGAACGCCCCCCTGTCTCATCTTCCCTCTTGCTCTCATTAATAAAGTTACTGCATCTTAATGCAGGAAACGCAGGTCCTGACATCAGACGTCATCACCCTGACAGCGTATCCAGGTACAGACATCACGGTTCAATACGATGTTTACAATGAGTGATGTTCAAAGGAAATGCTCATTCAATAGATGAAAGTCTGTCTCTGGGCACAGTGACGGCTTTCCTCTTTTGTGTGGCCCCTCCCTCCCTCCCTCCCACTCTGCAAACAGGGTCAAATATGTGACACCAGTATGTGAGCGAACCCAAGAATTTTGCATGTCCGTCGTTCTCAACCATTCTGGATGTGTTGTTGTTTAATGCTGTAGTATTGCATTCCCCCCCTGCGGTTCCTATTGCACACCATGCTGTTTGAGGAAAAGGAATCTCTCTTGACTTATACATATGGTTTATGGGAGTTTTCCCTTTTCCTCCCAGAGAGCTCTGGGCTGGGTGAGGAACCTGCTGTTGTTGTGGGCCTGTAAAGCTATACAAACACATTTGACTTAATCTGATTTGATTTAAGCCATATGATTTGTTGTGTTATTGGGGAAAGCGTGGCTGTGTTCCACACTGAACAAGCTTCAGACACAATTTTCTAAACTGTTGACACTCACTTGATGGTGAAGGCAGTTGCTGGGAGGCTTTTCCTTCCTCTGACAGTGACTTCAGCCCTCTCATGTTTGTTGTACTTCATTTGATCATAATTTGACTGCCCAGATGCAATGGAGACTGCAAGGCTTGGAGTTTACATCTAATTTTCTTAGTCTGTGTCCATGTCAAAGAGCCATAGAGGAGGACAGATTTAACAATGGACACTGAACATTGTGAGCCTCACCCATTGCTGGCAAAAGGTGCTTACGTGTCCCATTGTTGTATTAATTGTAGAGACAAACGTTTTTCTTTGTTTTTTGATATAACTGGCTGCTATGTATCTAATAAACAAACAACTACTGTTTGTCATGGAGAGACAGAGTCATAATTGGAAGACTACACAGCCTTGGCGGGGGTTTGCACTCCTGTGAGCGTTAAACCCAAAGCAGTGAATTATTATTTATGTGTGTAATTGTTCCATAATCCTGATCACAGCTATAAACAGGAGTGTGAACATGCAGCTCCTTATGCGTATCCCATTAATCTTCCCACTGTTATCAGATTTAAATGTCCCTTTAAAGATAAACGCTTACGGTCATTTATGGACATTATTAGGAAATGGTTTGCGTTCCAGTCGGTAATGTTTGAATTTATAATCTTGGCCGTCTGTGAGAGAGAAATAGAAAATAGGTCAGTGTGGGTGTTGGGAAGTTGAAAGGATCTCTCTGAATTGTGTCAGTGCTGTTGAGTGGCGTGCTATTTGTCATGGAAATGCTGAGTGGGTGACAGATGAGAGGGAACAGTGATAACGCAGGAAGAAGAAGAGCAGGTGTGTGTGTGCATATGCATAAATGTGCTAAGATTCATTCGATCTGTTTGAGCAGGACTGCAACAGAAAGCACAAAGCAACCAGAGGCTGCTTTTCATTTCATTCATCACTCCAGCCCCTTTATTTCTACACCCAAAGCTATAACACATTTTAATAAGAAAATAGGACAGTGCACAGCTGAGTCATTATCCCCAAACATTCATCAAATCTTAGTCAGTTCCTCCAGGAGGTTTTGAGTTTCACCCCTGATCGCCTGACATTTTGTCCCAGTCTCACATTTTCTCATATTTCTGCAAAAATCATGCATAAATTCTTGAAAACATCCAATCAGACTGATTGTTACGAGCCAAACGCCCGCCACAAGCCAAATGACTTGCAAATGTGTGGATGTGCCAAATGTGTTTTTCCTTTAAGTAGTAAGAAAACAAATGGCAGTGATTTGATTAAAAAGATTTAAAAAAATTAGAAAAATTACAAAGGCAATCCAATCGTTAAATAATAATAATAAATGACAAAAGAATGAAATGAAATCAAATGCTGAAATAATATAAGTTCAATTTAAATTTGAATGGAGTTAACAATTTCCTCTGGGATAAATAATGTTCTATCTTAACTTATTCATAGCATTACACAAAGGATTCCACGCAAATATACTTTTCAAGTCATGTAAAAGTGATGCTTCTGACTCTCTGAGCCACTGTGATCATCACAATCTTTTATTTGTTTTGTAGTTTAGTTTGCTTTGGTTTTCTTGTGGTCACTGTTTTGTATTATGAGGTAATCTGAGTTCTACAGCGAGATCGTCTGAATTCTCAACGTTTCTCTCAATCTTTTCATCTGCATTAATAGACTTACACATCCTCATAGATGCAAAATGTCGTGTAGATTCCAATATTTTGAAAAGTAGCTGTTGCTCATGTGAAGCAAAATGTGTGTAGAAGTGTCCGGCTTATGGACACTTGCCTCTCATCATCAACTTTTGATTCCCTACCCTGGTGTTCGAGCTAAAAATGGTTGCAGAACTATATTAAAATGGATCCTTGGTGATAGGGGGGAAATAAAGGAAGGTTCCGTGTGTCCTGTCAACATTCCAGTGGGACAAGAGGTGTTATTCTGCACATAATACCTCTTACAGTTTTTTCACCTGCAGGCTTATGGCATCTGTGTGGTAGAGCTCTCCAACCCAGTACTCACCCCTACAGCTCCAGGGTTTCTAATTGCTCATCTGTTTTCCAGGTAGCTGTCATTGTCTCTGCTGGAACCGCAAGGACATTAGAACAATGAAAAAAGACTGCAAAAAGAGACAAAAACTGATTTCTTTAATCTTCTCTGTGCTGGAAGCGTGGTCCCAAAGCAATCAACAAATGTGATGACGGACCCATGCAGCCTGTGTCCAGTATGTGACAGCTTTTCTGTTGTGTCACGCTTTGAAATCCACTCGTTAACTCCAGGAGCGGCTAATAAAGTCTTGAGCTTTCACACTGGCTGTCAAATGAACAGCAGGCTTCGACTCAGACAAGTACAGCAGAAAAAGAATTACCTAACAGAGGCACAGAGAAGCCAAAAGAGAGACAGAAATCCCTCAGAGCCCAGAGTGAGTCAGATCTCTGGATGTTCTCCCAAGTGTTGGGGTGGTTTATCACACATTTTTGCTGATTTAACGGACGATCATTGTTCAACACTGCAGAATGTGAATAAACTGATACAAATGAAGAATGTTGAATAATGTGAGGGAAAATCAGAGCAGATTTGTGGTTGATGGAGTTTAAGCATGTAGTAGTGCCATCTGCTGGACTTTTGCTGTGCTTGTAGTTGTCTGCTTGTACCACAGTTTAAAGTGTGATGGTGGTTATGTTACATATTATTATGTATTATTGTATTTGTAGGAGCAGCAGCAGTAGCAGTGGATGTTGTTGTAATTGTTGAACAATTTAGTGGAGGCCACACAGCACTAGATAGCATCTTCACATTCATAAATCAATTCATTTACATTTTAGAGCCATTTACAGATGTTGTACACATGTTTTATATTCATTCACTCGCTGATTGTTAGGTACAGGGGATGACTTAAGTACTTCAAGTGAGTCCAGTTCTTCCATGCACCTTGTGATCTTCCGTTTAGAAACATTAACTTTCATAAAGTAAAAAGTAGGACCATGTTCTGATGACCTGATGTAATGATTTATAGCAGGGACTTAGATTAGAAAACATACTTGGGTCATTGCACATTTTGACTTCTTCACTGCAAGTAATCTTTGAAATCGCAATGTTATTTTACACTATGATACATTTTATATTTGACAAAAGTGGAGTAAAAGTACACATTTTATTTTGGATATGTAGTCATAGTAATTTCTAGAACATGAACTAAATTTATTGACAAATGTCATGACAACAAAAGTGAGTTCAAAACAGAAAAGAATATAAAAAAGATCTATGATAGACATCTATACAGCAAAGACTTAGACATGAGCCTGTTGATGGACATGAAAGTACAAATTGAATATCTTCGTTTGCAGTCACTTGTAGCTCTTCAGCTCATTTTCTCTCTGTCAGCTCTTTAGCATCACCATGTGGTCATTGTCTATAATTACTACAAGGCCTGACCTCTTCAAGTCAATCAAGTTTTATTACTTTATCAGTTCATCCTGTTTGTTCTGTGTTCAAACCATATTTGACTTCTATCTACAGATGAATATGTTCCTGTCTAACTGAGAAGTAGATGATAACTACACAGAGGAGGTTTGGAATTGGATTGGGATTTGTGACAGCCCTGTCTTGCCAACCTTGAACTTCCTGTCCTGACTTTGGCAGGTGTGGCACACAGTATGAAGAGCCTGAATGCCAGTGCATGTCAGAGATTTAATGAAGGCGGCCTACCTGCTCGGAATGTTTAGAATTTGTTTATCAAAGCTGGTTTATGGGAATGTGATCGTGACACAACCATTTTGACTTGGGACTTCCCCCTCTGGACTTTTGACTTGATTTGTGACATGACTTGGGACTACACCATCTAGACACATGACTTGACTGTGATTTCCACATTGTGACTTATTACTTCTCCACCTTGACTTCCCCATCTTTACTGTGGGCTTGACTTGTGACCTCCCTGTTTTGACTTGTAACATGATTTATGACTTCCCCATCTTGACTTGGAAATGAAGTGCAAAACATGAGACTTACTTATTGTACACACTGACCAGTGTATCAATCGTGCTTGTTGCCACACCCCTGTGCGTATGACTCGGTCGCCCTTAGTTTCCATTTAATTTGTTTCCATTTGTTTACCGTGTGTGTGTGTTGTTCCTTTGTCACACATGGCTGAGCTCAGGCGTATGACTGGTTCAAACTGGTTTCAAATACTGGCTGCACATAAAAAACATCATATAAACAATTTAGAAACATTAGATCTTAGCAGCAAGTCAGAGTTGAAACTGTTGTAATAAGTTAGTGACAGCTTTTCAGTCAGGCATATGTCAGGGCAGCTAACAGCCAGGCCCTCACTGTTGTGATTATCCACTTCCTGGTTTTAGCCGGGCAGTTGGAGGATGTGTGTGTTTGTGTGCAGCAGTGTGCGCCTCAGGTGTGTGTGTGTACTCGTATGTCAGCCTCCGACTTGCGTGGAGTGTCGCTAAACTCTGCAAGGGAGCCCAGAAACGAAGAAAGAAGAAGAAGAAGTAGAAAGAGGGAAAGAAAGAGAGGAAGAAGATAAACTTACTAATGATCAAACATGAGGAAGAGAACACATGCTGACTGAGAGAAGTCTCTGGAACACTGGAGTACTACAACTACTACTATAACATTAGACTGCTTGGACTACGACCACTGTTACTGTGTGGAATCATAGAAGAAGAATGCTGGGAAGGATTATCTCCCCCTCAGGACTCAACACTAATCTCTAGGCACACACACACACACACACACGCCTTGTGTGTCTTGCAGAAAGACCTTTGCCTTGTAGATTACTGACTTTGTAGCCTCTACAGAGTAGCTATTTACAGTCCTGGTAAGTCTATTGTAGTTTCAGTGCAGTCATTATAGTATTGTACTTGCATTGGAGTATATCTACTATACTATACTTTGGAATTGCTAATTGCTAATAATACTTTTAAATTGGTACTTTGAATATAATACTTGAATTAGAGCAGTCGTACTGTTTTAATATAAAGACTAATGCTTATATTGTAATACTTCAAGTGATAACCTGAAAGTCATAGATTCACTTTTCCAGCTCGGTGGATTTTTTGAAAATAATCAGTACCTGAAGTCAGGAGGATTTGGACCTTTACCCCAGGATGGCATCTCTCTAAGCACCAAGATCTTCTTAGAGAATATCTGGAATACCTAAAGGAACAGTTGGAGTCTTCCTTTGGAAGTGTAAGGACCACAGAAGGAATCTCGAGGATTCTTTCTTGGAATATCTGCTATTGTCTAAGGAGTCTTTATAACCACCATAACTGTGTCCTGTCAAAATGTGACAGGCCATGAAACCACAAGAACCTATCAAATCAACTTCTGCCAGGTCTGCCATGGATCCCGATCCAAGAACAGACCCTGGTGTGAAACATGGATATGGGCTGGAATCCCTGGACTTGTACGCCTGTGGGAATGGCCCTGAAGACAGAAGATACGCAGATCCAGGACTAGTAGAATGGCTGACAAATGTAGAAGCAGAAGGAGAAGAAGACAGAGACTTTAGTTCTGCGTCTTCCTCGTCCATCTCCTCTCTGCCCTCCTCCTCCATCCTCCATCCTCCTATGTCGTCCCTTTCTGTCTGTCTTGAAGATGAGAAGGAGACGGTGACCGGCTGTGCCCGGAATTTTACAGGACTCAAAATCTTCTCTCGGAGGTAAGAACATTAACGTCTGAATGAACTAGATGGTGGCTCCCTAAGATGCTAGTCTGATAGTTGTCATGGTAGGGCGTACTACCTCATCTTTACCAGCAGGTGGTACCAGTGGCTGAGAATGAGAGCCTCACAGGTTCCCAGAGTCTGTTGTGCCCATTTTGACAGGATGTGTACCTAAACACAGTAAAGTAAAATTCAGGCTGCAGAAATAACATCCACAGTACCGGTCCAGCAGACAGCAGATATCTGTCGGCTCATGTCTCGTGTCTTGTGTCTTGTGTCATGCCTCCAAACTGCTCATGTAAATGTTTATGTACCTTTGCACAAGGCTGTGCGGTTGGTGAAAGGGGCGTGCTATCTGCTTGAGGTGTTTGCACATGAGTTTCAGACGCACATTTTTAGATGACTTTACACTTTTGCTCTGGGAAAGTTCCAATCTATGGGGCTGTGCCAGTGTGGTCTGATCCAAATGAATGAGGAAGTTCACACTGGAAGAATGCTTGTAGATTTTCCCAAAAGGCCAAACTTGGACTAGCTCTTTGAGGCCATGTAATTTTTAGGCTTAGCTGCAGCTTATCACAAAAACAAACCAACTCCATATTTAGTCATGACACAAGATCCTGTTTGAATTGGTCAACTCATCCTGTGTTGAAATGCACTCACACACTGATGTCATATACCTTTTAAAAGGACAGTCAGGTCTGCAAATATTTCTATAGATCCTCACACATTAAAAGTCTTTTCTAAACTCTCATCTGAGAGACTTTCTTCTGTTCTTCACTCAACATGTTCTGCACTTGTTATTTCGTTTGAAGTTTTTTCACAATTACACAGGAATGGTATGAAATGGCTGTTGGTGGACATGTCTGATGTGGCAACCCATTTTGGATTGTGGATTCTGCCACACTTGTTACCTTTAGAATGAGTCTGAACTGTTTGCTTCACAGTTTGTGTGCTGTTGGTAAATAATCAGGGCCGTGGTATTTTCCTGCAGTTCCACTGAGTCAGAGTGCGATTGTGTTTGTGTCTGTGTATGTATATAACCTTGCCAGTGGGTCACTAGACATGATGTGGAAAGGGGACACAATTCCCACGGCAACTGGGCCTGCAGTTGTCATGCCAACAGAAGCAACGATGACAGCAGTGCCTCTGGCTGGACCAGGCGCTCCAACAAACCCAGCTGTCAGGGTGGGTGAGTGGGAAGGGAGCGATCCTGTCATGCTGGTTAGTCACACAGGGGATAATGTGAACCTTGACATGTTCCACTGTCCTCACGCCCCCACAGCTACTCATGAGTCCAGAGAGGAGATGGTCATTTTAAGTTTGCGTCATAATCAGCTTTTGCCAATAATTTAATTGTAATAATTGAATTACCTCTCATTAACCCCAGTATGAATGCAGTTGATACAGGTGGGCAGGTGTTTTTGATGGACTAGCTCCTAATTGGATTTAGAGCTAGAAGAGAATGTTGCATATGGTTAACTCGAAAGACTGCATTGGGCTGAAAGACTCTGGTTGAAAAGCTGAAAGAAAGGGCCGCCGAAGAAGCACTAACTGTAGGAAGAAGAGTTGAAATTATAAGTATTAATGTTAGAAAAACAGATTTTGAGACCATAAAGTTCAAGCCAGCTCTACAGACCATTTTCACGTTCTTATGAAGATTCAAGCTGAAAACGTGTGGAATGAGATAGATTCCAAAAACAATTGTGAGAAATTGTGAGTTTTAAGTTTCAATTTCCTGAAATTAATTAAAAATGGGCGAAATCTAGATACTTTTGAAACAGCTGAAGGTCTTGTGCATGTTTCAAAGGTGGAGTGACATTTCTAAGTAAAGGTTTACAGGAGTGGGAAGCGTGGAAAAAATGTAAATGTTTCTCCATTAAATTCTTTGGTAAAGAGTTGAATATTTTGAAATGTAAGGAAAAAATGTGCTTGAAGTCAAACACATCCAAAGTAAGCAGATCATGTTGAAGTTTGTTCACAGTTCATAGCTGGAAGTAGTTGAGTGCCGAAAAAACAGGTGGAAGGGATTGAATAATAATAACAATAATAATATTGATCAAGTGTGAAAACAACATCAATTTCTTCTTCTTTAATTTCTTTCAAGGAAACTATGAAGGAAATTTCAAAACATAAATTAGTTAAGTTAGAAATGTAATTATTAATACTAAGCATCATTGTCAACCCTTCATTCGCAAACCAACTGTGTATAATTACATAATATAATAAACGTCAGCGCTCCCTTAGTGTTAATGCACTGTGTTAATATTACACTCTGTCTTTGTAGGGCCTTTCCTGTTTCCTGTTTCTTTGCATGCGTTTTATGCTTCTGAAACAAAATATGGCTTCGTGCGTGCGTGCGTGCGTGTGTGACAGTTTTGCACCAGCATTTCAAGGAAGTACACTAACAGTTATTTTAGTCCCCTGTCTCTGTCTCACGCCTTCCATTGGCCACACCCACTCTGTCTTTCTCCCAGCAGCTGTGTCTTTCACTCTCTCTCTCTCTCTCTCTCTCTCTCTCTCTCTCTCTCTCTCTCTATCTCAGTGTTCCCATTAGCAGTCATTGTACACCATGGTTTAGTATCAGCCTGGCAGATAGATGAGGAAACATCAGTGTAAGCATGGATGAATAGTTTTCTCCTCCATTTTCAGGTTGGTCATAATTTATTCTTTGCACTTTGTTTTTAAAATATCCATCAGAATAAAGCATATCAGGCCAGTTTGAGAGGCTAAAACAAATGTTGACTTTAGTAAGGATTAATGTCACGTTACAAATGCTCAGGACCATATGCTGCAGATGAGACTAAGTTAAAAGCTGTTGTTCCCAGTCTGGTGCAGTGCTGTGATCTTCCAAGTTTCCTATCACCTCAACTCACTTAGGAACTTTTTCAGGGGGAGTCAATGGGCAATAAGCTATCAATCCAAAATGGGTATATAATCATTTTTGCAACATGTTCACCATAGTTCTGATGGGAAGAGGGCTATGCCAAAAAAATAACTTCATGAAGTTTAATGTTCGCTTTTAGGGTGTTGCTTGATGATTGCTTGTGGACCTGGACAAAAATATTGGAACCCGTAATGTAATATTTAGTCGCACAGCCTTTGGAGACAATAACTGTAGGCATAACCCTTTCTGTAGCGCTGAGTGACACCTCCAGGTCTTGAGTTTGGTGGCTGTGGTGTTTTCTCATCCATGAGGGATGTTTGGGGTCTCTATCTTGCTCAAGGACCTACTGTCAAGTTCATGTGAGACAGAAGACATAGAGTTTGTGTGATTCACTAAAAAGATGCTAAAAAGAATCTGATTGCTATTCTCCCTTTAGGACTTCTAGGTTGGTAGAAATAAGATAAGATAAAAGTTTATTGTCCCGAGGAGTTTGGCTACATGCAGTTTGCCAAACTGCATATGTTTTTGAGTTTCTCTTGAATGGTGGGACTTGATCTTTGCTACCTTGATCTTCAAGATTCTTCCAAAAATTGTCATTCTTTCTTTATCCACCATTTCAACACTGTCGCGGACCAACTTCCTTCCTGGCCACAGTCCAATGGACCATAACTGTATTGGAAATATTGTCCACTGTGACTGTAGCACCATCAAACTCTTTGACTGAACACGATTGGTTGTCACCTTGTTTCTAACCTCCAGAGTCACAGAGTCGGGCAGTGACTCTGGCAACACCTGCCATAATAATTAAAGGACCATAGTCAGCTTGAAATATCACTACAAAACCATGATCCTTTTTGGATATCAACACTGGACATTATGCCTACGCAGTTCAGTTATATTTTCCTTTTATTTTGATCCACTGTAATCCACAGGGTTCAATATCTTGTAATGTATACATGCAGCAGCTAAGTTAAACATCTAACCAAGCCCCTACCTCCATTCCAAATTCAATTTGAATCCCTGTTGTGATCTTGACATGACCCAAACTGTCAAGGGCTTTCCATTAGTTTTAGGTTATTGTGTAAATTCTATTCTATTGAAGCATTTTTAATTTCTCGTACATTCTAGTACTGTCCTCTATTGTTAAGCAGGTGAAAGTACCTAAAAGGCAAAGGTGCAGGCGATGATTTTGAACAAGATTATTTAGGTGTCTGAGAATAGAATTATAATAATTGTGCTGACACAATAGCCACTGTTGGAACTAGAAACATCACACCATTTACACTCACAACAAGAGAGAGAGAGAGAGAGACAAACAGACAGACAAAGAGAATGGAGGGAGGGAGGGTAGGCTGGTGACAAAGAAGATAATCGCACTATACAAGTACTACAAGTACATTGCTGACTGAATTGAAACCACATTGTTTCTGTACAGTTGTCAGTGTGTCAGTGAGTCATAAAGTATACAAAGACGAATTGCGAGAAGTATAAATGTATCTATTTCCTATAAGATTTTTTACGTGAGGTAGACCTTTTCATAACGTTCATAACCATAACGTTTCATGCAATAAATGTTGCTCAAAGTGCTTTCATATTTAAGACAGAGTATAGATTATAAACCAAACATCCATACATGTATATATAGCTTTTGGTTGTTTCTTAAATTTGTACACTGAGCTCACCTCCCCCCTCCTCCTCTCTTGTTAATTTGAGGAAGGTTATTTCCGTCTTTAAGGGCATAGGAGTTGTCAAAATCTACATTATTTTCTCTTGGAAAACTAAATACAGCAGCTCCTGGTCCCTGCTCGACCAACACAGGAACAGATCCTAAATTCCGAACCCCCAACTGTAAATTCAAACAGATCACAGACCCTTCCAGGCATATACACATACAAAAGGCCAATTAGTTCAGACCCAAGGCATATTAATGCACACCAGGTCATTTTATTGAGAACGTCCATGACATATTGTGATACAGATTTTGCTCACTCTTGATAGTATAAACTGTCTTGAAGGAGGACATTTAGTTCCTTTTTAAGAGATTATGGTGCCATAGCATGTAGTAATCAGCTCCCTGTGTCAGGCAGGACCAAGGTTTTATTCAGGAGCGTCACCCGATTGCCTAATAGAGGTGTAATAAGATGCCCTTGTAATGTTAGTCATGTTAATGTTCCTATAGATATTGCTGTTGTTGGTGTCCCACCAGTATGCTAAACTGCGTTGCTGGAGGGCACTCTGTACGTGTGTATTTGCATCGCTGCTCTACTATTCTTCATGTAAATATTTAACCCAACAGCACAGAGCTCTGGATAGCCTCACAGTCGAACACTGTGTCACATGCAAACAAAGGAAGCCTCTTTATTCTTTCCACGAACTGCAATGGGACTGAGGTGGTTTTACCCTCATTCCTCATCCATCTTTTGTACCTATGTCCTTTGAATTTGATATCATTTTCTCTCTAGCATCACAGCAGCCTGATGAGTACTACAGATGTAGTAAGCTTACAGAGATAGTGCTGTGTAATGTACACGGCTTCCATTAATAAGTCTAACCTAGTAGCCAAAGTTTGTACACATTTGCATTCGCTTCTTATGCAAAAAAGAAACATCGGTCAACCTAACTATGGCACTGTGACAACAACAACAACAACAATTCCTTAAGATCAGCTGCATTTCTCAGTTTAGAACTGGTAGATTTTCTGGCATTTTGAATTTAGTCTGAAGGTGGACATTTGTTATTGCACAATAAAAAAAAAGCCTTGCAAAAATTCATGTGAACGTGAATCCTACAAAGTTGGTTGTGGGTGCGTCTTGTTTGAACACATAGTTTTCATTGTTGACAAAATTCACAGACCAATTGCTCCTAAGTCTCAGAAGAATCAGAGAAGTAATGTAAATATATATGTTTTATTTCTCAATTCAGCGACAATATGTCCATTAAGCTGCGTTAACATGCCAACAATGGGTAATCTTTTATTACCAGGCCCCTACTCTCCCGCGTCTCATCTTTCCCCTGTTATGGTCATAGGAGATTATGATTGCAGAAGGCAGCAGTTACATAATAGCCAGACACACACACACACACACACACACACACACACACACACACACACACACACACACACTCACTCACTCACACGTATTCATGCAGATGCGGTAAACAGTCATAACAGAAGGGTTAAGAAGCAAAGAAGTGCAAGTCACTCTGCTTTCATGAGAAAATTTGACATGAACAGGGCTGCACCTCATTCTTTTTCGTCTGGCTTTTAAAATGTAAACCAGAGAGAGAGGTAAAAATCAAACACAGCGACAGGTAAATGCGTCTATGACTAAGAGAATCCCTCTCTCTCTCTCTCGCTCTCTCTGACATGTCAGTTTCCCTCTAAATCAAGCCTGTCCTCATAAAGTTAGTGCCATTTGTTGCAACCACAGGCCTTTCAACACGCTGTCGACCAGGGCGCAACCTCTGCCGACACGGATCCAGAAAAGTGAATGAGGGGGAAAGAAAGCGTGAAAAATCTTCTCGGAGGCATGTCCAACACTGTGGAATGCTCCTCCCTTGTGGCAGTGCTGTTTTATAAATCCTTATTTTCCTGCTTCCCCTGACATCACAACTCCCAAAGGTCATATAATACACCCATAAATCAACAGCTCTTTTGGGGTTAGGAAAAAGACTGGTGTAAGGTTCGGACCGCCACTTTAGACAGCTGTTGATGGCTTTATCTGAGACCAGTGATTGTTTAAAAAAGAGCAATTAAAAACTAAATTAATAAGTAGGTCATGTGGTTCAGAAATACCAAGGTGGGTGAGTTACAGGGTGCCTTTTGTTCTTGTTGTTGGTGTGTATCATCCTCCCGTCTCTTCTTGAATCATTGTCCTTTGTGCTTTAGAGTCTTTTCAGTGTTGGTAACCATATAATTTTGATAAACCTTGACCCTTTTGTTGTCGCTTTGTGAATTCTTCTACAATAAGGCTATGGAGAGATCGCATAACACCTCACACCTATGACCGTCTATGCTGAAATGTAGGCCTTCAAAGGAACCCTGCCTCCTTTGTTAAAACCCTTGACCTTCATAAAAAAGGAGAAAGAGCACTTGCACATTGACGTCACCAGCAGGTCTAGTAGTGGGATTAAGTGAACAGTGGAGGCTTTAGCATGATAATGATTCTCTGTGATTCACTGTGATGGGACATAGTGTATCAGATTCAGTGGCAGATTTCTCCTTTAAGCTGCAGCTACTTTTATCCTGTTCACTGATCTGATCTGATCTGGTCTGTAATGAGATACACTATTATTCTCTAATGTATTCTGGCAGTCAGTAAGGCTGCATCAGTAAACGCTGAGCTAAAGTCGTAATATGGTCCGGTGTACCATTTTACTGGGACATATTTGATAAAAAAACATCCGTACATCATACATCCTGTTGTTATTTTCACTGCTTTCATTGAGCTTCAACATTGTCAGAAGTTGCCCTTTTTTAACTGGTGGAAACTAGTTAGCGTTAATTAGTGGAAACTTATTCCGAGCAGCAAACCTGTTTGACTTGAAAATGAAAAGTACCAGGATCAGGGTCAGCCATGGTTCTTTCCTAGAAACAAATCTGATACATATCAGGTGCTTGCCAATGTGACTGTTATCCAAACCAAGGTTATTTTTAGTTCCATTTTTTTTTGTTAGTTTTGAATTTCAATATTATATACTTTTTTCTTTAAACATTTTCATCACAGCTTAGTTTTCTGTCTTTTATGATTTGAAGGTCAGAAGAGTTATTTTTCATTTGTTCAGTACAACAAACATGATCCTCTGTCATTAGTGACATTTTCCATTGACTAGTTTATTTAGAGTGGAGTAATTCTGTTATCACTTAAAGGGACTATCAGTTATTTAAATTGAAGATTAGGCTAAACAAAACCATATATCTAAATAATATTTTAATACAAATTTTCAGTTTTCATTGTCAGACGTTTTGGGAGTTCTGGAGTTCTTATTACATTACGATCATTTTGGCAGACGCTTTTATCCAAAGCGACTTACATTACATTACCACCCTTCGCAGAGGGGGGAGCAATTGAGGGTTCGGTGCCTTGCTCAGGGGCACCTCGGCAGGGGCTCGAACCGGCAACCCTCCGGTTCCCAAGCGGAAGCACTACCCACTGATCCACTGCCTCCCTTATATTCTTATATTGCTCAGGATTTTGGTATAGACAGCGTATAATGATGTTGTCACACTCAAAACTCGAACTCAAAGATTTGACACACATAATACCTCTGCAACATTTTTCACCTTCTGTCTGAATGTATGCACGTGGGTTTTATGTTAAAGAAATGTATTCAGTGCCCAGGCATTATGAAGCGAGAAGCAGAACTTTCCGTTTGTTAACTTCCATGTGTCTGCTTTGTGTTAACTGTTAAGAGGGAAGCAATGGCTTTTTTTATGTAAGGTTGTACATTTAAGATATACTTTTTGCGTTCCTTCCTGTTTGTTCAGGACAGAAGTCACACATTTGTAAGAAACCATTCGTAAGGAAGGGAGTTGTTGTTAATGAGTTTTAAAAACTTGGATTACTTGGATCAACACAGCACTGCATCAGAAATCAGATATAATTATGAATGTATTTATTATATTTACATTGATTATTGTACAATAATTGCATATTATTAGCTCTACTCTAACTATATAGCAATCATTTAACCCCATTATTCTTTAGAAAAGAGCTATTTATTTTATTGCCTATTTGCCCCTTCAGCATTGCCGTTGGAGGTTGCAGAAAAATGAGACGAAAGGAAAATGGAAAGACAGAGAAGAAGTGGACTGGTTTACACTGGACATTGTACTGCCTTTAATGGAGGGAACCCCATCACCATGGATACCACATCTAAACTTTCACTTTTGGCCAGTTATTGGGCACATCTTTGTTTTTCACCCAAGGATTTATCTCAAATCCTATTAGATCTCATCTAATGCCACATATCAGTTTTAGTACCTTTTGTATTTTCCAGATCTCCAACACATCATGGAAATTTTCTTCCAACGCCATTTCCGTCGGAGAAGACAAAAGCATCCCACTGCAGTGCGCCAATCTGTTCCTGCCGTTCAAGCCAGTAAAGCTAGGAGGCGCTCTAGTGTTGGCCTACCCTCAACAGCACTTGTACAATGCAGACGCTCCTCTGTTGGCATACCAACAGTTTATACTGATCAACGCAGGAGGCCCAGTGTTGGCGTGCTGGTGGCCAGTGGTCAGAAGAGACAGTCTATCATAGATTTAGGGCTGACGAATGCAAGTGGAGCCATGCTGGAATCAGGCATAGGAGGTGAGAGGGGCGAAATGGCGCTCAGAAGAGGAAGAAGATATTTTCAGTATAAACCTCGATATGGTCGTCGTCCCTCTGGCACTATGACCTGCGTGCATCGTGGGCTGGCGGTAAGATATCGACGGCCATCGAAAGTAAAATCCATTGAACCCCATTTGCTTGGATCCTCCATGTTGCTTGCTAGTGTAGTCCAGATGGGTCGAGAAGAGGATGAGAAGAAGGAGGAAGCAGAGGAAATGGAAACGTCAACGTGCTCCTATTCTGAGTCGGACGGAGAGGAAGGAAGTGATGAAGAAGGAATAGAGGATGATAGAACTGATGGGAAGAAAGATGCAGATTCACGATTGGCCCAGGGAGTTCTTTTAGAAACCATTAAAACTCGCCCTTTGCTCCGCCCTCCTCGTTGTCTGAGACGGAACTCTTCCCATCTCTTTCCTGCAGACTCGGTCTATGCTAGTAGCCAAACATTGTATGGAGTTTATGGGCGATATAATCCTCTGCGTCCAAGCCAAACAATTCCCACTATCCAAACCTCCACAACCAGCCCCAATCTCAGTAAGCTTGCTACTGCAGGTCTAAACTCAGGTTCTGGGGATACACAAATGGATCTGCCCTCCCCTGGGTCTCCACTCCCTAAAAGCTGTTC
This sequence comes from Genypterus blacodes, assembly GCF_046128005.1. Classification (NCBI taxonomy): domain Eukaryota; kingdom Metazoa; phylum Chordata; class Actinopteri; order Ophidiiformes; family Ophidiidae; genus Genypterus; species Genypterus blacodes. The sequence goes on from NW_027466840.1 coordinate 3,679,574, forward strand.
TTCACCACTTGGGGAGCTGGAAGGAACAATGTACTATGACCCTTATTTGGAAACATGGGAGAACTTCCTGTCGTACGTAACACACAAACACACAAAAAATATGCAGAATGAGAAAATGTTATAGTATTGTTTTTGTCCAGCTTTGATGACATATTAGAATACTGGAGAAGCTATGTCTGCTTGAGAATCCAAATGAAACCACTTTATGATAGTCGCTGGTCTTTGATGGTCACATAGTGGTGAACATATTGGTCAAAATACTGCTAATTAAAAGCCATCAAAGCACAAAGTAGCCTTCGATTGGCTTTTCAGTTGTGTTTGACCAAATCACAAGCTGTGTCATAAGAAACAAATCTCAGTTTTTCCAGTATGGCTGCTGTGATTCATCTACAATCACTAGAAGTGGCACTGTATGCACTTTTTAAAACCTTGAGAAAGAATTTTCAACCATTATGGAGCAGAACTAATGATGTATACTTGGCTTATCAAGTTATTGTGACTGACTTATTACTAAACATTTGCCTACTTGCACATCTGGAAGACACGCATGCATAGCAACATGTGCTCAACTCTGCTACATAGCTTTAAATCTACATATTTGTGTTGTGTTGTTGATCTTTTCCGTTGTAGTCTCTGCAGAATAATTGATAAAAAACATCAGAGAGATATCTAAAGCTCATTCATAAGGCTTAGTTCATGAAGTCTTTTTATAAGTGCACCTGTATGTGTGTGTGTGTGTCTAAATACGCAGATGTTGAAGTTTAAGGAAGAGGTACAGTGCCACTAGAATGTGCGTGCAATCTTGTCACAAAAAAAAAAAAGATTTTAAATAAATTGACTAATCAACTGACTAAGGAATATAATGCTCAAGCAGAACGTACCAATCGCGATGAAAAACATCCCATTTATCCAGTGATAGACTGTCAATAGGTGCAATTTGGCTTAGACGGGACAGATTAATGCAATCGCTGAAGAGGAACAAATGTGAGAAAAATATGCAACAACCATTCATTTGTATTTGAAATAATGCTTATCACCAGTTGGCAAATGCGTTTGACAAGCTATGGACATATATCTAGTTTATTATAGTTGTTTGCTTCTCTTTAGGCTTGTCTGTTATTAAAACAAGACACATTAAGTCTCTGCTTCTTCAGCTTTAGTGATGGCAATCCCGATTTCTAAGTACAACATTATTCTCTGTGTTGTTGGTGGAAAAACATTTGTAGCAGCAGTTAGATCATTTTGACTGGACATTGGTTTGACTTTGTGTATCTGAATGTAGTCTTTCTAATCTATGAAACGAGTCTATGGCAAAGTATCTCAGAGCCACAGATGGTGTGGCCCAGTCCTGTCTGTGTTGCAGATCTGTGGTCAGGAGATTGTCACGCCTCTGTACTGAAGCCTGCAGTACGTGTAAAACGGATGCAGTGATGCACAGTTTCTTTTCAATCTTTCTTTTCTATTGGGTGTGCATATCTGTTAGCTAAAATGTAAGGGTTGAATCTCCTCAGTTCCAAGTAAGCTTATGTTTAGCTGGTGCAAGAGGGCACCGCTTAGTAGAGGAAGAATACTGTTAAAATAAAGCTACTTAATAGAGATTACATTTGAATGAAATTATTTCTTATCCACGTCAAGGTTTATTAGCTGTTGGTGTCAAGAAGCACACAGGACCATTCACTATCTCTTTTTCATTTCCTCTCTCCATCCATGTCCACTTCCAGGAAAGCCATAGCCAAGTCTGGCCTGAACCAACTCCCCTGTGAACCTAGTACATCATCCCTGTACAGGACGGACCCAGAGGCAAATATCCGGAGTACTGTGGACTGGACGGTGAGTTTGATTATCAGCAAGAGCAAACAGAACCAGACTTTCACACTAATTAATTTCATCAACATGAAAAGAAAATCCCAAAGTGAAGCAAGGAAACAGGATTGAACCTTTTGTCTTTGTCTCGTCTTCTTTGTCTTTCTGTAGGAGTCGGCTGTGTATGGAGATCATATCTGGTTTGAGACGAACGTATCTGGAGACTATTGTTATGTAGGAGAACAACACTGCATTGCCAGAGCACTGGTTAGTTCTTCCACATAGTTTTTGGTTCCTCCAACAGCCATTTGTATGTCTTCAGCTTGTCAGATTCCCTCCTCTTCATGTTGTTGTCTTTTGGGACAGCTGCATGGGGCCATTGCTCCCTGTTCGGTCCCTTGTCTGCAATAGTCATTCTCCAACACCCCCTTTCTCCTTACAGGGTACAGTTTAAGAACTACAATAAGTCCTTATAACAATGAGTCAGGTTTTCAGAGATTGTCATACTGTTGTTTTTTATTTTATGTTTCCCCCTCAACTGTAATTGAATAGATGCCTGCAGGTCCTCAAAGGTAATAGGGTCTTCAACACTGTGCTTAAGTACTTGAGTCAGTGTACTGTTACTTTCCACCTCGATGTTTTCACCTCTCCTAGTCAAAAAGTCAAAGTTGTGATCTCAAGTATCTGTTCTGTTTGTCACTTGAGGCAGTAGTTAGTGCAAATGCTCGTCCACTGTGTGGCCGTTACTTTTACTGGTATAGGACTGACCCCTAGTGGTCAGAGGTGGCATCACTATTGGTCAAAATCTGAGTCAAACTGTTTTGCTCCTGTGATTATATGGTCTTGATCTTTCTCTGTCTCTCTCTCTCTGTCTCCCTCTTTCTCTCTCTCTCCAGCAAAAATCGATCAGTCGAAGGAAGTGTGCTGCCTGTAAGATAGTCGCCCACACCATCTGTGTAGAACAACTGGAGAAGGTAAAATACCTCAGTCATTGTTTTCCATATCCCTTTAATCCGAGGTGGACTACGGGTTCAACAGATGATCCACAAAATCAAAGCCTTAGTGTGGATTTCATCTCTTTAAGCCACATCAGGGAAACGTTAAGAGGCAGGTGTAAATCCTGAAGGAGCATTGAAGATGGAGAGCAAAAGCAGGAAAGAAGGAATTCAACAAGCATAAGCGACATGAATTTAAGCTGCAATAATAATGGATGAGTTAGAGAGAGAGAAGGTAGATGATGCTACACCCTCCTTGTATACAGAATATCCTTAACATATGTGTCATACACTTCCTGCTGTTCCACTGTGTATGTTTGCCATGTCTGCATTGGAACCATTTCATTTTGCTTTCTGCTGTGTTTTGACATGTATCTGCATTGTATTTGAAAGACTGGGCAGGTTGTATTGAACCATTCATCTTGTCTAACCTGCAGTTTCCCAGCTCTAGAGCCATTCTGCTGGATGACAACCTGCCTATCAATGACCTCAACTTTAGAGTGAGACACATCAAACTCCTCCTTCCTCTCCCTTTCTCTCCTCTGTTTGTCTGTAAGCCTCTGGCCCCATCCACTTTAACATGGATCCATCTGAAAATGCCAAAGATTAAAATCGAGTCGACCGTTTATTTGATCATAGTTGTTAGTGTCAACACGGATCATTTTCAAAAGTATCCGGACTAGTGTGGATGCGGCCTGAGAGAAGACACAGGCCATGGGTGGTGTCTAAACATGTCAGCGTTTCATTTAGTTTGGGATGTCCAAACATATCTACCACATTTTGTTTTGTATACCCTGACCTACTCTTGTCAAGCAGAATGCTCACAGTGTTCTGGTGGATCTATTGGGATTTGGAGGAAGCAAACACCTGTAAAAGTCATGTTACCAAGGCGACATTCTGAGTTGGTGGAGGGAGAGCGCAGTGATGCAATGAGGACGGAAAATTGTTGGACAAAGCAAGCAAGCAGATTGACAATGAGAGTGCATGTTGCAACTTGGAAAGCGCGAATCAATCACAATTAGTGTCTGGGAAACAGGGGCGTCTAACCTCAATGTTTTTCTCTCTCCTCACCACTTCGTTCATACAAGTTAGCTACCAAGTCAGCTGGCTAGTTGGAGGTATTTAGTGCTTGCTAGTCAGTTAATGTTAAGTATTTCCACTGATTTTGTCTGAAAATAAATAACATGACATGCTCGCACTGAGGACCAGGCGGCCTCTTTAATGTCTTTGTTATGTATATTCTGTATCTTCTTCTTGAAATATCACAACTAAATAAAACAACTAGGACTAACTCCAATTGGGACTAACTTGTGTAACTTCAGAATGTCGCCTTTGTGCCATGACAACCTATGAGTGGACTGGATATCAGACTTCATGGGCCTAATGAATAATGAACATTCATTAAACATTTTGTCAAGATGGAGTCTGTCCAGGATCTGTGATCTGCCAGGTTGAACCACGATTCCAGGCTAATCGCTGCCTTCGTACAATGAGATCATTTACAAATGGCTTTGAATCTTCGACCCAGCAACCACAGATTCCTGTCTGTGTTTTTTGAAAAATGTGTGGTGCTTTCACTGCTTGAATGTTACCTGAACCTCTGCTCCTTACAAAGTGATTGATGTTCCAGGTTTGCACATGTTGCACCAGCAGCTGACTGACTTCGTTAAAGCCTTTCTCAGGGAGCTTGGTGCTTTAGCTCTCCTGGCCTTGATTATATCAGCCAGTGCAGAACCACAGTCACCATATTTACTAATGTTGTCCTTCGACCTCTTCCTTTCCTCTCCAGATTAATTTCAGGTGTAAACCATCTTTCAGAGAATCAATCTCAAGAAACATCCGAGAGGTGAGTTCTTAAAGGTTGATATAGTTTCGTATTTTTTTTATTGTGCTCAAAGACAGCTGACATATCTACATGATTTTCATTATTTTCTGAATGATGATGTCATATGCTTGTGTCATGTGTCCAGCCTATTGTAGTGCGTCACCACTGGGTGCATCGCAGGCGGCAGGAGGGGAAATGTAAACAGTGTGGGAAGGTGAGCATGATTTTCTTCATGACTGTTTTCTAATATTAATTATTTATTGTGAACATTTTCAAATATCAGTGGTTATAATGAGACAGGATGTTTATACACACAATCAAAGGAGGTGAGTTTCACCCAATATTCTGATATTCTGACTTGAAATCTATTTGTTTATTTTTCATCAGTGGCTTTATACTGCAGACTTGGGTCTATGTGACAGAACAAAAATGGATGATGAATGTGGAGGACATAGTGATGATATTTGTGGTTGTTGTGTGCAGGGCTTTCAGCAGAAGTTTGCTTTCCACAGCAAAGAGATTGTGGCCATCAGCTGCTCCTGGTGCAAACAGGCTGTAAGTACCTTCACAGTAACTCAGTATGGTACTATCACACTATCCTTTAAATAAAACTAACCCTCCTCTTGTGTTTTCCTTCTCAGTACCACAACAAGGTTTCCTGCTTCATGTTACAACAGATCGAGGAGGCCTGTCCAATAGGAGCTCATGCTGCCCTCATAGTCCCGCCCACGTGGATCATACGAGTCCGACGACATCAGGTAACGCTGCTGTCAGCCGCTCAGCTCGGGCCTTGAGATCAACGAGGGAAATATTCAAAACATTCCTTTCCCCATCATTAATAGAACAAGCAGGAGCACAACCTCCTCTTTGCTCACCTCCTCTTCATCAAACAGGAAATGAAAGCGATCCAGTGATGAACAGCCTCTGTCTTTTTCTGTGTCTCTATCAGTCGTCCATGAAGTCCAGTAAGAAGAAGAAACGTACGTCGTTTAAGAGGAAGAGCAGCAAGAAAGGAGCTGAGGTCAGCACTGTAATATGATAGGATCCAGACCTGCTGTGCCTCCTCGAGACACACGTTTCTCCATTTCCTCCATCAATACCATTGAAATCACATTTATGTCAACTTTTTATGTCATGTCGATTTAGGAGCAGAAGTCTATCCACCATTTCTTCTCACAGTTAAAGAAGAAAATGTATGATTACTTTATTATTATAATTTCAACCATTTCAAGGCAATTGTCTTGTTTCCTGACAGGAGGGCCGACCATGCAAACCATTTATAATCCGACCCATCCCCTCACCACTGATGAAACCACTGCTGGTATTTGTCAACCCAAAGAGCGGAGGAAACCAGGTATGAATGAATCCAAAATCAATATCGCCATAATCATCGTATGGTCTTTGGTGGTGTGGAATGTTTATTATCTTGCACCTGTCATTCGTATTCTTACATATGTGAAATGTCTTGTTTTGTAACCTTGTAGCCTTTGTCTGTTTCTCTGACAGGGTGCTAAGATACTGCAGTCTTTCATGTGGTACCTAAACCCCAGACAGGTTTTTGATCTAAGCCAAGGAGGACCCAATGAGGGGTAGGACCCTGATGTTGGACACCTGTAGCTGATTTTTGACAGGATTCACTGAAAAGTTGGGATGATCAAAAAAGTTTGTGTTTGTGTATTTTGTAGCCTGGAGATTTATCGCAAAGTCCATAACTTGAGGATCCTCACCTGTGGAGGAGATGGAACTGTGAGCAGTAAAGCACACACACATACACACACACACACGCACTAAAAGAAAATTGATGCAGTTACACAAACCAAATAATACACTGAAACATGAATAAATAATACACTGTGTAAGATGTGAGGATATACATATATACAGTAAATATAGATCAATGCCCACCTCATCCCTTTACTTTAACTCTTGTGTATATATGTTAATGCTAGGTGGGCTGGGTCCTGTCTTGCCTTGATGAACTAGCAATGAACCCTCAACCACCCGTTGCTGTGTTACCACTGGGGACAGGAAATGACCTTGCCAGGACGCTGAACTGGGGAGGGGTGTGTAGGCCGACACACACACACACACACACACACATACATGTACATACACACAAACAGAATGGAAGGCAAAGGATTACCACAGCTCTGTGCACTTTGTAGTCCTCAGGAAAGGAGCCCCTTTTTTGTGCCACTAGGAGGCGCTGAATGGTGTCACGGCCATGTGTGTGTTATATGTCACTCTGTGTGTATTCCAGGGCTATACAGATGAGCCACTGTCTAAGATCCTGTCCCATGTGGAAGATGGAACTGTTGTCCAGCTTGACAGATGGAATCTTCACGTTGAATCAAACTCCAGCTCAGGAGCTGAACAGGACGATCAACAAACAGACAAGGTTGGTATACACACATTTAACCCAAGACTGCTGGAGACTGCAGGAAGATCAGTTCTGAAATCTTGGAGTCATGATCTGATCCGTGGTCATACTGCACAGTGTTGCTCTCCAGGGGATGAACCCTTCCGGTTGAGGATACTCAAGCTTATATTATTATCAAAATCTGCCAAGCACATCCATTCACTGACTCTCAATGTTTGCCCTCAGCTTCCTCTCGATGTTTTCAACAATTACTTCAGTCTCGGTTTCGATGCCCATGTGACCTTAGAGTTCCACGAGTCAAGAGGTACATTCATTTGGAGCTCCGAACACTCTAGGGAGTTGTTCTGCTTCCTTACATTTGTCTTCACTGTTTTGTCCGTCTGGTTCTTACAGAAGCCAACCCGGAGAAGTTTAACAGTCGTTTTAGGAATAAGATGTTCTACGCTGGGGTGAGTGACCGTTTACATCGAAGAAGCTAGAGAGTGGATTTTCTGTCATGTAACTGCTTCACACTCCTACATTTATTCTTTCAATATAGACCAAAGTGTGTTGCATCCTTCACCCAAAACAGCGTCCTTTAGTTCGGGGCTAAATGCAGGCGCTCTGCTACTGTTTCCACAAATAGTAACGGTTATATTCTCTCCTGTATGAGATTCCAAAAAGTTTAAATGATGCCTGTTTCCTGTTTTATACATCCAAAACAGGAACAGTGCAACCTCTTCTTACTCAGCATGCGTGGTCAATGCTTGCTTCCATCAGATCACATTTTCGTAAACGTTTTCAATATGTGTCGCTTACATCAAGCAATTTGGTCAAAATTGACTTTAAAATAGTCTTACTCTATGTGGAATAGATACTTGAGATACAGCGAGCAGAGCCAAGCCGCCCGCAGAGCTGAGACTGACTTCATCCCTTGGGATTTCAATCTACAGTTATTCATGCAGTCCTTTGCCTGCCTGTCTGTCTCTGTGCCTGTCTGTCTCACTGTCTGCCTGTCTCCATTGCAGACAGCATTCTCAGATTTCTTGATGGGCAGCTCCAAAGATCTGTCCAAGCACATCAAAGTGGTGGTGAGTATCTGCCAGTCAACCTGTAAATCAGTCTGTCAGTCTCCCAGTGTGTGATGCTACTGAGTGTCTCTCCCTCTCTCATTCTGTCTCTCTCTCTCTCTCATTCCAGTGTGACGGAACAGATTTAACGTCCAAGGTTCAGGATTTGAAGCTTCAGTGCCTGGTCTTCCTCAACATACCAAGGTAATAAAAATTTTAAATGAGTGGTGGCTCGTGCCTTGCACTGCTGATGGGGAACCAACCTCTGTATTAAAAAAACCCTAATGCATGCTGGGACATGGTTTTAGGAGGTTTGGCAGCAGCATCACCGGCTGTCAATATGTTAACCCTCTCTTACTTCTAATAACAATCATCTGCTGAGAAACAAAAGTAACATTGCCATTGGAAACTTTCCACTAAGTATAAGCTGTGTAATTGCAGGTACTGTGCAGGCACGACCCCTTGGGGAAACCCTGGTGATCATCATGACTTTGAACCTCAGCGTCATGACGATGGATACATTGAGGTCATCGGATTCACTATGACATCGCTGGTATGGGGCTCATGCTAACCTTTTCCAAATGTGGAATTAGATGGAATACACTCCATTCTGACAAACGGCTGAATTGCCTCTGTCTCTCTACTGGTCTCTCTCTTTCTGTAGGCGACTCTCCAGGTTGGAGGTCATGGAGAAAGGTTGAATCAGTGTCGAGAGGTCACGCTCACCACCACTAAACCTCTTCCAGTACAGGTACAAGTTACACTGCTTGATTATCTATTATCGATCTACTTCAGTAGGAAAAAGCTTGTTTACCAGACATCTGACCTGATCATCTCTCCCTCTCACCCCTTTAAACTGATTTGATTTTAGGTGGACGGTGAGCCGTGTCGACTCGCTCCCTCTGTGATCCACATCAGCCTCAGAAACCAGGCCAACATGGTGCAGAAAACCAAACGACGGACATCGCTGCCACACCTCAATGAGTATGTATGAGAGAGAGAGAGGGCGAGAGAGACTGTACTTCAAAAGATGTAACTGCCACTGGAAGCCAGTAGGGGGCGCAGAGTAGTCATGGGTTTGACACTCGTCCTTCATTCTTTCCTGGGCCTTTGAGATCTTACTGGGAAATATATGTGAAATGTGGCTTTGCAGAGGTCTGGCTTGATACACATTGTGTCCCGTCTCTGTCTGTCTGTCTGTCTGTCTGTCTGTGTGTCTCAGTCAGCAGCCACTCCCAGAGAGGTTGAGGATCAGAGTGAGCAGGATCAGCATGAATGACTACGAGGCTCTGCACTACGACAAGGACAAACTACGGCAAGCATGTACGGAAAGACACACACACACACACACACACACACACACACACACGCACACACACACACTGACAACCATGTGTGCAATACTGCCATCAACATTTGCAGTATTAACCAATGATGTCTTTATAGTCTTTTATAGTAAGTAAGTAGTATATAACACACGCATATATAGTATCAATAATAGATGACATGCAGGCGTGACACACATCTGAGATCAAACCTGTCCTAGTTGAAAACGTCAATGCGTGTAGCGCTGCTGAAACTGAAGAAAGCCGTGATCTACAGGTCAAGCAGACAATTTTCATTCTGTCTTGCATGTCAGTCTCACCTATTGCCCCTTCGTCTCCTTGTCGATGTGTTTGTGTGTCTTTGATTCAACCCGTTACGCTCACAGAAACACACACGCACACATGCAGTCTCGATGGTGCACATTGCGAACACAGAGTGGTGCTGTTACCTTCGGTAAGACGACCGCGGACAGAGGGATTCACTTTTGTCTGTGTGCGTGTGTGTGTGTGTGTGTGCGCAGGCGTGTTTCTTTGTGTTTTGCCTCAAATAAACCCATAGAGGAAATGTGTATGCGCCAAACATATTCCATAATTATAATGGCGACAATAATAATGAATTCAGACCTTATTATCAAGCATTTAGTTCTTATTCCTATGATGAACATCATCAAGATAAGTCTTTTGGAAGATAATACAAAATCCAATAAATGAAATGAAAAAGCATTATCCTGTTTGCAGGCAAGGTTCCATTAGTTTCAAGTCTCCCTGCAATATCCTCGATTCAGTGTGTGATGTTTGTCTCATAAAGGAGCAAACATGATACTGTTGTACACAACAACTTTGTGTGTCACCGGTTAAGGTCATTCAAAACAAAAGACTCTTTCTAAAGCATTTCTCACAATTCCCAAAGAACATTTTTAGGGACATTTCCTGCTTCACTGAAATGGTGTGAACAAAATAATTGGACTGAAAGTGAAAAAGCATCTCGGAATCCGATGATGTATATTCAAAATTCTGTTGTTATAACAATATTTATGATCTATTTATTGTATTTTTGTCCTTGAGAGCTCCGTTTTGTTCTCAGTTAACTATACCGTTCGGTCTTTATCAGTGAAGCTTCTCTCAGGCCTGCTGATAATGACTTGCTTTGGTTCATTAGATGAAACAATAAACATGAAACTAGTCCATTTACTTAGCATAAGCAACTGAGATCATGGGTGAAGTGATAGGAAGCTCCAGTCCCACCATAGTGTTGTTTGGAGTGCGAGTATTTGCAAGTCACACTTACAGTAAGTTTTAGTAAGAATTAGGGTTTGTGACTTGACTTTGACCCATCTGCTGTAAAACTTGACTTTCTTAGGACTTCACTACAAGAAAAATGGGCACAAAGTAGCACCAATTGGCGTTCTATTAGTTTTATAAGTCTGGAAAGAAACCTTGAAAAAAATGGTGAAATATCCCACAAGTCTCAGAAAACTCAATGCCAGACAAATTTCACAGGACTTCACAATTTATTTTTGCGATCCAAATCATTGATTTTGCTGCGGTAATTTCCTGAATTTTGCAGCGAATGTTGCAATTTGTTTTCCCATTAATTATAACTTTTACACTTTTTATTTATTTTCACAAACATTAATCATTAAACATTTATCTACATGACAAACACACACAATATGCATAGAACAACCTTTGCTTTCTTGTGTCACTAAGCATTTCAATTCCTAACACAACATCAACATTCTAATCACCATCTAAAGTTAACGCTGGCTAGTTTAGACAAACAAATTTGAAATGTGAAAATTATGCAGTACAATTGAAAGCTATGCAGTAATTATGTGGTAAAATGGGAAATTATGCAGCATCATGAAAAAAATAGAGTGTTGTTAATTTTGCATTAAATTGTGTGATTGTGGAATTGCAAAAACAGGGACTGTATAATGCCATCGCAGCCGTTTGTCAAAAACTAGTTTCCAGCATAGATTAGGTGATAAGCCTTGAGAATCTGTTATTAACATTCTCATTTTATTAACCACCAGCTGGAATCCTTTTCACATCAGTCATGGCTCACCCCCATCTCATGCATTTCTACCTGTCCTTGCAAATTCAAATCAAATTCATCCATTTAATCCATTTTTGTATGATACCTGTTAATTGTAGAAACCTGGAGAGATAATTGTGCAATTTCTGCTAAAACATTTGAGAATGAACTCGGGACTTCCTCTGACTGACATGAAAACTCACTGGGCCTCCGCTGAATGTCCAAATAATTCCTTATTAAACCTATTAAAGAAGTTCTGTGGGGTCCCGAGGCCCGGAGTGAAGAGCCCGTGGTGAAAGTAGATATCAAAGTGCTGCTGAATAATTGTCTTGTTCCTCTGTATCTCCAGCTATTCCTTTGGGACTGATAGTTGTTCCTGGTGACAGCGATTTAGAAACCTGCAGAGAGCACATCCAGCGTTTGCAAGAGGTAAGGAGGGGAAGAGGGGATGAGGTGAGAGGGAGGGATGAAAGGAGAACCGTTTCTGTATCGTAGATGAAAAGAGTGGGGCTGTAACACATGAAAGAACAGGAGAGAGAACAGGAAAGGCTTTTTTTAAAAGTTTGGAACAAAGCTAATTAGAGAGTCTGAGTGTGTGTGTGTGTGTGTGTGTGTGTGTGTGTGTGTGTTTGAGTTTCAGTTTCACGATGTTGCACTGCTCTCCTCTTGCTCGACTCTCCCTTTGCTTCCTTCTTCCTCTTTTAGGATTTCTGCTCTGTCCGTCCGTCCTTTGCTGCGCAGGTTGGTAGCTTGCTGCTAGATGGTGTGATTTTTGGTTTGGCTCAGAGGCACCCGGGAAACTAAATCATTCTTTGAAAGCAGTACTTCAATGAGTTGTAAAGACCAGTAGGCTAAAAATTCAAACTGAGTGACCAACTGTTAGAGCAGCAGTGTGTGAGGGTTTACGCAATACCTGAAATGCGGCAAAAAAAGCGGAAAAACTTGACGGAAGTACTGATGGGGTTTGTAGGAGCGCGTCAGATAAAACCACCAATCACAACGTCCCGTGCACATCCTCACTGAAGGCTGTGCCAAAATGAAGTACTGCTTCCAGCACACACACACACACACTCGGAGCACACACACAGGCTCCGTCATAAACAAACAAACACCCACACACATAAACAGAACAGATTCTGTACTCAAGGGGTTATGAAGTTCAGTGTGCTCCATACCGCATTACACAACACACACACACACACAAATGCAGATATTTCTAAATAAAAGAGGGTTTTATAAGTGCACAAAATGGAAAAAAACACCTTATTCATCACAACTTCCATCTTGCTATTAGTCATTTGACCCCCATAAAGTGTCAGATAGAGAGACGGGTGGATATTCAGATTTATTTGCCAGGAGACAAACCTTTACTTTCCTCCCGGTTAGCCGTGCCTTTCACCTTGCAGCTCTCTCCCACTTTTAATGGTGGAATCACGGACACTGACCTCATCTGAGGCGAGTGAGGCCTGCGGGTCCTTAGATGTTCGTCTGCGCTCTTTTGTGATTTGTGTGAGTCATCAATGCAGGATTTTGGTTTGCCGCAGACTTCAAGGAGGTTTCGCCACCATTCCGGGTTTTATCCATTTGGAGGTAATTGCTCACTGCGATTCGCTTGAACCTTTTCCAGACTGATTTTCAACAACTTTCTCTCTTATCTCTTCTGGAATTCCTTTTGATCGAAGGAAAGTGTACAACCTTTTCTGATGATAAGGTGCCAAAGTCATGAGATACCCCAACGAGCTCCTTCCCTGGAGTTATAAACCGTGATCACAGGATGTCACTTCCTCTCTTTTGTGCCTTCTTGAGCAGACGGACAAATAGAATTTTGCTTCATTAAGTCTTTAATCAGTCTCATGACGCAGAGTGTCAGTGAAGGAACCACAGACTGCGGCCGATGCTCTCATTACAGAATTTACTTCAGTACTGTCAAAACCACAAGCTTACGGGACAAAGTCTGTAACTCTGTGTGTGTGTGTGTTCAACTTCGGCAACATTTTTCCGGCTGTGATTAATAACGCTGCCTCGGACTTTAACACCTCTGCTTTAATTCTTGCAGTGCCACTTGGACTTGTTGCAGCGAGACATAAGCTTCTTATTTTTTTAAGCATAGACATTGGCAGAGTGTTTTTTCATCAGCATATGCAGCTTTTAGCCCACACACACTTCTGAAGCGCAGCAATGCAAGAGACAAATTCCTGTCAAATCCTTTTCTTTAAAAGCTGCGGTTCTCCGCATTGGAGGAAAGTAAGTCTCCGTGTGGTTAATAAGTAACGCTGATCAGTGGCAGCCGGCCAATAGGGGGCGTTTCCCCAATGATCATCTGCCATTGCATCACAAAGTGGGTATTACCATTTTCAGCCAACAAACTATTAGGTGTAATTCAAAGTCTGAACCATGAGGACTTCATGGCTCCAACTTTAAAGGCCTGCAACGATGCTACTAAACTTTCCAATGTCATACAAAAACACCTTTGTCTTTCCAGAGATTAGTTTCCCCAATGTGTCTCAGTGTTGAAGCATGATCCATGGGCCGTACAGAGATGTGTGTGTGTGTGACTTTGTAAACATCTGCATGTCTGTGGGCGTTCTGAACATGAATTGTTTTCTATGCTGACTTTGCAGTGTTGGTGTGTTGATGAGTTTTTCTTGTGCTGTGACAGTGAAAACAAGTTATTTGATGCACTTTGTTCATTAGGTAAGAGAAGAAAATCTCGTGTTGTCATTTTGAATTCATCTATGAGTTGATGTTCATTTGAGCACTTAGACGTGATGAATAATGGATAAGGAAACCAAACTCAATGAAGCTGGAAACGTTTCAATTTACCCCCCGGTGGCCAATTTATTAGGTACATCTGTACCTGTTGGAATTCAGCATGTTTGTGCTGCCATCACTCTTAGCTGACACAAACTTAAAATTCTGAATAAATTGGGAACTACTACTGTATTCCAACTGTACTTATAATTAGCCATAAAAATCAACAAAAAGATCGCTCCCCATTATCTTGACAGCAGCATTTTGCCAAATCTATTATTGGCTCGTTGTAGTCTTTGAAAAGTTGCATCAATATTTCTGTAACATGAGGTGTTCTCCCTGCTACTTTTGTGAAATGTTATTTTTCCTCCTTTATTGCCGGAGGGACATTGTTGCTTGGATCCATAGTGTCATGCTCTGTCACCCCGATGTGAGCGCCCGAGGGTCCTGTGCTCACACAGAGTTCTGGCCGGTGCAGTTTACATTGTGCACACATCGCCCGCAGCTCTGCACTCTCTCTCATTTATCTGCCTCATAGCAGCAGACTCAACCAGTTACAGTTATCCAGCACTGTAATGTGCAAGCATCATTAGTGGAGCTCAAACTCATGGAGCTGGGAGGTGAATGCTTTTTGATACTTTCCCTTCTGTTACGTGCCAAGCCAGCCCAGCTTGACAATGATTAACGCTTATTGGCAGCGATAGGGAGTATGATGTAATGTAGTGTGGACTAAATGTATTGTATGAAGACACTAGAAGTGCACTCAGAGCGATGCTACATCCGCACTACAACATAAGGGAGCTTCATTTGGCATTTTCAGGTGTTATTTATTTGCATGAGAAGGGAGTGCAAATATGCACAAAGCATGGTTACAAGAAACGCATTAATACATACAGAGATACAGCACTTTGTAGAATGAGCCACACCCACTCTACTTTGGCAACAAATTGAGGCAAAATGGTTTATTTATCTCTTTCTGTAATGGATCCCTGTTAGTTCTGAATAGATCATTCTAAATGAGTGTCAGATACCGTTGATAAATGAATGGAATTAGCATTAGTCATCCATAGTCTTCTTTATACTACAAATGTTTGTGTATTCACAAAGCCTTTGTTAGGGAGCTTTAAGGGGCTCAACGTCATTATTTAGGATAAGGAGCTGCCTTAGTCTTAAAATAAGACGAGCATAGTTCAGGAACTTTGTTTCTCCCAGGCGGCTCAAAGCTCAGGTATCAACTCTTTCCTTTCGTCTCGATGAGGTCAGAGGAGTCTTCATTGATGTAAATCCACGTACCTTTACTTTTCTCGACCTGTGATTGTATCATCTGCTTCCTGTGGCTCAGGAGTTTAACTGAGATCTGTCTGGGTTCACTTTCATCACACTTCCTTCCTCTATTGGCCCGTTCAATTGCAATATCCCTCACATTCAGGACCAATTTCCCAGTATTTTTTGCACTTTCATTTCTGAGATTTCCCAGTTTTTACTTTTTTCCTCAGGGACACCATCAGTGATGATACTGCTCCTCCTACTGAGAAGAATTTTATCAATATTGACAATGTCATCCTAATGCACATACTTGCTCGCGCAGATTTTCCTTATTTTCTTGGTTCCTTCCACCAGAAGGAAAGGTAGTGCGTCACCCCCACATAGGGGCCAGTAATTACGAAACAAATGACAGGGGCTTCAGAATAGAAGTCAAACGTCTTAACCATCTCTGTGGCTCAGTGATTCACACTGTTGACTCGTAGAAGGTCCAGGGGTTTGACCCTGACATGGGTTTCCTCTCACGGATGAGTTGAAAAGGAATCTATGAATGAGTCACAGGTACGAATGTGAGCATGCATGTGGTTATGTGATATTGCATGTAAGCGCTGTAATAGGTTCCAGCCCCTGTGGCACAAAGACTGAATGACAATGCAGTGGTGTGACTCAACCTTCCTTAACATGCAACGTTCTTACTGTAGGCAAACGTTAAACTAACAAACATTATAGGTTTAAATAAGGGATTTTGCTCACAGCAGGCATGTCTGCTCTTAGCGCTTTGGAAATGTGGCCCCAGCAGCACTCACAGTGGAATTTAGGCTGGACTTGTTGAAAAATAATGAGCTGTGTGGGATGTTTGTCTCACAGCCGTATAAGCTTCTGATATCATGAACCTTTATCTTGGCTGTACATATTATTTTCAATGAGCAAGAGATTTAGGTTCACCGTCAGTTCACTCCATCGCTCAGATCTCGATCTCATTTAAGTAATTAGCCACAGGACATAAATAACACAAAACAAGCACTAATCACTTAAAAGTGACAAATAGGATTAGCTACAGCAACTTCTCTTTAAAAAAACGCTCCTTTCTTCCTTATCGCCATTATTGTCTCCCCATTTAAATGTATAGTAACAAAATTCACATTTGGACACATTATAGTTTATAGTTCTAACTCTCTCCTTCTATTCTCTATCATCTTAACTCTAATCCTCCTTTATTATACACAATACACCGTTTACCTTTTGAAAGGTCACGGGAACAACGCAACAAATTGCACCACAATATTGTTAGATCATTCAGAAGTCTTCCCTCATGTTGATTAGAGATTAAGAGTTTTACATTCAAATTAAGTGATGACTCAACCGAATGGCTTCATTGTAATTTGCCCCTGACATTTAATGTTGTATTCTTAATATAATAAAGGCTGATAACAAGCAGTTATGAATGAGGGACCATGGTTTATGAATTTGTGTTTAATAGCTGTCAGCTTACCCGTTATATTTCTAGCTTGGGAATGTACACCAACTACAACACACACCTCCCTGAGTGCACAATGATCCATCCAGACCAAGGTTGTTGGATTTTTTCTTCAGTGGCTTCGGTTTCATGAAGTTTATGACATTGTGGTAACTGTAGTTTGTTTGCCAGATTTATCATGGCTGGTCATTACTTTCCACCTTTCAGGCAGCCTGACATGTAGGAGAAGGACTGCAAATCCAAGTGTAATATCGTTATTATAGTGATGACTCCTGGCATGTGTATGCTAATGCTGTGAATGTGAATATCTTTTGAAACTGGCTCTCAGCGTGGATAAGATGATGGATGTCGTGCTTGTCCTCCTTGTTTGCGTTTTTATCTTCCTTTTTAAGAGCAATCACAGCAGCCGCTAACTTGGTAAATGTTTATTTTTAACCATGCCATCCTGTTTTTGATACATATAGGTTAGATCACTAATAATAAGAAGACAGCACCTAAGCTGTTTTCAGATGTTGCGTTGCATAGCAACGGCAGTGATGCAACACTTCTTGCACCTTTTGATCCCTTCAGCTCTGGAGCTCCGTGATGCAAACAAAAGCATTTATCGACTGAAGAGGAAAAATACATGCATGTGTGCATTACACAAGCTCTCATCTGTTGAATCATGGCCTGGACATAAACTGCTGCTTTGGTGTTTTTTTTTCTTCAAACATCAGTATAAACATGCTTGGGTACTGAGATCCAACAAAGCAAAACTCTCATTTGCAGCATCAGTTTTGTTCCCTGTGGGAAGAATCCCAGAATTACATTTTTACATTTACGTTTTTCAACTGCTGGCAAAGACTTACTACAGTTCCTTTGTCGACATCCTCTCACCAGAGCACTCTGAGTGCACTACCAGATACTAAGAGAGGCGTGCTTTGTCTACAAGAGGAAGAACATGAGTGAACAGAGAAGAAAGAAGGTGAAGGATAGGGTCAGTCAGTCAGATGAGTACTGTTTGATTTGGTGTCTGTAGGTTTTCTGTTAAAGCCTGCAGGCATTTAACTCCGCTCAGCGCCAGGATTAGAGAAGTGCAGACGAGAGGAGAGGTGTTTACTCCAACCAGACGTTCTTTCAGTCTTGCTAAAAGGCTTGCAGTTTGTAAAAGCAATATTTTGTATTGTTTAGCACGGTTTCATCTGTCACTTATTGGAATTTGACTTCTTATCCATTCAGACATTCGCAGTGCAGTGCTGAACTTAAATTGGTTTTTGAGATAGATTTAACCCGCCTATAGTCAATATTTTGTTCCAGCGCAGAGAGTCATTATTTTTAAATTCTGCCATTTTCATGCTAAAATCCCACAGTATAGCACAGTGTTCCCTCAAGCCTTTATGATTGGTGTTTTGTAAAAGCTTCTCATGGATATGTAGACCTATATCATGACGCACCCATAGGATACGGCAGCCAACCAAGCCCGCAGGCTGCCAAAGTTAGACAAGACATGCTGTCTCCCTGAGAGACAGTTTGGTTGACACGAAAGTTACTAACATACAGTACTTGATGCGAAGTAGAACCTTCAGTGTGCATGTGACAGCAAACAGATAATGCTTTAGAGTGGAGAAGTTCAGCAGGTGATGAAATACATGCACAGAATGCTCACCCTGGTTGTAAGCCAATGCCTCGCTTATGCAGTTGAGTCAGATTGGTTAACAACCGCATAATTTGGGTGTGTTAGGCAGAATATTACAATGTCTATTAATGCCGCTTTCAATTGAATTGTGTTGTTTACATCACATTTAAAAGAAATCCATTAATTAACTTTTTGGCTCAATCCACAATTGTTTTGGAGATTTGTTTCTTATAAAATTGTGTAGTTTTATGTTGTGAATGTTAATTGTTTGATCACTGTTACTGTTTATTTAGATAAGTGGCCAGGGGCTATTTTTTATATGGATATGGCAAACAGATTCGGCCAAGAATTGCCCCAAGTGGTTAATTTTGGTTTCACATCAGTACAGCACATTCATGCCCCGGTCCATCAGGACTTCCTCTAAATTGAAATATCCCATTATAGAAGCGCTTTCTGGTGAAAATGCTCGATCCCCTGCCCTGTTCCATCACTTCAGCCTCGTCTGTCCTCCAGCTCTGTTGGATTCCACCATCAGTGATTTTATCCTGCTACTGAGTTCAGTCATCCTGAAACATTTCCTGTAGTGCTGCTACCTGAAAGTCGAGTCAAATCATCAGCAGGAGTATGCAAGTCAGAGCTCAGCCTGTCGGTTTCATTTTTCACCGGATCGCTTCTTCTGCGTGACAACACAGGATATATGAGCGATTGGAAGAACACAGAGTGAGAACAAGGATTAAAGTTTAAGTTGGTAACATGCAGAAGCCACAAGTAGACCAGAAGTGAAGCTACAGTTAGACTAGTGAGCTGTGTCTCTTTACTGGAAATAGTTGTACCACTGTAGTTATGGCAGCAAAACCCATGGAGAGTTTTGGAAAATCCGTCCGATTGATGTATTCAGGTCTTCTTTATAGTTGTGTTATTGTTCTGACTCACCACCTGATGTCAGTGTAATGTAAGGAAGTGCGTTTGTGTGTATGTACAGTGTGTGTGCGCCCGTAAACAATTAATGCTAGCTTCAGGGTATACAGAGGTTTTGAGAGAGTTTGGAGCAGACTAAGCTAAGCATTCTTAAAGGTATCCATGCTACTGTAAGATTTATTGTTTTCTTTAATTAAAGTTTCTGGCATATCTATTATTTTGTCTAACTCTACATATTACATGTCTTATGTCAGGTATACAGGTCTTGTTGGAATGAAAACCTGCACTAACAAGCTCCATGAATGAAAGGGTAGATGCAGTAATGGAATGCCAGCATGTTGCATGGCCTGAGTCCTGTTCTGATCATCTGTCCTGTTTTATTGATGGCTGGATCATGATTTACAAAATGTTCACCAGGTCAGCTCAACTTCTGTACCGACTAGTTCACGGCGGCCTTTTGATGTGATTGGTCCCTCTCTCTGTCTGTCTGTCACTCAGGAGGAAGCAGCCAAACCTCCAAATGTGTCGTCGCAGAGATTATCTCCCAAGTGGTGTTTCCTCGACTGTAAGTACATCACACTTTCATCACTCTCTCTTTCTCTTTCTCTCGCTTATTTATCAGTATGTGGGTACCTTTGATTATTCACAAATTGATTGTGAGCCAGCGCTTCTCTCTATACATCATAGATAAACTTTGCTTAACAATTGTACAACCAATTTGCTAAACAATTATACAACCAATGTGGCAAAGGCTTTAAGGCTGCACAAACCTTTTCAAAGTCCTGTTTCAAAGTCCTCGTACAAAAATGATTTTACATTTTTGTATGAGCCATATTTTCTGCTTATCTCTGATTTCCTTTTGAGGGGGGAATGCATTTTTCAACACAAATGCATCCATCCATAAAATGCATCCACTTCAGTTTCAGTAATATCCAAGGGTATGAGAAAATGGTGGAATAAAAGTAAATACCAAAATTTAAATAATCTGGATTACCAGACCATTGTATTTTGGAAAGACATTCAAAGAAAAAACATGTCAAAATCTCTTTCTGGAGAGCTTCAGTATCATGGTGAAACGTGTTCAACAGTATTTAGTTACAATTGTGTTGCAGCTGATTCTGAGGAGTTGCAGCTTTGTCTCCCTGTAGGATCTTTTCATTAACTTGTGGTTGTGCCTCATCCTGATAAAGCCATTTATTACTGTTGTACCACTGTGTTCTGTGTGTTATTTTGTTGTCCTGGGCTGCCTAATCAAAGGTTTGCATCGTGCCACTGAGCAGCTTTCTTCTTCCTTCTAGTGAAGCCCACACACAAACAGCCAGTGGCCTCCACCAACACTGTTAAACATTTTCATCTTACAGCCACCTGTGGAGCAGCCTGCTCATTTGTACTGTCGCCATGTGTGCTTTTGTAAAGCTGACAGATATACGACCTCATGTGGTGACCATTATTCAAAATAGGCAGACAAAATGGTTTATCGTTATAAACTCATCCATTTTGTTCTGTTTTGGTGCCATGTACCACAAGTAGTTGGCATCTAGTTGATCCTGCCCATCATGTCTTTACTCTAGACTCAAACCGGCTTTGATCATGAGAGATTTAGTGAGATCTCTAGTTTTGTGTGTCTGGACTGTGGTTGATGCTGCTTAGATGCTCTGTTAGGGTCAGAGGGCTGGAATTGGCAAAATTGAATAAATATCACATTTCAACAAGTTTATTTGAAAAATCTCGTAGCATGAACCCGGGCATATTGACTAGAAAAGGCGACCCAAGCTGGAGGTCAGGAGCTGGGAAATGTAGTCACAGGCCGCTGACACCTAGTCTGGTTCCTGTGCAACACAAAGCCACGGTTCTTTCTCTTCTCGTTTATTGATGAATTTCATGAATATTAATCTGTTACAGTTGCTGCTTACCAAAAATATCACATAAACCATGTTTGTTACGCACACACAAACACACGCACACACACACACACACACCTCTGTTCGGCTGTTTGGGTAGAGTCCTGGTGGAATTATAACATAGAGGGAGCGATAGAGTGAGAGAACAGAACAGAGTAGGTTTTTCGGAACAGGCCTTAAAGAGACAGTACTTAAAGCAACACGTCGTCACTCACTGAAAGGACAGAACTGGAATATTTTGGCAGTGCCTAATTGATTCAAATGAACAAAATGGCTTATTTACATCAGTATTTATTTCCAATTATAATTGGTTAGGAGGATATAAATCGCTCAGTGTTCGCCCGAGTGTAAGTTAAATTCTTCATATATGTATATGTATTCATATATAATTTGATTGAAATGCACATTTATAATTGAAACAGAATAATCAGACCATACTTTTTGATATCCCTTTCGTTATGTAATCAGTGAGTTATACATGTTTAATAAACGTATCAAAATAATCACTGTGTTTCTGTTTGTCTCTGCAGCCACCACAGCAGATCGTTTCTACAGGATAGACAGAGCTCAGGTTGGTTTACCTGCTTGTTTGTCATTGTCGGTCAAATTTACGAGCCTTCAATAATGCTTTATCCTCCAGCTCACAGTCTGAATCAGACCCATCACTTCTCTTTCTGCATGTCTTCTATTCCATTAGGAACATCTAAACTATGTGTCAGAAATCTCCCAAGAGGAAATCTACATCCTGGACCCTGAGCTGGTTGTTATGACGACAGTAGGCACCTCCCCCTCAGCCATGCCAGACCTGCTTGACCCCATGTCCAGCTCAGCGAACGCCAGGTACGTGAAGCACAAACAACTCAGGAAAGTCTAATCTCTTAATACATTTGTACATCCAGCTGTCAGACTCATAGTGTCTTCCTCTCCTCTCCTCAATTGTAAATAATCCTCAAATAGAGATTTACAAAAATCAGGCCATTTTCACATTCAGGAAAGCGGGCCTGAGGTGAGGATCTTGGAACTCATGGGATTCAACCTAAAAAAACTGTTTTTAATTCAATAACATCACTACTGGCAGAAACAGCCACTGGGGGAAAACAGCGCTCTCTTAATTTGGCACAACTATCAAATCTAATGCTTCTTTATGAAACTGAAGTAAATCCTGCAGAACGTTAAGATTTAGCTTGAATTCTAGACTTTCTAGTGATTCTTCTCTCTTTGTCAAAACCAACAAATGAAAAATGCTTCAATCGATACCTGAAATGGAGCAGAGGAGTCGGATCCAACTGGAAATCGTTCCAATACAAGATGCAGTTGACCTAAGCAGAGAGAGAAAACATGCACACTCACACACACACACACACTGGCAGCATTTGATGCAATTAATCAGCAGCTTTTCTTTCAACTTGTTCCTCGCCGCGGCAAAGAACGCATTTTCTCTGCATTTTAGGCCACGCTGCTGTTTCTCCTAAAAGAAATAGAATAAGAAAACATCCGACACACATTTTCTCCGGCGGTGATTTGGGAGTAAGACACTTTGACACACGGGACTTGACCCAATTATACAGAATATAATTGGCTGGCTTGGATCTCAGGTCGGCAGAGAGAAAATATTTAGATTTTATTGGATTGTGATTCAGGGGATATCCAAGAAATGTCTAGCAATGGGAATAGATGGCGTGAAAACCACTTCCTGCCCATATTTGAATAACGTTTGTGAGAAATCGGCAAAGATGCGTTTGAAAATCCTTCATTGAAAAACAGTGCACCCACCAGGCACGGTTGAATTGTAGATTAACATGCAGAGCTACAGAGCCACAATACGAGACAACCAACAAGCTCCCACAATTCCTCACTGCAGGCTAATTGGGCATCAAAGTGTTCTTCTGCATCTGCTACTGCACGAAGACAGCTTTCATACTGAACGCATCATCGGAGGCTGGTTAGTTAGCAGCTACTGTTAAGATTATTACATTTTAAATGAACCAGTCTTGGGTACACAGCAGAACTGTTTTAAACTGAGTGCACAAAGAGATGAATGACATTGTGCTTGTTGCTCAGCTAAATGAAGCATTCTGACAATAAAGTGACAATAAAGTGACATTTCCTTGTGTCACTTTAGCAGCTCTGTGATCCACTTTACTGGATCGCCAAAGCAAACAAATCTCATCCCACGCGCTTTAATTGGTCTGTGTAGAGCCGCTTTCAGCTCTGGAATGTAATCTGCTGTTCAGCCAATGAGTTACTCATGTGAAATAATGAGTTAGTACCTCGAAAAAACAAGTTGCTACCTCAGTATAACATCTTTTTATCTCTCCATAACGAATAACTACCTGGAACTATCCTAACAATATAACCATTACTACATTTTTCTTCACACATTAAGGTTGAGTTGTCCCTTCATCTCGGGCTCCTTCTGTTGTTGTCGGCCTGTGAAGCCCTTTGTGCAACGGCGTAACAAATTTTCCACCTTGAAGTTCACAGCTTCTGTAGGTTGCCAGCCTTTCTTTTCTTTTGTTTCTTTTTTGCAGCGGATCACATTATATTTCAGATCGGATCCAGACTAGAGTCCACCCACCGAGAACGTGGGCATCTCTATAGGATTAATGTTGAGGATGTTGACATTAAAAACTGACTTAATTTGTATTTATTTTTCCATCGCTTGAAGATAGTTGAGGCTGAGTTTAATGAGGATATCAGTAAGGGAAAGAGGAGGCTCACCCTGATTGGCTGTGTGTGGCCAATTTCACCGGTAAAGCTTATTTTCGTGTGTGTGTGTGTGTAGGTGTGTGTAGGTGCATAAATACATGACTAATATTTCCTTCAGTTTTTCTGCAATTTCTTTTGCTTCTGACAAAAAGCCAAGTGTTACTACTACACACACACACACACATTACAGGCTCCTGGGTTACAGTAGCTGTGTGTTAATGCTCTTTAAATGCATTCTGTCCCTCTTGAGGCAGAAGGAGATGATCCCCCTCACAGAGCGGAGAGCTTGAGAGTATCTGAGGGCTCTTTCTAACATTTCTCTGCCTAGTGACTAGAAAAACTCAAAGTGTTTTGTAACGTCATCAATAAGAGCCTTTTTCCTGTGTTGTGGTGCTCGTGGTAATCTATGACATCACAGTCTTGACAAACACTGTTGGTCGCTAATCAATCCCATTAATGCTTTACAGATTCGAAATGTAATAATAATATAATATTTTATTTTAGTGGTTTATTCTGAAGGACTGAACACGGAGAGGTGATTTGATTTGTTTTTGTCAACCAAATAATAATAACAAATGTAGAGATCCTACATTTTGCATATCTATTAAAAATTAGTGATGTGAGGAGGTTGCGTAATAACAAGGAGCACATGCATTTGTAAGGAATCTTTCATGTGAATGTGTGTGTTGTTGGAACAGCATTATAGATGGTGTAACATACAGTCATTTATGCTGCTGTTTTGTTTGCAAGCAGCATGAGTTTGCAGTTGAAAATAATGAAAACATTAAATACTCATAGACATAAGCAGGAAGGCAGGATTGGGACACATGGGCCCAGCACCCAGCACAGAGGCTGTAGCCTTTAGATACAGTCACAGTGTAATCACAGTCAGGGGTGCCATCGATGACACCCTGGGCTTGGAAATCCATTTTGATTTAGGACTTAAATTGACACTCAAAATGCTGAGATATTCCCCCATCATATTTGTGTTTTTAATGAATACATTAAATCGCAGTTTCACTCTATTAAATGCACTCATCCTTCACAGCACACACCAGGAGTGACACTTGATAGGACTATAATAGAGGGTCAGGGCCTCTGGAGATATAGTAGCTAAGGACATTATCTGCATTAAGTGAAGTATAAATATAAACATTGCCACAGAGAATCAAGTCTTTAAAAACATTGTAGATATTGTTTTACAGCTTCAAAACTCTAGCAGTTTTGCAGCGTGGGAGGCATAATAAATCATTCCAAACGATACAGATCAACGTCAAAGGAGAAATGTTCCATACACACACTCGACAGAATGACAAAATATGTTTGTTTCACGATCATAGTGGCCTTTATTTTAATTAGGTGCCATAAAGTAACGTCCCTGCACTTCAGTTCAGCGATGTAATCCACATTATCATATCAGTAAATATACAAATACAGCCAGTAGATAAATGATTTGTGACTTTCCTGAAACAAAAAGTGTCGACACTACTTCCTGTACTTGAACTGTTGTGCAGGTCAAAATCTAAAATCTGGATGTACTGAATGTATTAAGCAGATTTTTTTAAGTAATGGGTTCAAATATGAGCAATGCAACCTGCTGGGGCCAACAACAATTGCTTTTGGGTGTGTGTCTGTGTGCGTTTGGTGTGTGTGTGTGTGTGTGTGTGTGTGTGTGTGTGTGTGCGTGAGCATGTGTGTTGGCGGGCTGATTTGCAATGCTAAGTGCACCGAGTGGGAGGATGAGGAGGAGAGATAGAGGCCGAGAGGCAGAGGGAGTGATGGGTTTAGGAGAAAGATGGAGTCAGAAAAACAAATGCGGCAAAGCGAGTGTGTGTGAGAGAGAGAGAGAGAGATGGAAAGCATGTCAGGGCACTCGAGAGTCACACCAATCTACCGTACTGACACGCAAACACACACACGCACACACACAGCAGAGCAGTTTCCCCACGCAGGTTATAGGTGGACGTTATTCCTCCCACTGTAATTGCGTGTCTCTTTCCCTCCCTCTCTCTCTCTCTCTCTCTCTCTCTCTCTCTCTCGCTCTCTCTCTCTCTCTCTCTCTCTCTCTCTCCCTCTCTCTCTCTCGCTCTTTCACAAACAGACTCCTACACACAAAACATTTTGTTTTGTGGAACGATTTTTCAGCTGATGGATCTATTATGCAGCCAGTTGACACTTAACCGCATCAGTGAAACACCAATAAAGCCGGACACAATCAGGGACATTTTGGAATAATGTGTGGATTTTTTAGATGTTTTTGTCTTTTATTGTGAGTGAACAAGCAACAAATCACATACACAATTTCATCTTATTAAAAAACTTCTACATTGTGTCATTTTGTTGCAGTAAAGATTACAGTGTGGTTGTTAATCTTAAATCCTTTGCGACACATCCATCAAATGTGAGTTCAGCATTTTTGCAACCAAACCCTATGACCAAATGTTTAGAAATTGAACCACAATCTTACAGATAAGGACTTATTTCAATATACCACAGACAGATGGATCACAAACTGCAAAGAGGTAGACCTTTGAAAAAAGTGATTTATTGCCTTAATAGCTGAAATCAAAACAGTAAAGTCTACGTAGAGGGACTAACTGTCAGTCTGTGGTGATGACATGAAACCCACTGCCTTCTGCTGCGTCTTCTCACCTGTCACTGACATCTTGTCTTCCTCTCTGTAGCGCAGTGAAAGGCTTTCGTCCTGACTCTAAGCTGCTTCTATCTGTGTGTGTGTGTGTGTGTGTGTGTGTGTATGTGTGTGGAGCTGGAGTTTGGTGGCTCACTTTGATTCCTCTCTGTTGCTGCTTGTAGTGCCCCTCAAAGACAGCGTGTGAACAGTGACAGCTGTGCAGCCGAAGCCTCGACACACAACACGGCACCCACCACCAGCAAACTCAGCAGGTAAGCACTCAAACACTCCAATGACAAAGCATTCTGGGTATGTGGATTCCTCCGCACTGTGATTGGATCTCAGTAGGTGAGTCGTTAGACGGTTCGTGAATCACCCTCATCTATTTTTAAACATGCCCTTTTTTGCCTGGGCTGTCAAGCACCTGGATAGCTGCAGCAGAGATCCTTCTGTGTGCGTTTACACCTTGGATTAATGCTTTTTATTTCTTAAACTGTTAATTATGGCGTCCGCGAGATTCTGCTGGTGTTGCACGCACTCAGAACAGAACACGGACTTCCGAATCCACCATTAACAGTGTCCTTCTGAGTATTACACCTAACATCTGGCCTCAGAGATAGAAGCTACCTCACCAAACAAGCATGAATGGACAAACCTTATCCGTTTGTAGGTTTGTTACTTTTACGTCTCAGAACAGCAACCAAGGCGGTGATTTATCGAAACTTTAAATAAAGGAAAACAATAAATGGTATAGCAGAGTGCGTTCCTTTCAGATAGCTTAGCTTACTTCGGACCGGAACTAGAACTCATTGTTGACAGACTGCTACACACAAATGGTATTTTAATGTGAGGTGTAAATGGTGCCTTACTGTTGCTTTTAGAAGCTGTGATGGATTTGTTTCTCTGCCAGATGCTTTCACGCCAAAAGCTATTTTCCTCAGGATAGTACAACATGGAGCGCTCCCAAATCCCTGTGGCACCGTGCCTCATAATACCTGATGGCTCAGGCGGTCTCACAGATTTGGCGCATTAAACAGCACTTGTGCCTGTTTAATTAATGGATGGGTCCAGATATTCTGCACACGCTGCACATACTACTTTAAAAGTTAAGATAGTGGATGCTGGTGGAATCTACCACTGACTAAACTCCGCTCAGAAGCTTTTATTTCATAACCATGGCTCTAAATTCCTTGGAGTAGGAGTGATACCTACCTGCTTATGAGGTTAAGGTGGAACCGAGGTAACACTGCCGCTTTAAAAGCCTCCCATTGTTTCCACGACAGATTTACTGCAGCATCATTTACTTCTGTGGGGGCTAAGATGTAGTGAAGTTTCAAAGAACATTATGTTTATTTTTAAGACGAAATCTGTTGACGAGAAATCCCAACTGCAGGTTTAAAAACAAATGCTTGCTAACCAATATGTTCACTGTGTTGTCAGTCGGTGTCAGCTTCCGCTTCAACACAAAGAACAGGGTTGACCCATAGTTCGCCCACTCCTGAACCCGACAATGACACCAAAACATTTTAGTGTTTCAACAGGTTATTGTGACAAAGCTTTGTCCAGCACGTAGGCATAGAGATCATCTAATCATGCTATGGAACTTGACGCACTAAATCGGACCTGAACTAGCAACAAAACAAGAACTGGACTCCTGGATTGAACTGAAGCTTTTATTTTGCGCCTTTTTGTAGTTTTTCCTTTCCTGACCAGCCACTTGAAGTCTATGCCTAAAAGACTTACAATAATCTAGCAGGTTCTGCTGTGGTTCAGATGACTCACTTTTTAAAACAGCCAGTGGTAATATTATGTCCAAAAACCAAACCAAACCAAACCAACCAAATCATTTGGAGCAAATCCTGTGCTATCCTGCAAACAACATCTGTGTTCTATTTGAAGCTGCTGCAGAGCTTGTGAAAGCTGGGAAGCAAAATTGGAACCTCGATCCGTTTTTGGAATGGCGAACCGATTTTGATGGCGGCAGTGGCCCCACACGGTCCATGATTAAGTACTCAGATGGCCGATTAACGGGCTGAAATTGGACACACGAGGCTTTCAGCTGTCTGTTCCCTTGCCAGGTCACTGTGGGAGATAGATTACAGATGAGATTCAGGCATGGACAAGGTACTTTTCACTTCTGTGTCTTTGTCTTGTTTCAAGTTCGAGTTTACGTGACTCATGTTGCGTGTTAGTATGCAGGATGGAAACAATCCAGACTCTGGCACATCTTCAACTGGCATTTCTGACCTGTCTAATGGTGTTCTAGCCGTTCTAGTCATAGGCACCTCAGGCTATACAGGATTACC
Source organism: Genypterus blacodes (assembly GCF_046128005.1). Lineage (NCBI taxonomy): Eukaryota > Metazoa > Chordata > Actinopteri > Ophidiiformes > Ophidiidae > Genypterus > Genypterus blacodes. The sequence goes on from NW_027466840.1 coordinate 3,708,561, forward strand.
CGCCAAGATCTTTTCAAGAATTAAGTCAATTCTTTTCGATTGGAGCTCTGGACGAACACCTACTCCAACTTCACCAAAAACCAAGTCTGAAACCAGGTTTATTATGTGCAATGGAACACAAAGTGGAATCAGACCCATCCCACGAACAATGACTCACTTACCAGTATCAGTAGTCCTGGAAAAAGGCAAAACTGACTCACCCACATTGAGTGAGCATCTGTGGCACGCAAGATTTTAATGGCAACTTTTTGTGTCAGAGCCAGGAAGTGAAACAAAACCTTCTCAGGTCAAAATACACATTTTGCCTATAACAATTCTTCTGTGTGTGTTTGTGTTTTGCAGGGCTGGCTGCATTCATCGCTCCAACACCACTGCTGCTGACTTTAAACCAAGACTCAGGTCAGTAACAAACACACTTACACCCGTGGCCACTTTATATGCGGTTTGGACATTTTCTCCATTCATTTTGAATCAATAAAGCTGAAAAACACGTCTTAAAAAAATAAGACAAACACTTTTTTTTTTTTTTTTTAATTTGAACCAAACGGAGTGTGAGAACACCAACACAGCAGCACTTCACAATCCCTCCTCACCTTGTCTCACTTTGAAAGCAACGTTTTCTCTTTTGGTGAAGACATATTGACACACAGACACCAAACCAGAGACAACAGCGTGAGACCAGAACCAATTAGACGTCATGCAATCGGGATCCGACCCCAACTCGGGTTACAGGTCACGCCTCATTTCCTAGACACCCAGTGAAGCCGTGAAGACCTCTGTACTCTTCGCTTTTCCTTTGCTTGCTACGTGAAAATGCGTGGATTGTTGTGAGCAGAGTCTTCCTCCATAAACATCACACATCTCATGCAACATGTGCTGAGTTAATGTTTGAATTGGAGATTGTAATCCTTTTCCTCAAATTAGAGAGAGAGATATTTACGGAAGCCTAGGACTAACAATATTATGTGACGTTATATTCATGATATTCATTTTAGACTATTTATAATTTAAATAAAAAAACAAATATGCAGTTTTGCCGTTTTAAAATGCAGCAAGAATATAGAAAATTCCACTTAATATTAAAACTCAAAATGCTACAATGATTTATTTCGACTGAAAATAAACGTGAAATGGACTTTGCATGCTTGCTTTGTCATCTGGAAATGAACATTGTCTCTATTTTTGTGCATATTTCATTGAAAATGAAATAGAAATGTCAATTTGCAATTTTATTTGAATAATAGCTTTATAATGCCTGGTTTGTTTTCTCAAATCAGTCATATGTTATTGCCAGCGGGTGGGAGATCAAGTTTGCTCGGCTGAATTTCTTTTTAAATAATGACCAATGACCTCATTACACAGTTTGGCATCCTACTTACACGGTTACTTACAATTTACAAGGAAATAACAGTATCCTTAACAAGTGCCATATTGTTCATTTGCACATACACATACATACACATACTGTACATACTGAGCTGTGCACTCTGTCTTATCAGTGTGCAAGTGTGTGTGTGTTCTGTTTGTGCCGATTCATTAAGAGCCCCTGTGCAGTGTTTCTGTTTCTCTTAATGTTACTGTAGGTCTGAGTCTCCTTGTCACTGCTCATTAAAAGTGCTGCTCGTTAAAGTAAACTGGTACTTTGCTCATTAAAACACTGCTGCTCTGCCAATTTGAGTAAAGTTTTGCACTGTACTGTGTGAACAGGGCAGGTTGTCTAGATCTCTTTGTTTTCCAAGGAAAAGCCTGGAGCTACATTTTCTGCTTCTGTCATTTAACAGAAGAGGTCCAAAGTCCCTGTTGGGGAATAAATGCTGAATCAGAGGAGGAATATTTGGGTAAATTAGTGCTTTCAGAATGTTGGAAACAGTGGCACAATTACAAAGGGGATTGTAACCTTGAGGAGGTCCAGATGGTGACTTTAGAGTTTGTCTTCGTTCTTGGCATGGGTGCAGACTTGTTTCTCTGATTTGTTTAAACTCTCAGAGGTCCCTCAGCCAGCGCTCCCTGACAAACGTGAAGACCTGTAGCTTTAATCCAGCTTCCTTTTTTTCATTGATCAAGTCAACTCAAGTCAATTGTATTTGTATAGGCCAATATTGATCGACAACATGGAGCCATAACTCTACTCTACTAAGCTTTTTGCTGTATGTATTCTTTTATTTTATTGGGATTGAAGCTGCGATTACTGGATCATCCCAGGAAAATGCTTTCTTATAACAGCATAAAAAAGCCCCTCTACAAGGGAGTGAGGCAGTATGATAAGTGTACAACTCCGCCCTGAGATCTTCATCTCTGCAATTAAGGCTGTGGGTTTGCCACTCTGTGGGATTCGGGATTTGGCGTAAAGTGATGGGAAGTCATTTCCGTAAATAAATCCCAAAATATCTAAGAGGTTTGCCTGTTGCCATGGTAATGGGTAATACAGTGCTCCTTTTTGGCTGACGTGAAGTTAAAAGTGATAAAACATGTGTCATTAGTGCAAACCCCCTCAGTCCGTTCAAGTGCCACATGAATGTATGACTTACATTTGCAACAAGCTGCATCAGGGTGTTGAATCAATGTAGACATCGACATCTAGTTGCTGCTCCATTATTTAGAGGATTTTGAAGCCCAACATGCCCAGGCTCCCACGTAGGAACTCCAGTTTTTACGGTTGTTTAGATTTATTTTTCTTTGTTGGTTTAATTTATTTTAATTGTCAGAAGTAGGGGCTTCCAACATGGGATTACCCATCAGGATTAGTACCCACGGCGACAGCTGCAAGTTTAGAAAATGTATCATAATTTATATTTAAACAACCAAAGGCCTAAATTCTTTTGATGGATTCTGATAAACTACCAGCTTCTTTTCCTGATAAGATTTTTGCACTTGGCGTTAGCACAGCATTGATGTCGCTCTGAGACCTGGAACATGTTGGGCTGCAAGCAGGTTAAAAATGTTCAGATTTACACAAAGAAGTTGGTCCAGATTGAAACATCTCAACAATTGATGACCATTTCCGTAAAGATATTCATGATCCCCAGAGGATGAATGTGAATTGTCCAAAAACGTAATGGGACTGTTGCAAGAAAATATTTAAACTGTGATGGATAATCATGTTCCCAAGAGGCTGAGCTCTCTGATATTGGGCATCCTGATAGCTTCTTCATTGGGAGGCCCTAAAGGATGGCAGAAGCTTGGCTAACGTGTTGTCATTTTCTGCCCGTTTTGTTATAGGGTGTGATCAACACTGCAGCTGGCCTTTAGACTCCCAGTCTCTTTTTAGCTAAGTGTTACTCTGCATGCTGGTGCGTCACAGTGATCTTTCGAGGCACAACAGATGCTGCAAGTCGCTTCTTCGTTTACATAATTGATGAAGAATAATTCGTGTCCTTTAAGAGCCAAAACATTGAAACGCTGCATTAGGTTTTTACAGCAAACATTTAAGCTTTAACAGGAATGTACATGCTGAGAGAAATTCCTCTCTGGTGTTTATTCCATTTTTATCGTTGATCCTGCTGTTAGTAAAATGAATTTCAAGTGCCAAACTGGCTGCATGTTGTCCTCTGTTTGTTTCCAATCTGAGTCTTTAGATTCTTTGAGGAAGTTGTGCTGTCAGTCTGCACTCATCAGATGGATCATTAACTCGTTGTTGGACTCGTTGTTGGATAAATCCCAGTCCTTCTGGGAGTTGATAACAGAGGTCTCCACTGATCCAAATTTGAACCCATCCTATGTTAAACAAACCCAAATGATGCTCCACCCACTAGCAGCTTTTCTTTCTTCATCTTTTAATGACGCAGCAGCTGTTTGACTAGCTATCGTCACTCAGACTACCTACTATTCAGACTTATTTGGACTTCTAATTTTTAGTGCGCCATGGTTCACTTGTATGGTGTGTGTACATGCCAAAAAGATCAGAAACTATTGGAAAAGTTCCGCTTTTACTCAACTTTCATGACTTTGCAGTTCTTTTAAAGCAAACCGGCCTTTAATTGGACTTTCTCCCATTGTTTCTCTCATATTCTGCTCTCTTTCTTAATGAAGCCAAATTTGCTTCTGTGTGTGTGTGTGTATGGTTGTAAGAGAGCTCCTAACCAAGGTCCCTCCTCAGAGTCTGGCTAACTCAAAAGCAGGTTTACTCAGGTCAGAGCCAGATATCATTTTGAACTCCCTTGACCCTCTTGCAGAATACCGGTCCAATTCCTTTCTATAATTATGACGGTTTATTCATAATGAGACTGTTGTTTAAAGCAGCGAACTGGATCTTTCCACATGTTCACACCAGATCAAAGATGATGAAGCATCCAGTGTGCTGTTAGTGAAGTTGTTCCCAATCGTTGCAGTGAAAATGTCATCGACCAAACCAAGCAAGCTGAAAAACTTTAGAAATGTCATCTTTAATTGGTGGAATATATTATTTACTGAAGCTGTGAGGTTACATGGCAAGACACTGTCTACCAGGACAGGAGAGATCCAACAAACCCCATCAGTGTTATTCAGTAGCAAAGAACAGAGACTCCAGCAATCATAAATGTGCTGTTTTACAACATTCCACGGTATTTAATGACATATAAACATAAACCTTATAAATGTCAGCTTTAAATGCATTGCTTCTGAATATGTCATTAGTTCTAAAGCTGAGTTCAGCACTTTCCTTTCCAGTTAAGTTTTGGTGGAAAATCTTGGTTTTCCAGAGCTTATTTTAGGTCTGATGTGCTGTCGACCTCAATGTCTTCACTTTTTTAGTTCCGTCCCCAATTCCAAAAGGCCTTTACAGTTCAACGAGTTGAAGTTCTCATCAAAGAAACGTTTCCCATGTAGCAGACACTTTCCTCATTTGTGCAGTGTCACTGTCAACTAAGTAATACAGTGTGTGAATACACATTAGTATATTATTTTAAGGTACTTCTGTGGCTTTAAAGAACCTAACCTGGAGTTTGCAGTTGTAGACCACGTGTGTTTATGAAGTTTGTGTTGAAGTAGCTCTCATCACTGTTTTGCTCTCTCGCTCTCCAGACAGGAAAAGAACCAAAAGGCGAGCGACCCAAGCAGACAGACAGCAGATCGAGAAAAAGAAAAAGGTAACACACACACACGCCTATACGTCGTCTTTAGATCCGTCCTCTGACCTTTTATTTAAAGACTTGGTAAATTTTCAATTTGCGCCCAAACCTTGACCTTTAAGTTGACAGTTTGTTTGTTAGTGTGTGTGTGTGTGTGTGTGTGTGTGAAAAACCATATGCAGACAGAGCTTCTTTGTTTTCCTCCCTGACACGTTTTCTCGATCTCTGTCTGCTCGTTCTCACTTTGCATGCTGGGAATTGAGTGTGTGGGCGGGTGAGCTTTAACTTGTTTGTTTCTCTTGTTTCTGTTGGTGTTGAAATTTTAATATTTTCTCTCGGTGATGCTGCTTTTCCTGTTGCGACTTAACCAGCAGTCTGGTTTTGTGTTTACTCCCCTTGCTGTTGGAGAGAATACATTTCAGGAACAATAATTAATAGTATCATTCTTGCCGGACAAGAGAACAACCCTGGCATCTTAATAAGAACTGGAAAGAAACAAGTAGAGACACCTCTGTGCCTGCGTGTCTGAGCCGTGGTTGTGTCTTTAAAGCGCGCAGCAGGCAATCCTTGCTCCAACTGGAATACAATTTTACTCCTTGACATCATCAGTGTCGGCGTGCCAGTGTTTGATTGCAACGACACACAACATTTAGCCTCCCCAGTGGTGATTTGTCACGATGTCACTAAAGTCAGGCTGCTTGGTGTTGTCTAATTGAGGCTTTTGGGAGGTCCTCTTTGTCCCCCGTTTGATCGATATGTGAGATGGGTGTGCGCTTAAAAAACAGAGGAGCCGTGTTTTGATTTGAAGCTCACTGTTATCCTCTGTGCATTTAAAGGTTAATGATGCTTTTGTTCACAGCTGAGCACAATCACCATGGTGATTTGTTACATGCATAATTTATTTGTAAGGATTCAGATTTAGCCACAGGAACTTCTTTATACACACTCATTTGCTCACCTACCCTCTCTCTCTCTAGCTCACACACACATACACACAGTTTCTTTCTCTCTCTCTCTCTATTGCTAAGACACTTGTCCTCCTGCTCTCTCTCTCTCTCTCTCTCACACACACACACGCACGTACGCATTCCTCTCCCACAAGGGTCAGGCAGGTTGACTGCATCAAACTGAAGAGTTCATTGGAGCAAGTGACGTGTGTGTGCGTGTGTGTGAGAGAGAGGGAGACAGAAATATTCTCCCCTCTCCTCTCCTTTGGTGTGCATATTTGTTTTTGTCTTGCAGCCACAAAAGCTCTTAGAGGTTTTGAAGTCTGTCTCTCTCTCTCTATCCCTCTCTCTCTCTCTCACACACACACACACACACACACGCACACATAACGGGATTAGGACTCGGCTATTCAGAGGAAGAGGGAGTATTGAGGTCAGCCTAATAAACATTCTTGTCAGCCTGGCTTCAGGAAAAACACATTAAACCCACGGCATTGACTCATGTCATCTTTGAGTGTGTATGATGATAAAGACAATGATGATACTGATGAAGGCTTGTTCATTATTATTAGTTATCTTTTTTCACATTTTCTTATTTTCATCCATTCATTGCACTTGAACTGTTGGCTGTTAGAGTGTGTGTGTGTGTGTATGTGTGTGTGTGTGTGTGTGTGTGTGTGCGTGCGCATGAAAAATGACACTCATGGCATTTTAGCAAAAACATTACAACCAAATCAGAACGTTTATCATTCGAAAACCTCTTTGTACTTGAATAATGTATCTGTATTAGTTTGGGCGATCAGTAATCAATAATGGCTGTATTTTCAAATATTAACGGGTCAGTTTGAGGAGACACATTGATGTCGATCCTGACAAACCTGAAACCTTTGCCTTCCATCTTCTTTCACCCCAGATGCTCTTTTCAAACGGCCTCTGTGTTTGTATGCCGCAGACGAACCGTGTGACATTCAGGTGTTACAGCCTCAAGTCCTTCACTCTGCAGGAAACATTTGTTTATTGGCATTTCATTTTTATCGGTCTAAGCTTTGTTTTGCTGTGGCAACCAGTTTGAAGGATTAGTTTGTAAATGCAACGTTGTAGTTTAGTTCAAATGTTTCTCTGTGTGAGGTGTTTAGGTACATTAACGATGAGTCCATCTGAAATGGTCTAGATTTATTTATTTATAATGGTTACAATTATTTAGTTTTTACACAAAATGAATATGATTCACTCACATGAAATTACTCTCTCTCTCTCTCTCTCTCTCTCTCTCTCTCTTTCTCTCTCTCCCTCCCTCCCTCTAGAGTTGTTGATCGAGTGTGTGAAGAACAAGGACGTTAAGAAGGTGAGCTTTTTTTTCATCCCCTATTCCGACAGGAAGGATGAATGCTTTGATTTTGACGATTTTAATTGCCATATTCTCATCACCTAAAAGTTAAGTTGACTCAGTCAGTGCCGAACAAAACAGTTGTGTGAGTCTTGATGAGACATTGTTCATGAAGTCATCATCAATCACCTTCAATTGTCCCCAAAAGCTGCAGGAGCTGCACCTGAAGGGGGCGGACCTCACAGCACTGGACCAATCAGGTTGCAGTTTGCTGCACCATGCGGTCACCACAGGAAGCAAGGAGACTGTCCGCTACATCCTTAACAATGGTAACTGCGGCAAAGCTACCAACTGATATTCCACACATTGTTCCATGTAACCAGAGGGACAGAGTTACTGTTGGCTTTTTTATTATTTCTAGAACCAAGAAATTAAATCAAATTCAGTGGATGGAAAAATAGAAACGGTTCACATTGATTGAAATTAACTGAATTTCTTTCATGTGCCTGTTTTCCAGCTCCAGGTGACCTGCTGGATGTCACAGAGAAAATACAGTAAGATCATTTTCACCTTTATCTTCATTATTCACCTCTCAACATCAAATAAAACCAAACAACAAAACACACTTTCCCAAGAAATTGCCTTAAATTGTCATAAATTCTCTCCCTCCCCCTCCCTCCCTCTCTCTCCCTCTCTCTCCCTCCCTCTCCCAGTGGAGAGACTGTTCTTCACAGAGCGGCATCTCTGTGTCAGAGGACGATCTGTCATTACCTGGTAGAAGCTGGAGCATCACTGATGAAAACAGATATACAGGTAGCCATTAACACACTTACACACACACACGTACCAGTATGCACTTTCATGATGTGGTACTGTGGGCTTTGACAGCCACCGTAGTAGTTGAGCCTGAGTTGCATTCTCGGAAGCCAAGATCTAGTTTCACTTATAAGTTGACAGAACACAGTTAACAGACAATTTGTGTGCTTGTGTTAGTGGAAGTACACAACAGTAGTGACTGTCACTTAGCATCTATGCATGTGAATGTCTGTCTGTATCATATTTCACATCTTTCAATCAGAACGAGAGAGGCTGAGTGAGAGAGAGAGCATGAGAAGGAGAGTGAGAGTGATACAGAGAGAGCGGGAAAGAGAGAAAGGGAGAAAGAGAGAGAATGAACAGGAGAGAGTGAGGGAGAGGGGGAATAAGCAGGAGAGGGAGAGCAAGCATGATAGAGAGTGCAAGAGAGGGAGAGAGACCGAGAGAATACGAGACAGAGAGAGAAAATGAGCAGGAACTAGAATGAAGGAGAGCAGAGTGATAGAGCGAGCATGAGAGAGAGATAGAGTGCAATGAAAGATTAGGATTTCCACATTATTATGAAGTGCTTATTTGACTTCACTCACTGTAATAATGTAAACACACACTCACAGGACTCAGCGACTCAGAGTCGGCCTTGAATTCTTCAGCTGATTCAGCAAAATGACAGAAATTCATTTCTCCTTGTTTGACTCCCACTGGTACATGTAGAAGTTGGAGATAAGAGCAAGCAGAAGTTGTCAGTGAAACGGGGAGAGTGTGTGAGGCTCTAGTAGAAGACAGTGAGTTGCACAAGCGTCAGCTGGTGTGTTGAGCTCGCTATCACACACAGTTCAGACACGGCATCCAAACAAGAGCCACACACAGATAAGAGTCAGCACGGCCAACAGGAGAGGAAATTTGCCTAAAGCCAAACAAACTGTCCAGTGAGGGAGTGCGTTCACCCTCTGGGGAACATCAGCGTGTAATTTTCATCGTAACCTGTTAATTATAGTATGGTGTTATTGGGTAGGTTCAATTCTGATTTTGTCATCTCTCTCCCTCTACCTCCCTCCCCCTTGTCTCTCTCTCTCTCCTTTCCAGGGTGACACTCCCAAGAACAGGGCGGAGAAGGCCCATGACGGTGAGCTGGCAGCCTATCTGGAGAACAGGCAGCATTACCAGATGATCCAAAGAGAGGACCAGGAAACGGCCGTGTGACGCTGCTGAACGCGCCGGAGAACCTCAGCTTGAGCTGGACGTCTTCGCATTGCAGTTGAGAGACAGTGAAGACCCCAACTCTGCCAAAGCGGTAGTAATTAGAGTAAGGACAACCATGAAGGTAATGGCAGGAACACTGATGGTGGACGGTGAAGTTTCTGAGCAGTATCGAACTGCCGACGACTGCATTGCCAAACTATGAATATAATTTTTCTCTTGCTGCATTTCAAATAGATTCTTGTTTGTGTTCGTAAACTTGTGTAGTATCAGGCCTTTAACTTGTCAGGGCCTGAGGGTGGCGCTAGATTACAGGCATTGTGTGACTGAAAAGGGTTCATCCTCATGTACAAACTCGGAACTGTATTCGGGACTACTTTACTTGGAATTATGCCGAGTCAGGAGTATAGGTAAACGTGGAGATTTTGGTTTCACGTTACACAAACACAATGTTTTAAAACGATATTCTGCCAATGTTAGTAGTTGAAGCATTTTAGAGATATTTTCCAATCACTTTGTCCGTCCTATGATACCTTCCTGGTGCCTCCACACATCAGTTTGCAGCTTGTTATGTGGAATGAAATGGAAAAATAGCACGAGGAATCCGACAGGTTCCACTCAAAGCCCTACGAACCTGTCAAGTGGACTCCAAATATCTCCAGAATGCTGCAACTTACATGAAACCAATGAAAAACTAATAAATCGGATTTCCTGGACATCTGTCCTGTAGTTTTCAGACGAAATTGTTAGAGACGTGGATGCTCTGCTCCTAAGGGCGGCAAATAACAAGCAGTGGTGCGGAATGGAGGTGCATGACTTTAGACTTGAGGGGTCGGTCACAAATTTGATGATTTATAACCAAAAAAGACTTTGACAACCACTGAATTTTATTACTTCACTCTGACTTGAGCCTCTTGACTGCGAAAGACTTGATGAATCAACATTTTACAATTCTACAAACATCACATTTTTATATCATATTGTTGCGTACTGTCATCTTATTATGTTGTTTACCTGGAAATGAATAAAGTTAACAGTTTGTGATGATTGCACTGGCATATATTTTGGTTGGTTTGAGTTCAGAATGTCAACGTTTAGAACTTCTGACTTACCTGTCTTAACTTGCGACTGGAGTGCCAAGACTTGTGACTTACTTATGACTTGAAAACCAACGACTTAGTCCCTCCTCAGACATAAAGTGAATAGTGACTTGTATCTTAATTGAAGCTTAGTTTGCATTTTATGAATATATTATCATTTACCTCTGAAAATTATGAAATGTTGGTCTTCTACTTCATCCACATCACTCCGTTACAATTTTGTACATACTGGAATTTTCTGATGTATATGAATCTCTCTCTATATATTGGATAAGATGAATGAATCATGAATATGTATATTTTGATTAGATTTCTGTGCCTGTGCTGAATGCCTGATGGGAAATTCAGCACTTAGTTTAAAAAATTGTTAATACTTTTCTGAAATATTGCAAACCAGCACATTTCATCATCCTACTGCAGAATTTTCTCTATAATTTCTTGGAGGCTTTAACTTGAAACTCAGCTCGTCTTGCTTTGGCTTTGACTAAATGGGCGCCTGGACATTTACAGCCCAAAGTAAATTCATAGGGATTGGTCAATCAGCATCACGTGACACCAAGATGATGAATCTCTTTCTCGTCTTTTGTACAAATCTGAAAGTAAATGTTGTAAGTTCAGGCTCCACAACCTTTAACTTAAAATGTATATATTCACAGGATGTTTTGCATCCCAGCTCACACAAACACATTTTTTTTAGTCTTTGGTTCACAAAACATTCCTGTGTGGGGGAAAATTATGAAAACATGAAATCATAAAATAAAAGTAATATTATTTTGGACCTTAGGGATTCTCCACAACCCTGACACTGCGAAGGTGTAATTTCACATTCTTGCTCAATTTCAAGTTAATCTGAATACTTTTATTACCTCTGAGAATAAAGACTCGGCAGCATTCCATATTATCCAGCTGTCAGGCTGCATGAAACTTCAGTGCCAGAAATGTTTTTGTACCACGAGATGAAGATGATGATGATGATAATGACGGTGGTGTCCAATATCTGTACAGTAAATCAATTGCTCTACAATTCTCTGCACAGAACATGGAGCGATCCAAACTATTTTCATTGTAAGATTCTGAATTGTGTTGATGTCCTCTGATTAACTTTGTATTTAATCTTTTGCCCATAATGCATCACACCATGGCCATCCAGTCTGTATTACATTGGTTTTGAAAAATAAATCATTGTTGCGACAAACACAGCTTTCAATATTTAGGCAATTTTCAGGCTTTTTGTTTTGTTTTAAAGTTGACTGATATTTCTATGATCTGATTTAGTTGTAGATGTAAATATATGAAGATCAATTCTTGTTTGTGTTTTCATAAATAAAAACAAGCAAAATCAACTTTTAAGAGTCTTTTTCTGTTTAGTATCCAGTAATTCTGCATATGAGCATAAACAGCACCATGTTACATAAGCGTTTAGGAATATTTAATGGGTTCTGCCGAGACAAAACCAGCTAAATTCATTGTAACTCATCATATCACCGCCACAGATTTTAGTTAGTTTAGTTACTAGGCTGCATTTAGTGGCAGAATAAGTCATTTATTCATTATGCCAAACTCACCATTTGCAAATCATGGAACCAACTTACATCATTTCCTTTTGAAAAACACTCAGAACAAACTTGTCCTAGTCCTTTAAAAGATATTGATTTGAATATCTATTGTTATTGATTTAGTACTACAGAGACAGACATGATCCCTGCCTAATTAAGAGCTGGTTATTTATCTGTTTAACCTTGTTTAACCTTGCCTTTGTGACAAATCATGCACAGAACCTCCCTGTATGGCACATTTAACTCTTTCATACACCCACAGATGCTTATATCGCATGAGATCAGGTAGCTTATTAGCAGCTTAGTCTTGTTTATTGAATTGAAATATAAAATACAAAGGTGTTCAGTCTCCTCGTCATCTGTTCCACCTGCTAGTGGATTGCAAAGCTTTGGCAGTTTGAGTATAGGTCCAATCATAACACGTTTTGTGGTCATCTTACATGTGACCTCATTATCTACACCTAGACAAGGAAAATACATTGTGATGCCAGCTGTAAATAGGGCCAGTGTGCCACGTTGCGTCATCTGCCACTATCATTAGCTTCTGTCCTCTGCTCAATGACCTGATTCCCACACCTGTTCCCCATTTCCCTCATTAGCCTCTCCAGCATAAATAGCAGCCATCTTCCCATTATTCCCTGCCAGACTGCCTGGCTTTATTGTTGGATTTTTGGACCTTGAAATATATGCTCTTGATTTCCAGCCAATTTACCTGAAATCTGTCTGCCTGTCACCTGTGAATGTTTCCTGATCTATTGCATTTTCTGCCTCAGCCCTGATGGGTAGAGTGCTCACCCTGAACATTAAACAACATTGTGTGAACCATTGGTCCTCATAAAGAGCAGATGAAAATTTGAAAAACCTTGTTTCCGATGTTTGTTTCAGCTTCAGAATTCTAATGAATGGAGTCAGTCAACCTCAGCTTTGATAATCATAAAATGGCAGTCAATCATGCTGAAATTCAGATTTATTCAGTGACTGCAAATCAGGCTTATGAGGTTTAAGGTGTTGAATATATTTGTATGTAAAAATATAGAATCAAATATAGAATAAGTTAATACATTTTTACTCAAATTCTGAGAAGTTCTGCTTTGTGACATTTCCACAACTGCAGGGCAATTCATGGAAATAATAAGATCTTTCTTTTTCTCACCATGCATTGCTCACACCTGCACCATTCTCGAAAAACAGAAATGGATTTCCCATTGATTCCATCCAACATGGTGTACGCCCTATCGTCCACAATCCACATCTAATCAGGATGATATTTCAACCACTCTCTTCCTGATCAAATGTATTGATCATTTGGTTGTGTCTTGTATGCTGCAAGCACAAGTTTTTCTTGTAATAAGTGACCTACATGGCTTCTTTTCTCTTCTGTCGATTCTTTACATAGGGCATAGGTGTCATATTGAACCTCTGTCAGCTACCAAAATGTAGAAAAATGCATCTGCTCTGCACATATGTAACCAATCAAAATCCAGGACAGGTTAACTCACAAAAGCAGAATGTCAAAGATAAAACAAATGCTTTTCATCCACACACTGGTTTATGGATTGATCTACCAAAACATTGTCTGCTATGTTTGAAATGTTCAGGCTCCTCTGGCAGAACAAAGCATCCAAGTACCAACAACTGACATCCCACTGACGGATGAAGCTGTTATACTAGACAATGTTAAGCCGAGAGTTCATGAGCTTTATGCAGACGAGGCTCTGATCGCATTCATGTAGTGAACAAAGAAAACTCATATAAAGCAGGAAAACACTTCTTTCTAACTCGCCATAACAGCTCAAAACCTGCATTTCTGTGTTCATCTGCCTTTCTTGTTCCTTGGCACAAGACCGATACCCAGAAAACCCTGTCCATGTATTGTTACATGTTAAAGATGAATTATGATTGTCTCTTGGAGGACAACGAAGCACACATCTGTCCCCGCTACCCTCTCT